>NC_071475.1:22807500-23140625 GCF_028500815.1 Rissa tridactyla
AATGTTTAACGGCATGACATAGCAGTTGATCGCTGACTGTGAGCTGTGAACCGCTCCTCTCCTCCTATCCTATTCCTGCTTCATCAGTATGGAAAAGAAAGTTTAACCTACCCGGTTCTGACACATACTATATACTTCCTTTAGATTTGTTACTATGAACTCAAGAAGAAAGAGTGATATTGTCTATGTCTGTCTTTAAAAATGTCAGTACCAAGTGGCTTGGTAACAAAGTTATCCCTGCGTATGGGTGGGGGGCAAAGCTGACAACTGCGTTGTTTGTATAAGCAACTGGTAATCTAAGAGGTCATAAAGGTTATTTTTATAGGAAAAATCATAGAATCACAGAATGGCCTATATTGGAAGGGACATTAGGGGCATCCAGTGCCACCCCCTGCCCTGGGCAGGGACACCTCCCACCAGCCCAGGTTGCTCCAAGCCCCGTCCAACCTGGCCTTGAACCCCTCCAGGGATGGGGCAGCCACAGCTGCTCTGGGCAACCTGGGCCAGGGGCTCACTGCCCTCACAGCAAAGAATTTCTTCCTCAGATCTCATCTAAATTTCCCCTCTTTCAGTTTAAAACCGTTCCCCCTCGTCCCATGGCTCCCTTCCCAGATGCAGAGTCCCTCCCCAGCTTTCCTGGAGCCCCTTTAGGGCCTGGAAGGGGCTCCAAGGTCTCCCTGGAGCCTTCTCTTCTCCAGGCTGAGCCCCCCCAGCTCTCTCAGCTTGCTTTCATAGGATAGGCACTCCAGCCTTCTGATCATCTTTGTGGCCCTGAAAAATATCCATTACTGGCTGAAAAATCCCACATATTCACTCTACCACCTGAAACTGAACTATGGCTGAAAATCCGAAGCACAGCCCAAGCCCATCAAGCCTCTGCTTGGCACCCGAGGAGCATGGTGAAACAGGGACCCACACCTTGCCAGAGCAGGCCGTGGATGAGCCAGGCCCCCAGCCCCCCCACGGTAATCGCCCCGGGAGCCAAACCCAAGCCCTCGCCATGGGGGTCCGTACCATTGATGGCTGAGAGAAGCGAGCCAAAGGCAGGTGGGTGTCTGGACACTGCCCCGTGCCGGCCACCACAGCCCTTTCTGGCATCCCATGTCTCTTTGGACACCGCCACAGGACTCTGAGGTAAGCCCGGTGCTTCCCCGTGCCAGACTCGGCCGGTTCCAGCCGGTTCCAGCCGCCTCAGCAGCGGCCCCGCCCCAGCCCCTCAGGGAGACGGAGGCACCGCCAGAGCTGGGCAGGGCCAGCCCGCCACAGGAACGTAACTATATATTGCTTATTTCACGGTGTGCTCATACTTTTATCATACGGAATGTGTGCTCAAAGTAACAGTGGAAAAACCCCTAGCTACGCTCGGGATGCTGTGGTTCTTGGGATATTAAGGAAAGGATAAAACGCTGCTTTTTGTTTCCCTGCAAGCGCATGCTGCCCCTCTGTGAAACGTGAGCTGACTATTGTCGCAGTGACAAAATATGCAAGCTGAAAGCAAATATAAACATTTGTAAAAGGACTGCCAAAAATTTCTTAGGTCAGAGTACAGTCATATTTTGAAATATTTTACATGAATGTATGCAGCTCTATTCTGAAGCCTTTGAATTCCCTTCCCTACTATTTAGTTTAGAAAGATGCCCCAAAGCTTTAATAGGAAGCTGCTTCTAACTTTCAGCTGAGTTGTTACTCATTAGTTGATACACATTTGCTTGTGTTGAATTTCCTTTACAATACTGATTTTATTCCTGTATGTTCTGAGCTTAATATGCAGCTGCTGATGCATTTATCTACTTTATCTTATATACTCTCCATTTACCCTTAATCTAGTAAGAAGCAGTTATTTAATATACTTCTTTTCCTCACTAGTGTCTGCAGCCCTGCTTCAGAGGCAAGCAAAAGATACTTTATGCCAAACAGCCAAAATTATTTCCACGTTCAAGAGCACGACCAAGCAGCCCCCTCTTCCGCGCCGCACCGGTGTGTGCCTCTGCTGCACTACGCATACAGCTGTTCGTTTCAACAGCTTGTTTACTTAATTTTTCCAAGCTTGTCCATTCCTTAAGGCAGGCAGATGTGTTTCTACCGTTTCACCGAAATGCCTCCCTTTTGCCCCAAGCCCCCTCTCCCTCTCTCAGAAATTTACATGCCCTAAATCCCAGCAGGTTCTCTGCTGTCATCGGCTTTTCTGGGAAGTCCTCGCTCTTCACCAAAATGAAGCCTCAGCTAAACATCAGTTCAGTAGCCGCTGAATTAATTTACTGGCTCTCATCACGAAAGAACTGCAAGTATTAATTGTTACTGGCAACAGAACAGAGTTGTGGAAAAATCTGTGTATTATCACTCACAACAAATTCTTTTTCTATTTGTACACCAATATTACTATTAAAAGCATCCTTTGTTTTCTGCTAAACCCTAACTAAAGAAACTGCTTCCTTTTAAGTTACGCTTAAGAACTTTGCTAAAACAAGTCTCTAACTAGCTACTTATACCTCCTCCCACTATGCAAAATAACTAATTTTTAAAGGAAGCCTACCAAGAAATAATAATAATCTATCCCACTAAAATTAAAATAATTTTGCAAGCCTTCAGTCGGTCCTAACACATACTTCCACTTAAAATGCTTTGCATTAAATTGATCACTTCAACAAATCTCTTTTGTAAGACTGCCTTACTGTGACTTATTCTAAGTCAAATAAGTAGCTCTCAATACCCTTATTCTCTGACCCCTTTTGGAATCTCTGGTTCGTGCCAGTTTTACCCTGTACCTTGATGTCCAAACTATTCAAACCCCTTTGCACTGCATGTGACTCTGGGAAAAGGATCATCTTCTCTTTAAAGTAACCCGAACTCTCAGTTAATAAATTGGCCTATTTTAAGTATTAAAACATTGAGTTCTCTAGGCACTTAGTACCCCCACAAAAGATTACAAACATCATCATATCTGTCATTCACTGTATTTTTTTCCCTGCTTACCCTTCCAAGGATTTTGCTTGTTTCCTTGTAAAGAAAAAAATGTATATGTGAATATGCTCAATACCTGACTTTTTCTGTGCACATACATGCGTTTGCTACAATCTCATTTCAACTATATGATTCCATTGTTTTCACAATGCAAGCACTAGGCTCAGCAAACCCTGTGGGTAGGGTTGCTTTATCAACCAGGATGTGTGTATGGCTTCAGTAACTATTTTCCCCAAAATATCTAGCGCAAGGCACAATCCTTAACAAGGTAAGAAAGCTTAACTTTATTCACTCCATGAGCTGCAGCCTAGTACATGTATTTCCAGCTCAAGGTTGTTCGTGACACAGAATGGTATCTGCTAAAGAGCAAGAGGAGGCACAGGATCTGCAAAATCCTAATTACCATAAACATTTCAGAAGACCTGCAGTTAAGAGCATCTGTGCTGCTTCTCCTCCACTTGCAACACACAGAACGATGCTTGCAAAAGCTTAAAAAACCTCACTGACTACCTGCCCCACTAAACTAACTCTTTGTTGACATATTTTTCATTAGAAAATTTCATTTTAGAAGTGACATCTATAGAAATGTTACTGTGGTGCTGTTGACAACAGATCCAACCGATTTGAGAACTGCCTTCCAAGTTTTCATGTAATCCAATGCATCGGCAAAAATTTGTGACGCAGAAATTCATATGTAGATGTGCTCTGCTCAGATCTGTTATGAGCTATTGCTTTTATATCCAAGCAAGAGATGTACGTACTCTGAACACAAGGTACAAATTTCCTTAGTCTTCATATGAGATATCCCAAAGTCAGCTTATTCAGGTAACATTGCTATTTTAAATAATTATCAGTTATCCTCTTTCAGCAGCTGAAGAGAACTGTTTTCAAATATCCACATACACCATGAAATACAATTTCACAACCAGTACCTAGCATTTCAGCACAGCCCTCTAAGTGATACACATTTAAGCCACTAAGTAGCACTGCCGGTTTTGTGGTGCGGTTTTTTTATTTGGTTGTTTTTGGTATCTTATGTTTAACACATCTTTAAACATCATTAGACAATTAATTACCAGAAACACCATGATCTCTGGCAGGAAAACCAAAATTTTAGAGTAATAAGTTTTAATAGCTAAAGACTACCCCATAGTAAGTATTTATGTGACTAATCAGTGAAGAAAAATTATTCTGCAAAATTAAACCACTAAAATTCCATTAGGCGGCATTTTGTACCGTCCTACAGACTTGACTGCTCCCAGAACATAGAATGTGAGCTTAATGTTAGGTTTACATGCAAAATTACTTGAACAGCTCGAGACTACTCCACAGCCTTTGGATCACAAGACCAGGACAGCACTTAGATAACATAATAAATGGCTATTATTTTCAGTGCTGAAAATACATTTTGAACCGTGAAGAATTAGAATGGCTTGGTGAAATGTTCTGAAAACTTGATTGTATAATCCCACAACCTCAGCCCCATGTCACTAGTTCTCTTCTGTTTCCACTATCCATCTTTTTATGTTACATATATTTTCTTGAAACACATGGCAAGAAGTACGAGATCAAATGAGGGCTTGTCTGATTTTTCAGCAAGAAGAGATTCTCTTCCAAATATCAGACTTATATTCTACTTGATCGTCTCTCATTAGAATTATTACCCCAAGTGAGAACTCTTAGGATGAGAAGCAACTTAGACATACTAGACATTCCCCGTCTTTTCACAGCGGTGCATCCCAGCTAAAATTATTGCTTTAGAAGTGAAACAAAGCATTCTCAAGCAGTTTTTGTAGAATTGCAAACTTCAAGATTTTACTTGAGATTTCTACTTTGCTTTTCTCTCTTCATTATTAAGAAGAAAACTTCAGAGCCTGCAATATGCTTGGAATAGTCCTCTATAGCTGTGGAAATATTTACCCCAGACGCTTCACTGGACAATACCCTAACTGTCCTGAACTTAAAGACCTCAAATATGCCCTGAATGGAGAACAAATATAGAAGAAAGTCTACAAAGTTACAGGCTTGAGCATGACTGAACAACAGATCAAAACACATAGGAAAAATCCAAGACTGAACTATTTCAGACAGACAAAATCTCAGCAGCAGCAGGAATACCTGGAACACAGCCTAGAAACAGTTGCGGACAAGGACTAAGAACAGTATTTTGACCTAAACCACTCTTCTGGGCTTCCTGATATCAGGTCACAGCTACTATCCTCTTTAATAAAATAATACATTGTTAATAAATCACTTCAATTGGTATTTGGAAACCAATTATGTTTCGTCAACATTCAGATACATTTTTAATTGCTGGTTTTAATTTGACATATATTTCTTCCCTTATTAGTTACATAATGTAAGTACAAAATACTTGTTCAGATTCATTCCTTCATCCTTTGGACAACGGAGCTGAAAACGCAAAAGCCAGGAAAAATTCTGCTGCACGCACCTTTTAGTGTGTGAGGTGATACATATATAATAGCAAATCAGTATCAGCAGAAGAACAAATACTAACAAGCAGCATGTAATCAATGCCTGCACATCTTCCGGTCTCTAAGTAAAGCCGTATCTGTCACCATAAGATGTTTTACAAACATTAGCTAACTAATGGGCAATATAATACATCATTTGAGAAGAGATAAAAGAAAAATGCCTGTCTATAGCTCAGGATATCACGATTCACTAGGTACTGCAGATGTTTTTATTCTCTAATACATACTTCTGACTTCACCCAGAATTACAGAGACATTTACCCAAAAATTAACTAATCCAGGACATCTCCTCAGAAAAGCATTCAATTGGACTGCAAATAAATACAAAGTGTTCAGAAGTATTTCCCACATCCTTTGTTCATATTAATCACGCATTTTATTCCTAGCTTTAAACTGTGTTGATTGCGGCTGCTATTCAGTGGCTCTTATGTAACACGCTGACATTACCATTATTTGTTTCATCTTTTCTACATAAAAATAAGCTGGTATTTCATTATTATTTCTTAGCATTCAGTTACTGTGAAGGCATTTTAAATACTTTGTCCTTAATTTCTTAATAAAAATCCAGCTTAATAAGTTTTTTAGATGGAGGAAAAATTGCAAGTTAATGGTCATTTTAATTATTTTGTCAACTATACCCATGGCAGATTTCACAAGAAGGGGCTGAGACTCAATTTTAGTAACAAGACCGGTTAGGATATTTGCCCCAGAATTATTAGGTAGATGTTCAGTGGGTCAATTATATTAATTAAACAGACAAGACTGAAGACAGCTGATGTCAATAAATACGTCAATATGTTAATAAAGACACCAATGCCACCTCTCTCCCCAGGGTAAATGCAAACAAAAATCTAGTTGGATATTTCATGGATGCATCGCTGACTGAAGCAGTAAGTTATCACAGTTACAAAGCAAGCGTATAGTTTACATTCACTACAAGCTTGTAGGAGAACCTGAGGAGATAAGGAAGAAATCACAGCTGAGTTCCCAAGCCACAGGTCTTTATGGCTGCAGTAACCCCACCCCCTGGCAATGCCAGGGAGCACCGGCTGCAAAACTACTGCAATCCAGCTGCATTTGGGAAACGACAACGGTGGAATTTGCAAAGCAAGAACGTACAAAGCCGTGCCATAAGGTTTGTTTGGTTTTTTGTTTTTACCCTCGCCCTTTTAGTCAACTTTAATGCTACTGCTACACAGATCATCCCAACGTGACCAAGCAGTATAAGGCTGCATGAAGCACCCACGGTGTCAAGAACAGGATAAGTTGGCTGTAGTGAACCGCCTGTATATCCATGAGTCACAGACCGCATCAGCCTATTCAGGGGCTAGCAAGATTGCCAGCCTGCCTGCCAGTCGTCTGCATTTACATGTCAGTGGGCTACAGCAGCTCGTGGCGCTGCTCCTGCCAGACTGCACAAGGAGATAACAGCCCATGGCTGAAAACACGGGAACTGCAAAGGCGCCCTGCCCAGCCTGGGGACAAGGGCCAACGTCAATCTTTTGATGCTATAAAGCAGTCTGTGTCACACACTGATACCAGGGTTCTTATGCCTGAAGTGACACGTTATCTGGTATATCCGGAAGTGACACAACCTGGTCTAGCGGGAGGCGTCCCTACCCATGGCAGGGGGGTTGGAACTAGATGATCTTTAAAGTCCCTTCCGACCCAAACCATTCTGTGATTGCATACTTGACATCTCTAAAGTCATGTGTTTTATTTATTAGTTTTTAAAATTTAAAACTTAGAGGAAGGTCAACAAAGGGATTTTTTAAAAAACATTCAGTAGCTTTGAGAATATGAAAGCAAACACCAGTTTGATGCGGTTTGGTGATGTAGGGTCCATCAACTCAATGATTTCAAATAGGAACATTTCACTGAAGTGATCAATGCTGAAGAAATGGAGGAAGAGAACAATTCATGGCAAGCCTACACTTGAAGTTATAACTCATGGAAGGAGAGCAATGCATTATCCAAAGGGGATTTCTTGGGAGAGAAAGCTCTGTCAAACAATACACAGCATGCATAGAGAACCAGTGCAACAGGCAATAAAACTTCTAGATCAACTGCACATGAAAAAGCATCCATAATATTCTCCTCATCTGTTTTCTGCAGAAAAAGCAAGAGGGTCAGGTATTTCAAACGGGTACAGCTTCATAGCTACATCTGCAGAATTAGGGCTAATTTAGGATTGGAACTTTGTGACAGTTTTAAGACAATGACAGTTTAAAAAACCCACACGTATTGCCCTAAATATTCAAAAGCACCAATATTCAAAGTATGTTATTATTCCTTATGTTTTCCTGAAGCCTAGATGATTTGAGATGAGTCAAGATTAACACAAGAATCCAAATAACATGCTTCAGAGTATGCTATTATTATTCAGAAGCTTGAATAATAAACCCACAGTAGTCTGGTTTGAAACATCAATCAAAACACCTTTCACCCAAAAGGCAATCCCACATCCCAGCAACATCCAACAAACAATGCTTCTTCCTTTTCCTCCCCACTCAGCATTTGCTTTTCTGTTTAATATATGCCTAAACTTTGCACAGCAGAGAACTAATGTTGTACTTCTAAAGGGGGTGGAGAGACAACAAAAGCTACAAGTACTTAACAGAGGAGCTCAAATAAAAAAAAAAAATCAAAAGTTTCTTTACACAAGCATTTCACTAGTACACACTAATTTTTTATTATTTTTTTTTTTTTTTTAAATTCACTAATACCTTTTTGGCTGCAAGTCAGGTCAAATTACACAGAACTGTAGACAGCGGTAACTCTTTCAATATTCTGTTTTGTTCCTCACTGTAACAACACTCAGGTATAGGATTCCTTTTGCTACCTTTCTCAGTCTTTCCCCGGTTTTGTTCATTTTTGTAATGCAAATTATGATTTGGACAAAGTAACTAAGTAAAACACAACTCCCAGCACTACCTTGAAACATGATTCGTTTTCCCACCACAACTCTTTAGTTTAGAATAAGCTGAGTTCTAAAAAGAGCCTACAGTTCTCAGAGAGAGTAATAGCACCTAAACACTCTCAGAGAAAAAAAAATTCTAAACTGGAATTGTCCAAAATTTTTTGTTTATTTGTTTTCTTTGTGTGTTTGCTGGTTCTCTGACGCTTCTAATATGTCTACAGGCAGGGATCAGATACAGTGTTTTCTTTGGTGAATTAAGAACAAATGAAAAATTGAGTATCCATCCTCTCAAGGTTCTTCTGTAAAAGCCTTAATGAATAAAATACTTGTACATGCGGCCTTCAGAGTGTAGAAGATAACCGCATTCAAGTTTGTACACAAAAAATTCATTTGCTTGCAAGGACTGCAGAATACATACTTGTAGACACACACAAAAATCCCCCTTGAGTACCATTTGCCAGTTCTTTTTTCTGGCAGCAGCCGCCGCGGGCTTGGCCAGCGTTCCTCAATGCAGCAGCGGCATCAGGCTGGTGAAGCAGCTGCTCTCGCAGGCAGCCGGCGCAGGAGTAGCTGGCCAGCTTCTCCTCTGAGAGCCTTTTGGAAGCCAGCCACCATCTAAGCATGCCTGTTTGAGAGCAGCTCTACTGGATACTAATGACCTTGGGAATACATGTCATTGAAGCTGAGCTCCGCTAGAAGAATCTTAAAAACCTCTGCGCTTTTTTTTTTTTTAAGACAATCTATTGCATCTCTTTTGGATTCATACTTCCATCTGCATAGCTCTCTTCATTTATAAATATTAAAAGCAGATATTTAAGTAATCTAAATGACCTTTCAGACCAACATGGGCAAATATGACAGCTCCTAGCAAGTGTCTGTTGTTAAATCCACAGAAAGAGGTCATTTTCACAGGACAGCTTCAGCGGACATGTGCATTTCAAGTTGAAATTTGATATATTGAGCAGGTCAACTTAGGGCAACATCTTTGAAAGTCTGAAGGAACAGGGTCAAGTCATGGAACGTTTTGTTATTATTTTATATGGAGAAACGGTTTTAAACAACTTCAGAAATTCTGGTACTACAGTTCAGAATGATTAATACAGAAGAAATCCTGTATGTTTATCCCATTTCAATTCTCCTCCACCTACAGCAGCTACCAACTTGTTTTGATTAGTACCAGTAATATAAGAACAAGGAATGAGATGCTGCACTCCTTGTAGTTACTAATTAGCTAGACCGGATAGAAAATATTCAAATAATTACTTTTTTCTCCCTATTTTTATTTTCTTTTTCATTATAGGTAAAATTAGCCACACTAAGTTACATCAATGAAGCTGTATTTTCCCCTCTGTATTTCAGTATATTTCAAAAACGGTGTCTTTACAGCAATAAGTTGATATTTCAAAAGTGAAGTTTTAGTTGGATGCTAGAGATGATGTGATGACATTCTCTACAGTGAGTTTCATTTGCTGAGGACTGAGTTTCAGCCAGCCCTGGTAGACACGTGAACTGAAAGCGTTTATGCTGGTATTTTAGCCCGGGAATTAAGGTGTGCTCCCTGAGTAGACAAATCCACACTCAAGTGTAGTTCGCAAAGCAGTCTGACAGAGGGAAGCATCACTGTAATACAGGTTTCTTCGCATAGGCACAAATACAGCATAAGCAGGGAACAAGTTTATCTTTAATGCTAGCTGTATTCATTTCAGTAAAAATAAAAAAAACCCAAACCCAACCCCAAAAACTGCCCGCCCCAACTTCTCTTCAGTTTTTAAAGATACTGGGAGCTACAACTACACATGCTTACAGATTGTATGTTCTTTAAAGTAAAAAGGAATGAGGCTTTGATACTCTGAAGCAGTACCGGTCTTTAACCCTTGAGCCAACATCAGCCTTACCATACAGGCACACCAGCTGAACTCTACCCATTTATAAGACATCTAAGTTTGTGCCAGTGTTTTCAGAGAGCTGGGCACTCAACCAGAAGTATAGCCAGGGACATGCAATTGCTAATTATCTCACAAGAAAATAAAGGCAATTTTAAGACGGTTTTCTTTACTGATGCTACATTAAGTGATTTCTGAAAAGAAATATAAATTACTTACCATAATTTGAGTTTATTACACACACCATCACTGTCTATTTCCCTTACGTTTTTTCACATTTTATAGGGCATAATTAATAAGACAATTAGAATATATTACTACGAAGATGTTTATTCAGCTCTTCCTGAAATTCAAAATAAGAACACTTTCCAATCAATTTTTCATATATAATATGCAATTCTATGGGAGTATAAACCACAAAAATATTACAATGAATTCTAACCATAAGCCTTTTGAACATAAGTTTGTCTAAAACGATTAGTCTCTTTCCCATGCAAATGTCTGAAAATAGAACAGCACATTATGAAATAAATTTGTCATATATTCATGCAACCATTGTGGGTTGCCAGTAAACATCCTTAACGGTAACCATGCCACTGAGACACATTTCAGCTTGACGTTTTGAAAATCCAAGCACAAAATATCATAAAAGCGCTTAACTTTACTATCTAACATTGTTTTTAAAAAAACCCCAAACTTCAAAAATGAAAGAAACTGAGTAATTAAAATACAGCATTCTTGAACTTTGTTTCTGACGTGGGCTATAAGAATAAAGGTCTTGAGGAGATCTCAAGCGTGCTTTACCGCCACCATGCCTGGCAAGGCCTGTTTTGTCCAGCAGACCACACCTACAACAGACCACCAAGAGATGCGTACAGAAGGGTACAAAGAAAGGAAACTGGGTTTGTTTAGCCTGGAGGAGCCAATACCAGCTTCCCAGCACCTCAGAGGAGGCTACTGAGGATGAGGGAGCCAAGCTCTTCACCAAGGTGCACAGCTGGGGCATGAGACAGCTGTCAGACTGAAACAGGGGAGGTCCTGACTAAACAAGGCAATTTTTTTTCCCTGTGAGGGTAACTGAGCACTCATGAAATCTTCAACTTTGGAGGTTTTCAAGATCTGATTGGACAAAGCCTGAGCAAACTGGTCTGATCTCAGTATCGACCTTGCTTTGAGCGGGAGGTTGGAGTAGATGACCTCCAAGGTCACTTAAACTTGAACAATTATGTGATTCAGTCATATTCTGGTACTTCCCCGGTTTCCAAGAACTTACAGTTCAGTGACTCCCTAACCACAGGAACATCTCAGAGGTTAATAAACCCGGGTAAGTTTTTCTTCCATTACCGTGTCTTTTGAAGCTGTCTGAACTCAGTATCAACTGTGTTCTGTGCCAGAGCATTGCAAAGTTTTATTATGCTTTAGTGGAAAAAAATACTTCTATTTTCTTAATCAGTCTTCATTTTCTGCTCAGTAGCTATGATTACAGGTGAGGCTGAATGACAACTCTTACTCACACTCTCTATAAAACTCTCAATCCTATTGACCTTTTGCGTTGCTTTCCCCCATCCCACCAGTCCCCCCCTCTGGAGGCTGAAGGGCAGTGTAGTTAATCAGTCTTTGTACAGAAACTATTCCTTGGACCATTTCCGATTCCTTTCTCCTTGTCTTTTACCACTCCACTGCAGCACAACGTCTATGCGTCAAGATTGCTTTTTTGTAAGAAAGGAAGTAAAGAAAATTTTTAGCAAATAGCAAGAGCAGCTGTCTTGCTTCACACGGTTGCCCTTCTGGCAACAAAAGAAAAAAAATATTGTTTTTCATGGCAGGCTCAACTTTCTACTTCCTTCTAGGAGCGGGATCATTGAAGGCCTATTAATAAAAATGATGGAAGGAACTTTACCAAGCAGACTATTAGGTTGCAGCTTCCAGAAGCAATTGTCTTCGGAGGTTCTCACTGCTTCTCTGGCCACCCAGAATAGTGATGAGGACTAGGGCAATATGCCACCTTCGCTCGTCGAAAGGAAGACAGATGGTACTGGAGGCAGCGATCAAAGTTACAGTAGGTAAATCTGTTCTGTTTTCATAAATGTGGAGGCTGTTAAATTGGCTAGATGAATTTCAAAAAAGCATGCCTATTAATTCAGGTTTTGCAAGCCTCAGTACTATAGGGTATTTTTGTTCTTTTCAAAAAACTATTCAAAGGTGTTTCCAGTATAAATAAATCAATTTTTTTTCTTGCTGGAAACAAACTTAATTGGCTTCCATTTTACTTAGATGGTAAACTGAGCATTTTCTGTAACATTTGCTCCAGAAAAATAGTAATTTTAGGCTAACTTAAAATGCAACCAAAAATTCAAATCTAGAACTGCAAATATATCAGAACACTAGTTTTCTGACAATGTTAATATTATTATGATAAACTATGCCACTGATTGCTAGACATCTGACCACTCAGCCTTACTGAAGAGCTATATTTAAGCAATATTTTTTCTTCATGCTACATCTCATGGCCCCTAAAAATTAGTGGGGAAGCGGGGGGGGAAGGAATTCCTCATATTTAGGATTATATTTCAGATAACAATGTGGAGCTGTGGCATAATATACTGCACAATTTGTCAGAGAAGCATATTCTTCTGCCTTTGTACAGGCACAAAGTGAGAATTGACGCAGTTCAGCATGTGAATGGTCAACTAAAAGAACTTTAATGTCTGCAAGACAGTCTCAAGCTTGAAGTCTTGAAGAAGATAACAAAGATATATGTGGTTTGCTTATATAGGACAAAATCAACACTTGCTAAGACTGCTGGAAGAAATCCATGGAAAGAACAAAACCAGCAGGCTCCTGAGGTGGCTCAGCAAGCTTGAGAAATCCTCCAAAAAGCCTTGGTTTAGTGTGTTACAGCAGAGGGTGAGCAGAATGAAGGTCATGCCGTGAGAGAGGATGGAAAAGAATGAGAGGTGGTTTTGTGGTTTTCTTTTCCTTTTAAATCAGCACTGCATGCTCTTCCTCTGAGATGTCTGCCTGAACTGTAACACAAATTTAAAATAAAAAGTAAACGTAGGAAGAAAGTTTCACCACACAAGTCTAATGGGGTCAGTTTAGGCATGATAAATGCCTTTAAATCTTAAAAACTTCTCAGGCCAGTTTGAAGTTTAGTAGACATGGGTAACAAGGGGTTTTGGTTTTTTTTTAAGCGAACAGCTGAACATCTATACCTACATACTTAAAACCAAGCCAATACTCTTTTGTTGTAGGCAAGAAAAGCCTTCCTGAATGTTTGCTGTACAGTCCAACGCCTCGCTCCTCAAATACTAATAACTATTTTCTTAATGCTGTAGCCATACTACTTCAGTGCCATCTTTCATGGAACAAGTCTCTCTGGGGTTGGGGCTAAATTTCCACCACCACCACCCCCAATCCATCCGTTTCTCCTCCCTAAACTACACCAAGTTTTCCTCTCTGAGGTCCAAGAGGCGAGTTCTGGTGAAGGACAGCCATTCTGCTTTGGGAGAGGGTGCAAACGGATTAGTTTGGGGAAGAAAGGCAAAGGGACAAATAAAGATGGCAGCTATCAAACTTGACATTGCCAGCAAGAGTTCCACTGACTTTAGTTCACACAAGAATGCTTTTGGCAAATGGAGAAACTTAAATGCCAAGAGTGAGTCATCCGTAGTAAGAAGAATACAACGTACACAGACTTGCCAGCAGCTCTGAGTTGATCTCTACTTTCTCAATGTGTGGTGAACACTTTGTTACTAATCTGTGTAGCTTCTCTAGAAGGTATAATTAGCTAGAGACATGGATATAAGAGACGCTTTTAAAAGCAAAAAAAAGAAGGATGACAAGTTATTAATGTAGGTGGTTCAGAGTTTAGTCTTTAATTTAAACTGAAGGTTAGTCTATGTAAAAAAGTAAATCTTAGAACTCCCTGAAGTGCTATTTCTATTCCATGCCAATAAAGTGGGGGGGGAAAAAAAAAAAGGCTGCTTTTCTTATCCAGGTGCTCCAACTGACATGTTGCAATACAATATATATTAAGGTGCATTCCATACATGTTGAGTGAGCAGGTCTGCACAAAATTGCAAAATGATTCAAAGTGAAACAGCTTAGCTTTGTACACAATCAATACGTGAATTACCTTGTTGCTATAACAGCGTGAACTGCCCAGGTGGAAAACCACAACGGCTGGTGGCGCCTTCACGTGAACTGGCTCTTGTCATACTGCATGTCAGGCAACACACTGTGGCGTGAGATGCACTGCAGCAGCCACAGGAAGCAAAAGTTTCACCTCTTACGAAGATCAATTTCAAAGTTAATTTTTTCCTTAGCAGGTGAAGGGAATAAGCTAGCTGCCTCAGGGAGGGCCAGATGGCTAGGAAATACTGGCTACTCACCACTGCAGAAAAGAATTAGCTTAGATGTGATCTCTGCTATATACAAGCCGAGTATCTTTTGCTTCTCTGATGAGCGCAATGCATCTCATACAAGTTGTCTTCCGAAACACAATTATCAGTAGGTTTTATACTGTAGAGCGTAACACCAGGTCTCTCTAACATGAGATGAGTCACTAGAATGACTCAGTTCTCACTTGCTCTTGTTATTCAGACACTGATACAATATGGCACTAGTCTGCCTTATTTAAGGCCTATTTATAGAAGCTTGAGTCACTGCCTAATGAAAGCCACTTTTTGAGATGAAACATTTGTTAGGAAGTCGGTGCACAAAATTCTAGCTCAGATGTACAGCAGAGACACTACGGGGATTTCACTAGTCGCATCCGAATCCACACTTGTGATAGAAAACTTATTCAGCACTTCTTATTAATAAGAAGTACGTAGTTTTCCTTCCTCAAGGCCGTATCTCTTTGATGTGTACTTAGAAGACTTTAGATATGTGACTTTAGATAGAACTTAAGTGTTTTCATTATTTTTCATTACTTTTCAACCACACAGACACCCAGCTATTGCATAGAAGCTTTATTATGGGGATATAATCTATTAATACTGCGCCCATTTTAGGATCAGCCTTTATCCTGATTTCTTGGAGGTAGGAAAGATGCATAGGTATGAACAAAATCAGAATTTATGAACAGAGATAAAAGAATGAGAAGTGAACCTTAGACATGAGCTCATACTTTCTTCACTGCATTCCATCCTGAAATACCACAGCCCAGACTGATTTATAGAACTGACCGTAACACAGTATTTCCCTGCATGGTGCTACAAAGCATTTTGCTAAACAACAAAAAAAGTGGAACCTGCAATACTTCTTTAGGATCACTTCCGAGATTAAAATAACACCTGTAAGTTACAAAACAGCAAATGCAGTACAAAAAATTGCTTCTAAAAGCTTAACATGCTGTATATCTCCATCTTAAGTGTTGATCTAATTTCTTAGATACTTTTAACGTATCAGGCTGGAGACAAGACTGAAGGGCAAGGTTTCAAAGTTTTCAGTGGCAATAACTCACTCAACACCTAAAATGAAGGGTCACCTTCATAATACGACCCAAGTTAGAAGATATTGATGAAAACCTATGATTCCATTTGTAGAAAGAGTTACTATAAATAAAAGAATACTGGAAAACAATGTAGAGTCAGAGGTGAATGAGCTGTCTAGAGAAATTTAGTATGCTGAATACTGCAACTGACTGGCCAGTTCCAAAAATACTGCCTTTAAGAAGTGCAGTCCTTGCAGATGGCGTGCTGCAAGGGAAGGGATTTGCAACACATAAAATACACATAAAAGCTTTCCTACTGTATTACTTAATGCTGGCTGGATGCAAAGTTCATGCATACCTTTTCCTGCTAATCTGTGGGGAAAAACCCACGTACCAAGCGTCAATAGTCACAGCACCAGAATGTTCTCCTACACAGACACTGACCCACTCAGCACACAAAACTGAAGCACAAGCAGGTGTCGGACTTCAGTTTTGGGTTTGGTTTTGGTGATATTTTTTTGTTGTCGTTTTAAATATTCTTAGAGATGCCCAGTACAAAGACTAACTTGCAGTATCAGCAGCTTTGCCCACTTCCAGTAGAGAAGAATAAATGTGGTTATTTTTGGTGGTCATGAAATTAGAGATATGGTTATGAAGGGTTTGTTTGTTTGTTCATGTCTTCCACTTGGCTCCCACCATCCTTTCTGCTGCTGCTTTGAAGAGCATCAGATGTGGAAGCATTTTGCTCTAACAGAACAAATTCATGTACCAAAGTGCCTTTGCAGGTTTCTACAAGTACTTACTTTTCAGTACTTAACAGGAAGTACGAAAATGACAGATATTTTCAAATCAAAATGAAGTGAACCAGTGAAATCACATTATATCAGAAGAAACTTCTGTAACTGGTACCGGAGATACTGAATAAAATAGATGCAGCTTCTCAGGAGAGTCAGGGAACTGCTGCAGTGTCCTTTTTTTTTTTTTTCTTTTCAGTATAAAAAGATGCTGTTGAAGCAGTTATTGCTTTCAGTTGATTATCGAAGGCTATTCCATCAAGCCTATGTACTTCAGAAGTTAAACAACCTGGCAGGTTTCAACAATAGATGTTTCAGAGAAATATTTCCATCATCTTTTAAGCACTACTACAAAGTAAAGCAAATTTTTTTTTTTCCCCTACAGAAACCTATCTTAACACGGTCTATGTCAAATAATTTAGTCCACTAGTTAAAGGTCATTCTAAAAAGGAAAGATAGATATTCAGCATAACATCCACGTATGAAGATTTAAAACCCAGTCTGATTAACTGAAGGTTATTTATAGCGTACATATGTTTCATGATCCAAAGTATCTTATTGAACTTTTTAAGTTGACTGTTCTCTTACATGAGGCATCTGCTGAAAGGAGGCAGATGAACAGATTGTTTTATGCTAAAAACAATGTAACTCGGAGCAGCACTGCATTATAAATAAGCCTTTTGATGAGTCAGTAGATGAGTCCCTTGTTTGTAGAAGTTTTGATAAGACAACATTTTGAATGAAATGATTTTGTCACCCAAAACGATATTCTCTTATGATACGTCTTCCACTAAGGTTTTGTATTTTATCAAAGCTTAAAAGCGACTAAGTCATCTCAGGCAATGGAATTAGATTTACTAAGGCCGACACTCCGCGTGCCAGGGGATGGCATGTGTGCTTCAAGGCGGGGGCTTCTGCCAAGGGAATGACTATTCAGCAGGAGCCAGAAGAGGGCAATGTCTTGCTTTGGAAAAGATTTCATACGCCATTCCCTTTGCTCAGCTACACGGAAACTGTATGCAAGCAGGAATAAATAGCAGTGCTATTAGGCAAATCACAAGCAAATATTCTGAAAGGAAGCTAAGAGAGCATGATTCAGTTTAATTTTGCTCATTTCCAGCCAGTATTAGAGCTATCCAGAATAATGACATTTTAACTTCCCACTAGATGAGATAAACTGACAAAATGCACCCAGCAATGAAGTACTTCATTGTTTCTTCTGATCAGATGACCAGAACTCCATCTACCACGAGTTTCTATATCCAAATATTAGTTAACTTGATGCAAAACATTCTGGAAGTGCTGCTATCCCAGCTCTGGACCGGCACTATCCCAGCATTTCATTCTGCCCTTCTGACAGTTCGAGGCTCTCTCTAATGCACAGGGGCACACAAGGGAGTTGTTCTTCCTTTTCATTAGAGACTAGTAGGGAACGATCAGTGGTAGCTTCTTTAAGCGTAAATCTTTTGAAAGCAGAGCAAGAAGTCCCATGAGCTCCTCATGGCCAGGCGGAACGGGCCCAGAAAGCCCACACAGAAGCACCAGTTGTATTAAGCTCATTCATCCTCCCGCTAACCATTTCTCAGGACCAGTTTGGGGCTTCTCATACACCCAGGAACATTCACGGCATGGCAGAGATGGGTAAGTGAAAACACTTGTTTTAGAAACAGCAATATCCAACTGATGCTTTTTTTATTACCTATGGTTGGGAAACTTAAGTCAATTTGGAAACGTCCACTTGAAAATGCCGTGAGAAAAAACACTGAGGACATTAAGGAAAACTACTCAAGTATTTTCTGAAAATCTTTAGAAATGTAGTCTTTTTTTGAGGTTTCAAGATCAAGCTATTTTAAAAATTCATACAACTACAGAGTTCCATCAGTAAATCTAAGCTTCAGATTGAAATGAAGAAAACCAAAGAACAATGAAAAAATTCCTCCTTTAAATCAGAACCTGCAGTGTGAGATCCAAAGGAAACTGTCTAAACTTTTAGTAAAAGAAATCAGTGCAGCAGACCCAGTTTTGACCTGAAACAACTGACGGATGACAAAGCTGTAGAATTGGTCCGATTCACGATTAAGGTCTGCAAATCAACATTTACGCTGTCTTTTCCTTATAGGCAGAACAATCTAGACATTAAGGGTACTTGATTTTGTCAGCCAGGATGGTTGGTTTGGGGTGGGTTTCTTTGTTTTGTGGTGGGTTTTTTTGGTGTGGGTTGTTGTTTGTTTGTGGTTTGTTTTTTTTTTTAGCTTTGTTTGGTTTTAGTTCTTTTTAAGCGTCAAAAACGAAAATTCTCAAATGTGTGACTGCAATAGTGCTGAAAGCTGCCTTGAGACACCACAATTGCTATAACTGCATTATAAAAATCGATCACTTTTCACGGCACAATAAACCACCACAGTGGTGCCTTTGGTGCATTTCAAAGGCTGAAAACAGTGTTGTAAAGAGTGATGAAGTTCAATTCCTTGAGGTAATAACTTGTTGAATAAAGCTACGATGTCCTAAAACACAGCAAAACTTCACATTTCAAAAATAAAAGCTACACATATATGAAATATCCACCTTCATCATCACTCATTTATTTGCAATAGTATAAAATATTTCACTGTTATTCTTAAAAATTTGTTTCCCAGGACAGAGAAGCTAATGTAGTTGAAAAGCATCATCAGCATTAGAAGAAACAGGTACAAATTGGCAAAGGTAGATGAAGACTGAATGGAAATGGGAATGTTTTAAGTTCCAAGATAGTCTTGGCATAGGCAAGATGCCTAGTGAGCAGTCTAGCCAGGCTTATGAGAGAGTTTACACAACAACTTCTACGCAGAACAGGGAAACGAACTTAAGAGGTAATCCTCAGGTTGATTTAGTGGATATGAAACAATCCGAGTGAGCCATAGCTTGTTTCCTTTCTTTGGAAAAGTACCGTTAATCCATTACTAATCTCAAAATTGCCTAAAGACATGCTGCATTCCGCCACGTTAATATATGTACCACAATTCAGGTTTTAGAAGTATACTGTTATTTTATTGGATTCTTACCATTTTGCTGTGCCTGTACTGATCAGCGTTTCTGCTCATGTAAAGGAAAACAAAGTGCTGTTTTTCCTACAGTTAAACGTCCCTATTAACCTGCGTGCTGCCTCTTCATACTCTTAGGGAGCCATAGCTCCTCTTCCATAAATATCCGCTTGTAATTGCTCTGCTGACTACAGAGATTGAGTCTAGGGGAAATCTGATCCTATCTCAAATGCTGGCTTCAGCAAAGCGTGTACAACTATTCTGTTAAAGATTCAAAGTACAGAACGTGGAGATAAAGGTACTACACACAGGCAGACTGACAGACGGCACCTGGCGCTTGCTTCCTCCTACCCAGTACGCCAAAGGCTGCCCGTTGCACAGCGTGTGAAGCGTTAGTTAACACACGGATCCAATGCTGGATCAGAACTACAGCAGCAGCACCTTGGGGATGGCTTTTCTTTTATCTAACTTCACACAGAATCCTAGAATAGTTTGGCTTGGAAATAACCTTGAAGACCATGAGTCCCACCCCCTGCCCTGGGCAGGGACACCTCCCACCAGACAAGGTCGCTCCAAGCCCCGTCCAACCTGGCCTTGAGCACCTCCAGGGATGGGGCATATCTAATCTAAATCTCCACTCTTTCAGTTTAAAACCATTACTCCTCATCCTATTACAAACATAACATAAAGCTTCCCAAAGCTAGTATTTTCCTAACTCCCTACAACTTTTAAAAAACAAAAATAGAACAGAAACATCACAATTGGATTTGGCGTTTATAAATACAAACGCGCACACATGCCTGTGTAGGTGTTTTAAGAGGCCATGGAAGGTCACACAGTGATAGCTCTGGGTACCGTGTCCCGATCCCACCCAGGGGCCAGGTAGAAGCTCAGGCAGGAAGAGCAGAGCTGTGTCTGACAGCCCTCCCCGCTGTGTCCCTGGGACTGCCCAACTGGCAGTGCGCCCTCCGGAACAGCCGGGTTGTTCTCTGGCAGTCAATTGTGGCAACTGCACTGAACGTGCCACTTTCCCACCACCTAAACTAAGTGAGACCATTGAGATCATATCTCTGTATTTAGGGTTGGGTTGTTTTTTTTTTTTCAGTTGACTTAAGCAGATCTATGTACCTTATTGACTTTTGAGCTTCACCAGGATTATTGCCTATACATAGTGGGGTATTTCACAGTACCAACACTAACATATACTAGGATGTAAAGACCTACAATTCAACGAGTCGAATAAGCTTCTTCGTGGTCACAGACAGGAACTAATTACATGTCAAGCAAACCTTTGCAACAGCTCCTCATTCCACGACCGCTACAAGATCAGGCAGACACCTCTGGATGAAGCAATAGGGCTTCCCAGGTGAGGGACGTGGGGGTGAGAGGAGGCTGCCTGCCAGTGGCGGCCTTCCTCCGCAGGGCTCCCACAGGGCAAGGGCAGAGCCTGGCCAGCACCACTGACCAGAACCACCACTGGATAACATGCCACAGCCCCTGCAGTCAGGAAAACAGACAGCAGCACGGCTCGCTTCAGCTAGTATTTGCACATCTGAAGAGATTAACCAAAGACATGCAATCCAGCACAAAGGGCAGCCAAACCACATATTGCTCAAAGCCTGTGAGCCACTACAAGATGTCCATGTCTGGGTTTTGAGGCTCTGAAAATTGATGGATTGCCAAGTATCCCGTAAGGCATCTCTGCCCAGCGCACAAAATCCTGCATCACTTTTGTCCTGCTCATGCTCGAGACCTAGACTGTCATCTAAAAATATAAATTATCTTCCTTTTACTATATGCACAGCAACTCAGGGCAATCAGCCAAAGCTGCTGGGTCATCTAAAAGACATCACTTCCTTGTTACATTTAATGTTTTGCATAAGACACCATTTCTTTAACATCAACAAATCACTTCAGTTGGCGCCATTGTCTTAAACTCCAGTTCCATAAAATTTCAGTAAAGCTTCCATATAACTGAATATAAGTAATTTAGAATCTATCAGTAACTCCAAGTATTTAAATCAACTGAATGAAAGTAATGACGCTAAAATGTTTACTTAAATGCAAAGTTAGACAATATGAATACTCCTTAGCGGGCTTTCTGTGCATGAAGAAAAAAGATTGAGCGCAAACTGAACAAGAACTGACCCATGGTGCACATGTGTGAATGCAAACATCTCTGACATGTTTTAGACATGCCTTGAATACGTAGAGCTTCCTGCAATGCCGCTTACAAGAGCAATAAGGAAAGGTAAAGAAGGATTTTAATTTAATAAATATCTTCACCACTCTGTTGGATACAGCTGTTGGAAGTTTGGACGTCTGACCTAGCTCAACATCCATCATAACTAGACACCAGAAGACAAAGAACATATTAACCTCAAAATGAAAAATATAGCATCTTTTAAGAAAAGCACCAGTGCTGCATTACAGTGCCTCAAAGCCACTTGCAGCCCTATTAGTAGTCCACTGCGTGCAGTGTTTTTACTCATCGCTAGTAACTCAGAATTATCATCTTACAGGCTGATATACAAGGGGAAAAAAAAAAGGAATAGTAGAGTGTAAGCAAGATACAATCATTTCTGCAGACCCTTTCAAGACGGGCGTGAAGCCTCCAATAAGACAGACGTGTTTCTGCCTATAAATAGATACGCTTTATACATGTGATTACAAATTGCTCGGAAAAGATTTTAGAGGTATGGGAGTGCTGACCTTCATGTTTTTACATCATGCACTATAAAGCAGTGTGAAAAGTATGGCTGATACCACAATGTTTTTCTCCAATTTTAAGTTGTTTTCCAAACCATGCTGGATATAGCCCACTGGGGGGGGGGGAATATCTAAATGTAGGCAAAAGCTCTTTTATTCTGCTTCTTTCCTGCCAACTCCTTTAAAGTATGGCCACCTCTCCGTACTAAGAAAGAAGAGAGCACAATTCAGCTCTCAAAACGTGCTACTGGGAGTGGTGATTGTCTTGAAATACTAACACTGCCTCTCGCATAAATTTCCAGGAGTAAGAAGAGTATATACCTGAGGCTTTTAATTACTCACCTCTTGTACTTTGAATTTCTTACTCTAGTTGATACAAGAGTGAACTCTGCATCTATAGCATAAATGCTACCGTATTAGATATATTGGTTGTACAAATATTTGGCAAGCAAGAACACAGCATTAGAAATCTAAACTCTTCTAAGGGGTTATGACAAGCTCACCCTAACTAGACACAAAACAAAAAAAGCATCAGGGACGTTTCATTTTATGGTATAATTATTTACATTACATTCTTCTCATGTGTGCTAATTTTTGCTAGCTTCACAAGTGTTTGCATTGGCTTCTACATTTGTTATAGCAATCAAACTTTAAGATCCAGACATCTTTTCAATTCCACTTTTTTCTTTATGAAGTCTAGATGACAGGTTTTTTTATATAGGCAATTGGCATAAAAATTACAGATGTGGAAAATGTGCAGTCAACTGTTGCGTTTGCCATAGCACAGCATTTAAGCGGCATAAGAGAAAGCATCAGGAATCAAGGAAAATCCATTTGGTTTCACGACTTAAGAGTAGATGAATGAAGAAAACTGGAATAAACCCACGAACAAAAATGGGGGCAGGAGGGGAGAGATAAGGGTACGGCAGAAAATGGAGAAAACATACACACAGAGGGAACGGAAAACGTTAGGCTTTTTTTTCTCCTTAAAGATATTATGAAATAAAAAAAAAAAATCTTTGGATGTTTGAGTATTTCACGTCTGTGTAAGATCAGACCAAGTCTGACAGTGCTAGAGCAGTACTTCTGATTTTCAAAAGACAGCGCTTTTCATCTCTCCCCTGTCTAATGGTTAAAGACAGGACACAAATGACAGTGACACAGAAGTCTGCAAGGTTTTAAACCCAACTAAGATTGAGATCACAGCTGCAGTTTAGAGGATCACTTAAAAGGTGCGTGCCCCTATCCTGGTCACCCCTCCAGCTTAGCACATCCATATCCACACACAGCGTAAAACCCCAGGGCACAGAGCGCTGAAAAACAGGCAGCCTTGGTATCATGCTATGGAAGGCAGCATACACCATCAGCCACGCAACGCTGCCTTTTTTATCCATCCTGAAAGTAAACCAACAACCTCTAGAAAACAGATGTGGAAACAGAAATGCAGTGACTTTTCCCCAGGCAACCACCTCTACTCAGGGAAAAATACTAGATGAGACTGACACTTTACATTTGGAGATAACCAAACCTACCAGCAGACCCAGGGAAGGCGGAGGACGGGGGGGGAAGGCAAACTGAATTGCTTTTGAATTGAATTCCCTTTCCTACCTCGTCTTGCTTTTCTATCACCCAGGAACCCTTCTTCATTTCTAGCAAGGCAGGAACTCAATTCTTAGGAACAGACTTAATCTTAGTCATACAAATATACCCATGAACCTACCAGAATTATTTTTCTAAAGATAAATACAAGTGTTTTATTATTCTCCTGACATTCTGACTGCCTATTACATCCTTCAATATGGAAAAAAAACCTAGAAAATTGTTACCAGGAGACCAAAGCATGAAATCCTGGATGTGCCAATTTCAACAAAGGTGCCCTGATGCTGAGAAGGAAGGGCAGAGCCTCAAAGCACAGCCATGGAGCTGCGTTTTTTTTCTAATATGTGAAAGTTCCAGAAGTTTTTATGTCTGGATTTCACAAACTTTAAAAACAAAAAGGTCATCTCCGTGAAGAGAGTTTGCACGTGAGATCTAGAGACGTACTTGCAGAAATACTCTCACATATTCTATGAGTGAATATGATAAACCACCCGTAATGAATCTGTACTGATAAATCCATGTATTTTTAAAGTTCAAAGAAAGTTTTATATAAATCCTGTTTGACCTGCTATCTTTTAAGCTCCCGTATGTACAAGAAATTTAAATATTGCAATAAATGCAGAATGCCTATTTTGATGAAGGTATACGTTTAAGGAGAGAGAGAGGAGGAGGTGGCAGAACAGTGCTGCTGTAATGTAATTGCCAAGCCAGGTAGCTCCAACTAAGCACGTTTGGACTGGTTTATAAACACAAACCAAGGAAAAGATTTTGAGGCATACCATGAAAGTCCATCTCATACCCAAATCATCTATCAACACGTTCAGCTCCCATTTTCTGCAGAGGCACAACAGTCACCAGGACACCACAACTGTCGCTAGAGCAGGTAAAGGGCTCCAGTAAATTAGCTTTTAGGGTTCCCTGCTGTTCAGACCAGAGTGTGCAGTTCCATGTGAAAAAATACACCATAATTCTGTTACAGAAACATCTATTTATGTACACACATAGGTCCCCAAACAAAAGTATGCTCCCTGTGGAAGCCTACAAAAAAAAAAAAAAAATCTAACAAAACCCCAAGATTTTTTTCTGTGTTGAATGAACGATCGTACTATGAGTTTCCAACAGTAACAGAGATTTACATCAACCGTACAAAATTTTCAGTCATGGATAAATATAACTCATTCCTGAACCTCGGTGGCTGGACTCTCTAGGCTAACAGGTAGGTTTAGCAGGCTTAACTCACTTTGTGTTGAGAACAGTTACCTATTGATCCTTGTCCTGATGGATACAGAGCTTTGCTACCTTTAAAAAGTCCAATAAATGCCGAAATGTCTTACCAAAATAGTACAATATGCAGGACTTGTCTAATCAGAACAGAAAGATGCCAACGCTTAGGTGATAAAAAGGAAGCATCCTTTCCTACGCTACAGAACCGAGCTTTAGAAGCCCAGTGAGACACACAAAAGACATTTTCAAACAGCGTGGCATTGGTATGACAGCACTGAAACACCTTCATGACTCAACTCGAGTTTCATTTCTGTGTGAAAATATAAGTTGTGATATCTAACTAGTATCTCTAAAAATCAGGAAATCTACAGATAAAAAAGATTAAATTTGGAGGAGCACTATAATTGCAAAATACGTAGTTCAGAAACACTTCTGCCTCTAGTGAGAGTCCAAACTCCCTCCCGTAGCAATGCCTTTACTTCGCTTCCATTTCCCAGTTTCTGTAAGTTGTTTTCTGTATGGGTTTGGGGTTTTTTTTTTGGTTTGGTTTTAAAAAGAGATTTCTTCCATCAGACCGCTGGTCTCAACAGCACTGTTGAGCTTCCCAGGCACTGTCACCCCATGGCCGGGGGCAGTAACAGCCGTTCCCAGTGCCGTACAGCAGACACCTGCCGGCGTTGGTCATCCTACCCACTTACAATTCAGCATCAAGTTTGGAGGGTGGGGGGAGACTCTTCCATCATCTATCCATTTTCCATACTGGTTTACTGAAAGATTCAGTTTTGATGCATTAATGCAACTTGAGAACACATGCACGGAGATAATCACTCCTAATTTTGCCACTGGTTTTCTACATCCTCTACTGTAAGTTTCAAGCATTGACGCATCAAGCCTTGGTACTATTCCATAATGGGGTACAAAAAGATAATAATTACAAGCCAGTTACACCAAATAAATGGCCCACACCTTATTATTATTTTTTTCCCCCATGCTTGATGATGGAAGCTGCCGTTTTCTATTTGGATGATTATCTTTCCTTCCAGGCACCATCTTTGATACACCTATCAAACACCACCTTCCAGGCTTATTCACCGGGTGCTTCTCTCCTCCTGAGCGCAGCAGAAGTTGTATTCTTGGCAGCAATTTCTCCTCAATCTTCATTAATACGGGAGTTGTTCTTTAATCCCTCCTGACTTGCCCTCATAGTGTTTCCAGCTCTACACCTCCTGTTTGCTAAATCGCATTCTCTGCTTGTTTCGCTCCCTACTCCTGTTCCTGCCCCAGAAGTTTGTGTTTCTTCTCTCTTGGTACAGCTAGTTCCCTGAACACCCACATTTGCTTGCCTTGACGTGGTAAAGGAGAAGCCAGTGTTTTGTCTGGCCTGGCTTCTCTTCTGACTTCCCGACACAATGCAAGGACACAGCGATTCCCGTGGGAGACCACCCCACTAGAAAAACACTACTTCCTTCCTAAGTGAGCTTATGTTGCCCATTCCTTTGATGAGAATGTTGATCTTTGCCACAAAAATAAATCATTTGGTAGCTGGGAACAAAGTACTCTGCAAAATTTAAAGCCCTACAGCTATCATAAAGCTGGAAGGAAGCTCTAAAAGCAAAGTATATGTTTTGCGCGTTTCTTTAACACTTCCAAGTATAAATGATTTTTTTTTTAAATAATATCAATCTTGAAGAGGTAGGTGTTTGGAAAGGAAACTTTTGCTGTAAGCGTTTTCATGCTAAAATTACTAAGCAATCACGTAAACATTGACAACTCTCATATCTGTCTCATATAGATATTTCCACTGTGCCCTGTCATGATCACATCTCTGCGCTCCAAAGCATGAAACCCAAAGGCATTATTAGCCATCAGGACTATAATTTCATTATAATGTGATTTCAACACCCTTCCCACCCACTCCCCATATTTAATTTCAATTTACATGGAAATTGTAATTGCAGACTCGCCAAACAGCCGTGAGTTTACCGATGTGTTCCTTCATTATCTATATATTTCTTCGTGGGACAGAAATCCACGTTATCTGCAGATCGCTAACGCAGCACCACTTTACAGCACAAGACTCACCACCCATCTGTACCAAATTCCAATAGTCTGTTTTTCAGGCTCACTCTATACAGGCCTAGGTCACCATTCCCCTCACAGCTTCAAAGCCTTAAGCTACTTAATGCTTCTTTTCTTAAGCTAAGCGTTCCTGCATTGTTGGGATTTTCAATGACTGTAATTATCTCATGTAGTCTTACAAACTACACTTTTGTACAGGAATATTGCTTATAAATAGGATTTTTACTGCCTTCTCTCTGGAACTGGATGTTGACGAGCTAGCTGGATAACAACTCTCATAATACTCCGACAGCATGTGGGCCTTCTGCTTTTCTTTTACCCCGGTTTCCATCATGCAAGTATACTGGGAATCTAGCAATCTTTCGGAAGCGTGGAGGACATGACCCCCCCATCTGTCTTTTGTCATACTACAGAGACGCTTATACTTATGCTTCAAAGTTACAAGCCATTTTTCAAAATCAACTTGAGACAAAACATTTTTCCAGATTAATTCTTTGATCAAGATGGGCATGATCAAGGTCTGGACCCAGAACTTGTTGACCCCTACTCCCCCTGAAGTCAGCGAGACAAGGTACAAACAAAAAATATTTGCACGATCACCTTTGCACCGCAACCTTTTTATTTGCTTCTGTCTCCAAATAAAACGAGCACCCTTGACAGACCCGTACAAGACAGGGGTGCAGGTCACTGCCACGGGCCAGTGGAACAAAAGCACGTGCCTGAGGGGTTTCGCCTGTTGTAATTTCGCCCCTCCCTGTTAATGCTATTAATTACGTTGAGTGTTTCAAGTGAAACATGTATCTAGTTCACTGAGACAAAAATCTGCTCTGAGCAAATTATCTGAAGGCAGATTTGTTACAGACAGGGTTTGACTGTAGTACCCCATCTCATTAGCAGGTGCTGATTCCCCTAAGTAATTAGCATGTTTCTTTAGCCCTTAATCCTACCCTGATATATAGCAGAGGGAAGCATCCATGGGAAAGACACAGCAGTGGCTGGAATAGGCAGCTCTGCAGGAAATTAACTAATTAGCTAAGCAAATTTAGGGGATGCCGAGCTTGAAGGGAATGGTTGGGCCCTTCTGCTGTCACTATGTGAGACCACTGCCTAGAAACAGACACGCAAAAGGACATTCCTTTTCCCTGGTCGATTTTAAGTGGTCTGCAAATTTCATATTTGATAAATGCCTTTGCACCAATGACTAAGGTTCTCCAAGGGACTGGTTTGCTTTGTTAGCTTTATCTCCAGGACTATGACAACAGCAACGAGTTGCACACATCTTGCTTTGCAACTGCTCCAAAACTTGCATATTTTTCAAACCTCATAAAACCATATCAACTTTGCTCTTGCCTATAGCTAACCAAAATAGCTCTCATTTTACACTCTGTTTGCAAATACCCTGGAAATTTACATGTCAAAACTGAAAATAAAATTGCTAGGCAAAAATCCCAGGTGCTGTACAAAAGACATCACACTATTTTAAAAGAAAAAGCAAATTATAGCAACCCAAAAGCAGCCACAACAGTCGCAGGACTGGAAGGCAGTATTCTTTGGTCTTCAAGAGCGAGTGGTCAGGCTCTCAGAAGAAAAGGAAACTCAGAGCTGGTAAGTCTGATAAGCTGATGAAACTCAGAGCTGATAAGTCTGATAAGCTGATAAGGTCTAGTGCGTAAGGCTTTGCCAGGGTGGCTGGAAACCAGTATGATGAGTTCCACTGTGGTGGAACGACTAGCTTAAACTTCTCTGGAGTTTTCCACACCGTGACAATACAGACCCGTTAAAGCTGACAGTACTGAGTCAGCGCCTTAAGCACTGGACACTCCTGTTCAGAAAGAACTTTTGGCTAAGTGCCTCTGAAATGAATTAATAACAGATGAAGGCAGTTGTAGCATACAGATTAAAGTTCCTATTATAAATACAAAACCAACTGAAAACCAAGCAAAGGTATCTCAACTTCTAGTAAGATTCTTAATTTCCAAATATATCTTGTAATCAAAACAAGAAAACCCCACTCACACTTGTTGGATATTGATCAAGACTTCTCTATTATTATGTATTCCCTCTAATTGGTCCCACTCTGATAATTTATAATAACAACCGATTCCTATGCTCAGTTACCGATCAGTGTCAAGAATAAGCCTTCCCGTTAGTTTAAGTGACTACTAAGCTGGCCACCGTTACAACCACCCCAAAACAGAAGGCAGGCTGGAGCAGTTTCCAACTATAGACCATTGGCACTAAATAGGTTCCTTCCTTTGCACAGATAACTATAGTTATTTTTTATCCTTCTCCAAGGGAGAGCTGGTTCTTTTTAATTTTGAAAAAGTCAACCACCGGTACTTTAAACCAGTTTCTTCAGCCTAGAAGATTCACTGTAAATATTAGTGCTGTTGATTTTATACTCCACGTAAAACAAAAGTGTTACCTGCACTTTAAAAAGCAGCTTATTCCATCAACTCTGCTGTAATTGAGTAATTTCATAAACTGCCCATGAAGTGTACAAAGTACCTTTTCTGCCCATCAATCTCACTGCCCCCATCACCTCTGTGAGAAGAGACCATAACTCTTTCCTACCCCCCTAACACCACCCAGCTGCCTGCTTTTCACCAATGTTACCAGCTCTCTATTAAGGGCATCTATGGCTTCCTCCAGTCAATTTTTTTTTTCCTTACATAAATTGATCTTCCAACAGCCTTAGAAATTCCTGGAAACAGTACAATAATTCCTTCTATTTTCACACACTGGCAAAACAGCTATGTTACTGCTTATCTTGGAGTAATACAGAAAATCAGCTGAAGAGCACGTAGCAGGAAGACTTGGAACAGGAGACGATGAATGGAAAGCTGCGAGAAGTTCAATCATTTGTGGTTAGCTGTGCCTTGTTGATGCCGATAAATGAAGCCAGGTAAACACGACCAAGGTGGTGTTTTCCAAAAACATTTCCAAAAACACTGCTAAAGAGTCTTAGAACGGTTAATGATAAAAACATCCAAACATCCCCTCTCCCCAGCTACCCATTTTCAGGTTGTAACAATTTTTAACGTCGAGCGCTTTTCAGAAGATGACATGGCAATCTGACACTCATTGACAAGTTTTAGGTACTTTCGATCGCAACCTTTTTTATCAAATAGCTGCAACATTTGCATTAACTATATATTAACATGAGTTTTATTCCTTATTTAAAGTATTAACCCCATGTCTCAAAAAGCTGCATTCTTGAGGAAAGCAGAAAAAAACTATGCATAAGGGTGGTCGGACATGACTTATTCACTGATGTGCACCCACACGCACACATCGTAAGGTCACACTGATCTCCAGGTGCAACACAAGGGTAACTGAAGTCACCTTTGCCTAAACTTTACGCAGAGTCAGTGAAATAGGAATGTGTCTGTCAGGAGAGAAAAGGGCAGGAAAGGAATAAAGGGATGAGCAATACTTTACACTTACGCTATCTTCAGAATAGAGAAAAACGTAGCCTGGAGATGAAAGAGAAAGGAAGGCCCCGCACAGGGGAGAGCCCTGACAAGAACAACCCAGCAAGATAAAAATACTGTGTGTGTGGCTGTACGCGCATTAGAGAGGGCAAAAACAGAGCCATGTGTTTCTGAGGAGGGGAAAAGAGTCAGAGGTGCTTCTTACAATATCAGACAAGAAATTAGAAGCACATCATCTTAGTCTAAGAGATAATGAGGAGGAAAGGAGAAAGCAGGAGTCTGAATCACTGGAAGGCTTCAGAGACTAATAGACACTTTCAGAAACCTGGAAATATTCAAGGGAATTTTAAAGACACGGTACAGGTCAAACTAGATTGAGTTTTCCCTGATATAAAGTTAAAGCGTGTCTTTTTCCAAAACACTATTTTTACATATACAAAACGTATTTTAGAGTATTCCAGGAAAATGAAGTTTGCTCCTATGCTCAAGCATACCGGTTCAAGCATCTGAGAGGCAAAACTGCACCAGTTCTTATAAAGTAAGTTTTTCCTCTAATTCCTGTTTTCCTCCTTCACCATCCACATCACACACACTACCAAACCAGGCCGTTTCCTTTTCAGCTAGTGCCCTTGGATCTTTAGGAGGATGAAGCGGTCAAGGCCTGTGTCCGCTCCAAAAACAAGCATAACTCAGTGTTTGCTCTGAGGAAGTGTTACAAGAGAGCGCTTAGAGAAGGCAGAGATTTGCTTGGGGTAGCTGACACATGGGATGGGGATCATCTGTCATCGCTGCTTTTATCACACTGCGTTATAGACACAAGATCCAACGGACACAGTCACTGGTGCCAGAAAGGGGTTATTCTCGCTGATCTGGAACCTCTGGTTCTGGTTCATCCATTTTGCCAAATCTAGGGCAGGCGAAGCAGGTCAGAGAGGAAAGTCAGGTCACTTCTACGCTGCTGGCTTAGTCTTATGTCACTATTGGGACAAACACGCTGCCCTCCACGTTTAGGGTACAAACTAAACCCAGTCTGCCCAGTAGGCAGCTTTAGACTATCTACCAGTAATGCAGACTGCGGTCAGTATTTTGTGTCGCTCCTCTATAGCTATAAACAGCCCATTGACTTTGGCAGCTGTACATTCACCGTAACACGAACAGGAACGGAAAAAAACCCCATACTGCATGTTTAAATTATCAAATCGATAAGACTAAAGCAAAATTCGTAGTTTACCAGATCCTTTTCATTTCTAAAACTTGTATTTGTCATATTATGCAGAGTAGTAGAGGCTTCTAGCCTTTATATATTCTAATACGATGAGTCACACTATGTTACCGAGCTACTCAGAAGGAATCTAAGCTTTAGAATAAAATCACTGACGACAGCAGCCTCAACAAGAGGAAGAGAAAAAAAGATCATTAAAAATATTCTCTCAAAAACAAACTTCGATGAATGAGGGGGAAGTAATTTTGCGTCAAAAGGAAACATTCAGTGATGTGTCTGTGTAGCAGGTTACCTTAAACCAGGCCTTTCTAGGAAGCAGCAGAATAGACGAGCTTCAGTAACCCCATGAAGGGCTGGAGCAGTCTTTCATGGGGTACTGCAGAGTACTGGGCATTTTTGCTTTGCTGATAAATGGAAAGATAATCTTCACCCTCCACAGCTACAAATGATCACAGTCTCACCTACGGCATAACCTTCAGGGTGTCTCCACATCCCCAGGACAGCTCTTGGGGTTGTGTTTCTTAATAGCACGCACCTTTTCCTGCTCCCAACACCTGACCTTTTACACCCACTTTTACCAATGCTGCCACCAGGTTACAATCAGACCACACTGAGACAATTCTTTGCTAGATACCGAAAAACTGAAGGAGAACAAAAAAAAACAAAAAAAAAACCAAACAGCTTAGATCCCTTGGTTTTGCAGGGCAAAGATCCCATGTGTCTTCTGGAAGGCATCACTGGGTGTTATGCAGCCGTGCTGGCAGAAGGTGGGCAGCCTGAGGGACAGCTGGGACGAGACCAAGAAGATAAGGATGATCTTTTAAGGTGAAGCACCCAGTTCTCAAACTGAGATATGAGGAAGGGGAAGCAGCAATGATTCAACACAAAAAAGCAGAATCCACTCCAACAGCACCCACGCGTGCAAGTGACAGGAATCCACCAAAACAGCAGAAAGGGTCAAGACTTAAGGTAAAACTCAGAGAAGCTGTTCAGATCCAGAGCACCATCGGATCTGGATTTGCTAGATTTCTGTTGTTCGAGACTGGAAAATCATAGACACATTAATATTGCTCTACCTGAGCAGCTTTTACATGTGGTTTAGTTTTCTCAGGATGCAGTAAGTGAAACAGCCTACTTTTCTCGCTACAAAGTCTTCCTCGTGCCTCTCCAGACTGAAGCAATAAAAAGGAACTACAGCAGGGACCGTCAACCTGCACGGCTAACAAAAAATAGCACAAAGATCTAAACTGAAATTTGCTCTACAGCATTTCACATTGTAGTTTCAGAACCACATCGTGATTCTTGGCAGCGTGAGTGGGAACGTCAGGGTATTGCAATTCCTGCGATTTGTGCAGACTCCAATCTCTCCTCCTACCAGGAGGAAGCTCTGGAAGCACTCGATCATCGAGTCTGTGATAAAAATAACTTCTCATGTACTAATACACATATTTTAGCAAATGCATGGCAAAATTAAATTAGGGGTACACGCTTTTCCTGAGACGCACCAATGGCACTACCACTTAGGCTGCGTACACCGTGGCAATGTCAGTGCAGGGCCATGTCCTCCCTAAGAAGGATCTTCTAGCACAGATAACGGCAGACACACACAGATCAGTCTGATGCTTCTGTTTGACCAGAGCTTTTACATTAGAAATACGAGATGCAACACATTCATGTCTCCTACTCCCCAAGATCATCTCACTACTGGAAGGTAACCGAGAGCGAGCAAGTTCCCAAACCAGACTTGTCTCCGACAGGACGGGTCCAAACCTCAGTGCCGGAATTCAAACAACAGGAGCCCATTGTTCTCTGACTGGGATAAAGCACAGGCTAACCAGAAACTGAAAATTAGTCTAATGGTAGGAAAACACACTGGTTTCACTAGAGAAATGTTGCTAGGAAAGAAGATGGACTGAAGTGGTCTGGATTTGAAAGTCAAAATTCAGGCTTCTTCCCTTTTCTTCAGGGAAGCTCTACCATACAACTAGAAGAGTGGGGTTTTGTTTTCATTTTATTTTTATTTATTTTTTTACATGCTATTTTCTTGTTCATTTCCTTCCTCACTTCTATGAAACTGGTTTTGGAAATGAACGTGACAGGTCACTTTCTTCACTTGGCAATCAATGCACGACTGGACGCTGGCCACGTTTCAGTGCCTGATGAGGTATGTGCCCAGTTCCATCCGCGTCTCTCCCCTAGCAACTCCTCCAGTGCTCTGATGGCAAAGCTCAGTATTGAACAGCATCCATGTTAATTAATTCTAATTTTAGTTGCACCTCTTTTTGACCACCAATAAATCCATGTTGCTTCGTAATCCAGAACTGGGATATGTTCCAGCGTTACAGAATTTGGCATTTTAAAAACATTTCTGTTCCTACCCCATTTTTCAGTAACCTCAATATGTTTGGAATATGAAAAAAAAAAACCAAACCATACATATCTGCTTTAGGGTCAAGTAAAGCCTACGGGATGGTAATTCTAACAGCAATATCATTGCTGGAGCTGCAGACAATATAGCACAGCGATGCCATTTGGTATGGAAACGGCTTGCTTTGCAGAGAGAACATGATCTGTTTGTCGTTAAAACACGCTGAAGTTCTTCCAAGGGATCAGCTACTAGAAACGGCAATTCTGCATCAAAACCACCTTCTGTGAAAATCCTTTCCTTTCCCCTTACGTAGCTTGTATACCAAGACAAAATTTTAATTCTAAAAGAAAAACACACCCTTTCTTTGCATCTTTAGAGAGCCTTTTAGAAATAAGTAATTACAGAAAGATGTTTTTATTAGTCTCAAGGCTGTTGCCCAACTATTCCTCAGATATTTTAAACTAAATGTCTTTCACAGAGCTGCCAAAAAGATGAATTTTATTTAATTCAAGTAACAGATCTATGTATTCAAAACCATGCCTTTCTCTGAATCCCTCTGTGACGATAGCTATTATCTGCTGCTTTCAGGGTAGGCAGTGCTTTTACTCGGGTTTATTACTGAGGAAATTAAGTGTTACAGCTGGTGTCAGACCAACATGACATGGTTTCAGCACTCCGCAAGGTTTCATATCCTCAGGCACTTTCAAATTACAGTCAAGCAGAGAAGACTTCCACTAACTGGAAATACAAGACAATAACTAACTGGGGTGTAACCCACTGGGGGAAGAGGGAGAGCCGCCACTCGCTGTGCCAACAGATCTCCTGGCTCAGCCTCCTCCCGGGAGGATGCCAGCTGGAATCCATCCCTCCGCTTCAGCTGGATTCCTCCAGTACAGGAGAAGGATGCCATTTGCCATCTTAGAAGCAAAGGAGCCCAATAAATAACACAGAGCATAGTAAAAGTATAGTTGTCTTAGTGCACGATACTTGTCCCTCGTACAAACATTTCCAATCTAACAGTCGCTACTCTGTAAACAGAATTTTGATTAATCCCACTGTGGATTCTCTCCCCGATATATATTCCGTAGCTTACGTAGTACTACATTCCAAACGGATGACAAATACTCAGAGGTTATCATATTTAGAGAAAAGCTTACTTATTTAATATATTCAGCCTCATCTATCTATAACGGCAAATGAAAACCCGAATCATCCAACACTACAAAAAACACTTTTTTTTTTTTTTGAGATGCAGATTCCAGAGCAACTTTCAAACTTGCCAGCTCACACCTGACTATCCATAATGATGTACATGCAAATCGTTCTCCATTTTGTCTCTTCTTGTGCCCAAAATATCAGTATGCCAGCATGTGACAATGAAGAGGAGTGAAAAATGCCACTGCTAACTGGTGAAGGATTTGCAAGAAGGTATTTGGCATGGAAATATTCTAGTCCAGTTTCTTACCACATGCTGTCCTGAGAAGACGACTTGAACTACTGGAATGGGCAGTCAGCGTTCACACATTCATGCATTTGGTTATAACTTGGAGTGGTTGCCAGCATCTTCCTGGAGAGCTGAAAGATACACCACTCTTCAGCGGTGCAAGCCGAGCAAATTAATCTAACAAAGAAGAGGTACTTATCTAGTCCCGTGCTGGCAGACTTCGATTCACAGGATCATGGCAAACAGTAGAAACAGAACATGTCTTCAATGGAAACTACAAAAGTCTTTCCAACTGAAAATGCCAAGTAACATAGCCCAGGGGCTGCTACCAGCACTCCTTGTAATAGCCTGTTTTCAGGACCTTTGGCCGTTCAGCCACTGCCACCGATTAAATTCCGCTTTCCAATAGAACCGAAATGCAGAGCTGGGGATATTCCCCGCCCCTCCTTCCATCGCTCACATTTCAACCCCCACATCGGGCTCTCTGCGTACAGTCAGCCATCCCATTCTGGTTACAGAACGGGGATTCATCTAGAGCCAGCGAAATACGGATTGGGGAGTTCCTTCTCAAGTGGAAATGAAAACAGTAAAAACTGAGAGCTGCCCAACCGCGGGAGGAACACCCTCCCAGCTCAGCCTTCCAAACACGCCAAGGAACCAGCTACGAAAACCAGACTGTCAGCGCATCTTCATCCACTGCCTTATGTATTGATTCAGACAAAGAAATGGTCACGTAAGATGACAGAAGCTAAAAGGAAAAAAAAACAATAATAAATCTTCAGACTTTTTTTCAGTTTCAGATATTTTCGGTAAAATATAAACTGCTTCTAAGTAACTTTTCACTCATCATTAAAACTAGAAGTTTATTCTCCTGTAGACGAGAATAGTTAAAAAAAGAGCTGCAGAAAAAAAAAAAAAGGCAGGCAATGAAAATTCTTTATAGCCGAGTTACCTACCCAAACAGCGAGAGGGAAAAAGAAAGACGGGGGAGCAAAGCAGGTTCTGAGGCAGCTTGTGCTTTAAATTAACTTTAGCATTACAATCAACACGTACACACTGTTACACCGAAAGACAACGATGTATTTTTCTACTTCCACCCTGTGGAACATTAATGATTTATTTTTAACCACTTTGTTCCCATTTACCTTTTAAATGAATAGCTCTGTTACTGATCTAAATTGCTAGCAAATCTTCTGTTGAGGGGTGGGGGCTGCGTTGGTTTTGGCTTTGCCGTTACAACCACGACTACAAAGAACATTTACTGGCCTCCCCCACAAAAGATACAGTTTAGGTACAATTTCAAGGAATATCTTCACAACTTTTCCACACAAGCAGGATTTAGGCTAGCACATTTTCCACTCTACCCACAACAGATCATTTTAGATCCGAGTAATCTCAGAGATATGTCATTAATAACAGAGTTAGTAGTGGATTACTGGGAAATACCGGATTCCACTGGAAATCCTAGTGTTTTGACCATTGTTTGTGCCCCAATTTGAAGAGTCAGAAGAGTGAGCTTTTGCTAAGTGAAAAGCAGCAACGAATTTCACCTCTGAAAAAGCATCACTTTGTTTTGCTGTTAACCCGGGCAATCACCCGAGTCCTGCTGAGGTTTCCAAGGTGCCGCGGAAGCGCCTGAGGCCGAGCCGTCACCCTGCGACAGGCCGTCAGTCCGCCTGGCCGCACGTCTGGCTGAAGCAATCCGGAATTGTTCACGGGTGCATATAATCATCATCATTTTCTGATAGGAAACTATTTCATTTAGCTTCTAAAGAAAACCCGCTCTAAAGGGCAAGGTATTTGTTTAATACAAGCCGACTATGATGTATTGAGAACATTTCCAAAGTCGAGGTCAAAATATCCACATATTTTTCAGAGGCTGATTTACTTTACCCTTTTTTTTTTTTTAAATACTGCCACAGAAAACCTGCTGAAACATTTCCCTAAACGCAATGAAACATTCCCACAGTCTATATTTCAGTACAAAGCACGCTACCCTGCCCCTTTAAAATTCACATTTTTTAAAAAGAAATACTACATAAAACTTTAATACTTACCTCACTATCATAACATAATTTAAGCTTATGTAAGAAATAAGAATATTTATAAGAATATATCCTCTAAGACCAAAGCTACTTACTGAATATATAAACAGAAATAGCTTAAGAAAGATATTTAACTTACAGTGTTTGAGTATCGATGCTGGAACTGCTACAGAAATATTGCTAAAAGGCTATTCTGCCTTTTATAGCCCACAAAAAGGTTTAAAAAAGAAAAAAGAGATTCAACACATATATTTTTACTCTCTCACTTCCACTTTAAAGCTCAGATTTGTGTTGCTTTCTTCTACTGCCAACATTTGGTTGCTGTTTACATACTCCTGGTTTCTCAGCCAGCTGAAAACCACCCTAATTTTCCTTGGCTCACCTCTTTGTGCCTTAGTGTATGATTTGTAAGACTCGAACACGTGAACGCGCTGAACTCTACCTAGAAAAATGTGATTATTTTTCTTCTTTATACAGGCAGATACACGGGCAAATTCACCCATGCTGTATTTCTTGTATCAGCCTAAGGAAAACATAGCCCTTAGTATTTCAAAGAAATTCCCCTTTTTTGTTTCAGAAGTATAATCAAAATTGAAACACCTGTAAACTAACAAATGCTTTAATTAATATGCATTTAAATCACTGTATGCTGAGCTATTATAAGCTTCCTGCCTAAGGGAGGTTACCCAGACAGGCCTCAAAGTGGAAGCTGAAGCTTCATCTCCAAACCGCCACTACTAAAACATCCTCTCTCTGATTTAGCTATTTATGGATAAAAACCTTCCTCTCAGAACATCGGGCGAGGCATTGTCTTTGAACTTGCTTCCATCTTCTTGTAAAAGGAAGAGAATTCAATCTCTCATAAGTCTTTTCTGAGAACTAACAGCGCTTCTTGCCATGAGAGAGATGGAGGTGATCAGGGTTAACAAAGCCATGGATGATGTAATAAAATAAATCAGGGGCATATTTTTGTCTCTGTCAAAAGAGATCTGATCCTTCCGAATAGGGACAACAGCTTTAATTGAAGTAGTGTCTTTCAGACAAAATTTATCTAGCAATGCTCAAATTCTCCTTCTTTCCAATCTTACTTTTGCAAGTCAAAAGGGGGAAAATAAGACACTGGGCCACCATTTAAAAAGTCGAAATTGAGGTAAATTAAGCATTTCAATTTATGCTGCTTTTTAGACAAAACTGCAATATATAGAATAAACTACACTCCCAGTCCTTACCTGGAGGAAGACAGTTTCTGTCAATTTGGCACAGCTCTTGGGAAAAAAAAAAAAAAGTTGCTGTGATTTTGAGATTAAATATAGTTTTAAAAAAGAAAACTAGTCAGGAAGATTCATGGAGCAAGGGAGTTTACAAAAGAAAACACCAAGCACATTTTTCCTAGACTGTAACTGAGGCATCCAGAACAGATACCAATCTCTGCTTCGCTATTTGCCTTACAAAGATCGGTCCCCAAGAGATTTTTCTCTTCCCTATTAAGATGGGGGAAACTCACTCCGTCGATCCAGGTAGTGTTTATCGTGCCATGTACAATGCACATAGAGAGGTCCCACAGCGCTGTTACTGAAGAACTTGCCAGCAGAGTGATCGCGGCAGGCACGCCCGGACTACCTTAAAGAAACCTTTTTTACAGATATTCCCTGTTCTCTGGATGGAAATTTTCAGGCAACTTCAATCCAGTGGATCTGAGTCCTACTTGAACCTTCTAGACGGCTTGGTTTATGCAGCACATGGACAAAGAACGTCTTGTTCTGCTGCATTGAATCTGTCCTAGTCCTGAGACTATCTGACTCATGTTGGACCCTGGAGCTTTCCCAGAGCAGTGGATCGCCCCAGCAGCGTACCAACCCTCGCCCTCCCTGGGCCGAGGATCCCAGCTCCCAAAACTATTCGAACACGCACAAAACTTACGTGTTTATGAGAAATCTCCGTGCACCTAATTTTGAAGAAAATACTAGTATTTTTGCCAGTGTTGCTGAAAAGTAAATACTGCGACCATATTGTAAGCAATACTAGAGGCTTCAGATACCTCTTATTACAACTGCGAGATGACCCATTTTTAGGCCTTCAAAGCTAAAACTCCTTGGCAAAGAGGCAAAAATGTGTGCAGACATATCCTGCAGCAAAGAAAGAGCGTGACCCTATTAAAAAACATCCAAAAGACAGGAGAGAGCTTGGGCTGACCGATGCCACCGATGGCAGGGTAACGTGGCCATCACTGCGATGGCAGAGCCAACGCGGGTATTAGGAAGATGGGCTCCAAAGGGTTTATCAAGCCCAGTGCTCCCATCACAGGCCACGGCAGAGCCCGGGATAGTCCACAACACGATGAACCTCACAGCACACAGCTTTAAGGGACTCAGCTTCAGGAGAATCCACGGCCACCACCAAGCTGGGCCCTGACAGCAGCGAGCCATTCGTTAGATGAAAACAGGTAAGTGATCTTAATTTTACTCCCCACCTTGTTGTTTACCTGTTGGGTTTTGGTTTATTTTGTCTGACGAAGTGCTCACTGTTGCATGATCACATAAACCAAGACAGTCCCATGCCACGACACAGCACTCATACCTTTCTCTTTCTGTGTTGAGTAATACTAGAAACAGAAAACCCAGGAGTTCAAAAATAATCATTTGTGCTAGGTCACACCAAGGTGATTTGACTTGCAGAAACATGAGGTTCCTAAGCCAGGGAGCTTAAGCTGCGATGTGAAAAAACACAGCAGGGACAGATCCACAAAGGAATTCAGTTCAACTCCTTCGAAATCAAGAGAAAATTTCCACTGGTTTGTATCAGCTGCAGCTCTACCCCGTAGTCTCTAAGTAACTGTCAGCACAAGCACATACAATACAAATACCACTACGCCGTTCTACAGCCCCCAATCTTTCTGTCATCTTTTCAGTCTTACAGGGATCACCTAACTCACCCCTCCAAAGAATGGTTCCTTAGCTACACCTGGCATTGCACAAGTAGGAAACTGGCTTTAGGGATACAGACGAAATATAATACCTGACTTCTATGACACCTATCAAAAGCAAAACGGCAAATGAGAATCCTCCCAGGGTCGTTAGAGACCATTAGTATCTAACCATGAGAAGCCCTCCCAAGAACTGCAAGGGAAAGAACAGTACACATTAAAAAAATAATACAGAGCTAAATATGCTGCCAGTAACCATCAGCATATGCATGACAGGGTTGAAACGAAACAAATCTTCCAACATGAAATCCTCTACTTCAGCCCCCACATTTTTAAACGTATTTATATTTTTTTTACAACTGAATTCAGAGAAACCGTTACTACGTGGCACCTGATTAGCAGCAGGTACTGACACAGACGGGATGAGGGCAATACCACCACCAAAACAGAGGCAGAAGTGGTTTGGGGCTGCTTCTTAGCTATCAGCATCTAGATGGAACTTTATCGTATTAGCAAAGGAACATCTTTTTTATATATATATATATGAATATGATGTCCAGTGACGAATTACCAACGGTGAAGAATTTGAGCAAGCGTCATTAAAATGTCCACTGTGGTCTGACACCAGGACTATCCCCAGACTCAACGATGACCAGTCGGGGCTGCTACTGCTGCCACTGCCCACCCGCCCGGCCCCCAGCCCGGCAGCAGATGTTGCTGATCACAGAACTGGGGGACACCGTGACACTGATGGTGGGGACACAGCCAGTCCCAAACCCCACAGCCCCATTTCTCATTTCCTTTTTCTATTCAGTTTGCTGAGCTCTTCTTTCCGTGCACACTTAATCCATTAAGCATCCCATGAATATGTGCTTAGAGTCTAAAAACTTTTCTTGATCGTGTCTCTTTCATTACTAAAGCTGGAAATTAATGAAGAGAAACCTCTGCCACCATTACAGCATCCTTCGCATTACAGAGCACATCCCAGGCACATAAAACCACCAGCAGCTTATTCAGGAATCTGACAAATAGGAGACTTCTAATCAGTGCCTGCCTCCTGCAGCTGTGCTTTCTGGGAGGTAGGAAGGAAGGAAAGAAATAGCAGTGCCATTGGAATGCTCCCCCCATGGGTGAGGGAAACCAGCCAGCACCAGTGTGAGGATCAGCAGTAATTTCTCAAGGACCAAAACGCGCTCATTAACAGTTGGAAAAGTGCTAATTTCTTGACCCCAGATCCGGTGATGAATTTTACTCTGCTTTCCCTCTTCTTACCCTCGCATTTAGGTCTTGGCAAAGTAAAAGGCAAGTTTATAAAATAGATTCAATTCTAATATTTTTATAAAAGATAAGTTAAAGTGAAGAATTTGGGAAGCCTTCTGGATTTTTGAGAGCATCTTATAATGCTCTATGGAAGGATTAACGCTCTGTAGGGTTTTGTCTGGCAGTCCGTCGGAAGAACACAGGATGGTCTTCACCATTCCTGCCGACATAAAGCACATATTTGTCTGTGTTTCAGTTAGACAAATAACACCTAGTAGTTAATATTACTTTTCAAAGCACTTTAAAACATCAGGGAATTAATTTTTGGTGATATGTATCTAGCAGGGAAGCATTACCCCATTTTACAGATTGGGAAACAGCTGAAGGGGTTTGGGATTGAGCCTCCCCCCTCGGGTGCGTGCCTTGGGGTCCGACACGGGCACTCTCCAAAAGGTAGCAAGGTGGGGTATTTTTAGACTAGGAGAGGAAACACTGATAAAAAGTGGTGAATGCACACTATTAAACTAGTTCACAGAATTGCCTCACCTAGACTTTAGTCCAATCTGAATAAATAACTTTAAAACGGTCCCTAATTCAGAAAAGCTGTAACACTGTACATGGCATTCTCTTTACAGAACATCTGCGACAGGGGGTTCGATCACGCTACATGCCAGAGTCTGCATCTGCATTTTTTGCTTTCATGAAGGAAAATGACCATTTCAGTGAGAATCTGAAGTATGTGCCAACACAGAAGAGGTGGCAAATAACTAACATTATAAAAACTATTTAACTTCTACTGAAGAGGAAGATGAGTACCTGAAACACCTCCTTCTTCTTCTTCTCCTCTTCTTCATTAATGACTCCTACTTTCTTCAGCAGGTCCAAGAATTCAACAAAGTAATTGAAACTTGGTCCATGCTCTCACAAGGAAACGGCTATTTCACACTCCCATAGAAAGTTTAAGAGTAAACAGAATTTGCTGCAAAGCCATTCTTTAATTTTGGTGTTTGAGAACAGACCGACAGTATTTTCTGGCTAGAGATTTTTAACTCTTATCAATGCAGACTTAATTCCAGAGCAGCCTGTGTAAAAGCTGCAGCTCGACGAGAGTTAACGTAGACCATCTGAACAACACTTAGTCATTGATAGATTCTATTTTTGAAAAAAATGAAGTGACTTGTACAGAGGCCATGGAGAAAGACGGTTAGAAGCCTGTCTGCAGAGAAGCCTAAGCAGCAACGCAGTGACATTGCACGGCAGGTTTTTCCTGCGTGGCTTCTCCACAGCTCACAGACGTCCTCCACCTCCTCTGCTCCACATTCCACCGCGGCTCCCGGCGGCACCAGGCGGGTTTGGCGAGGCTCTGCTTTCCCCACCTTCTCCACTTACAAATCCAGCACATTATTTTATCTTCAGTCATTTAAAACAACGCTCCAAAAGATGACAGCAGTTCTCAGGGAACACAGAATCACAGAATTACCTAGGTTGGGTGCAACGCATAACCAGGCAAAACAGATATTGCAGGGGCCTTCTCCTGTGAAGGCCTATTTCATCTCCCATGAAATAACATTCCTCTGAAACACCTGCCCATCATTTTAGGAAGTCCTGTGGCCTGGAAGCTTTAAGCCCAGGTGATTTAATTGACACTTCACAGAAATGTTTCCATGAAGAAAGAAATTTGCAGGAGTTGGTACCACCAACTGCAGGAGTTGGTACCACCATTCAATTTTCTTCAACCGTCTTTCCCCCCCGCCCACCACGTTAAACCAAACAGAAAAAAAAAAAAAAAAAAGAGAAATCAATACACAGCAGTCTTGCTGTTGCAGTGGGCTCACTTTAAGGAGTGGCAGTAGAAACAGTTGTAAAGCAGAAAGCTGTGTCAGACTCCTATCAGCTACATTCACAGCAGAAAGGGGGCGAGCATCTCCCTTCTCCATTTGGCAAGGACAAGCTGCTTGTAAAGCTTGATCCCTGATCTCATCTCCAGGCTTTAGAACCACATACTTGTTTACAGTACTGAAAGTGAAGAGGACTCGAAGGCATTTGGTTTCCGCGACAGAAACACAGTGGTGATGCGGAGGCCGTGCCTCAGCAGGAGAAACACGGCTGCTCCGCTCGCTGCCCGTTGGACCTGCCAGCTACACTTCCAACCTCTTGGGATTTAAACACTCAAGAGTAAGAAAACAGTTAAAAATGCTTTGGTATTTTTGAAGACTGAATCCAAGTTTTGCAGTTTGTATGCACCCTTCATTTTTAAACTAAGACTTTGCACAGCTGGCATCTCTACTCCGGTACTAATTCAGCCCGGGAGTACTGGAAGCTATTCAAGTAAGTGAATTCCAGGCACTAAATCAGACTAACTTATCTTTCATTCGTAAGACACCGTGAATTTCCCCCTTAAAAGCAGCAAATACAGGTTAAAGTGACTGTGGTGTCCCTTCTCCCCAATCCTTTTTCAACCTGATAACAAGCACACTTGCTTCTGCGGCTGCTTCCCAGGACGAATAGCTGCTAACACACAAAATGCCTTTAACTCCCTCAGTCCACACTTCGGTGAGCAGAGTTGGGTAAATTCACTACATCATTTCAAATGTTGTTTGCAGGTAGCGCTCAGCGAGGCACCAACACCACGTTCTGTGTGGAAATCAATGCCAGGAGCTGGCCAAATTTTTAACTGTTGAAATTTTTCACACCATTGGGGGGAAAAAAAAGTAAACTTTTCCAAGATTTTAGAAGCAGAAAGAAAAAGCGTGATAAAATTGCAAGCCAAGTATAATCCAGTTTTAAAAGTTCACTTTGGGGTAAAAAAAAAATAAAAAAAAATCAGTAAAGTAATTTACCAAATCCTCAGAGTTTGGTTCTTTAACTGACTTTACAACCCCATGATAAACTTACAAATGTCTACCTAAATTTAGTATGTCCCCTCCCTACCCCCAGAATAACTCCTGAGGACTACTCCATACATATTGATGGTTCACACTAAGCTTCTAACCACATCTTGGCTGAATAATAGAAATGGTACGTGACGCACACCTGGCTTTTGACTAAAGAACGGGTAGAAAAAAGAAACATCTTATAGAAAAATGGAAAGAGTCTTTTATGTAACACAGTACTTGGTCAGAAAAAAAATTGTATCCATCAAGAGTGTACCAATAGAGAAACTCCATCCTGGATCTTTCAAAGCAAGAAGTGTTTAGCCACGTATTAGCTGAAATCAAACTGTATCACAGGACAGGTTCTCTTCATTCCTTCTCTTCCTGCTCCACATCTTTGTCTCTGCCTGTGGTGGAAAGAAGGAAGAAAAACTTCCTCCAAGGATTTCAGTGAATATTTCTGATCTACTCAAGTGGTTCCTAACGCTTTTGTAAAATCCTTTGAAGACAGCTTTACAGAAAATACTGATCTTTAACACCCCAAAAATAATATTTGGTCTTAAACATGAAAAATCTACTTCTGAAACTGCTTAGTGAAGACTTTAGTTTAGAGAGCATCTGAAGATATTATCACAGAAGGCTGTGCTTTGAGAAAAAAAACTCCTTAATGCTTAAATAAAATGTGATAATACAGGAATGAAATACAGCTATACACACGGATTTTTTTTATTAATTTTTAAAACATGGAACTGTTTTTTTAAACACTGAAACAGATATAAGCATAGAATTTTGACTGTTGTAAACTAGAGAATTTGGCAAGCATTGCCAACGGGATTCCCTATATTCTTGATTCAACCGGTTTGAGAGCGGGGCTTGGGGAAAAAATACCAAAGGTTTGACCAAAGAGGACGTCAGACACGTCTGTCCACCCGGCCGGACACCGATGTCGCTGCTCTGCAGCTCATTGAGCACCCAGCTCAGCCAAACCGGACCAATCTCAGGAAGATGGAACATTCCTCATGAGTTTTAAAAAGAAAGTCCTTCCTCCACCCGAAGACAAGTCATTCCCATTTTGAGGGAGGCCTGAGAACAGACAGCCAAGCTGCAAGGAAGACAACTCATTTAAAGGCTGGCAGGTTTAGTTAGAAAGCATCAGCACTGAAAAGGTCTCTCAGAAAAAGGTCTTTTTTTACAGGAAGTGGAAGAATACAGGCTCTGAAGATGTTCAGATAGTTCTCTGCCAATAAAGCAAAGGCAATTAAAACTTCAACGCGTTTCCCGTAGCCGACCGTTTATTTGCGAGCAGAAAGTGCTAATGAGACACTTATAAAAAAAAAAAAAGGGCAGCCTGTGAAAGGGGGCAACGTCTTTTGTTTTTAATCCAGTCAAAATGCAAGGGAGATGCATCTTCCTCTTACAGAAAAAGAGAGAGGGGAAAGTACAAAGTCTGCCTGAACAGAGAAGGCGGCAGTTCCTGAGCTTGGATCACCCGGCGACAGCGACCCTCACCCCAGGGGCCGCCGCCAGCCTCATCTGCTCCTCGCACGGGAAAGAACAGGGCTGCAAAACCCCTAAAAGCACCGGTCGGCCAGTGCCGTGGCATTTCTGCCCTATGCCCGCCCATACTCAGTTCAACAGAAGGCTACGGCTGGAATTCCCTTTCCATCCCACAGCAATGCTGCATCTTTCCTCACGCTGGCACAGCGCAGGGCTCGCTCTACTGCATGTGCCCTCGGCGTGGGAGAGGCGGGCTGGCAGAGGGAGAGAGCGCGCTCGAAATAAGATTGCTGTTATTCGCTCTGTTTCCCACGAGTGGTTCATTTGTATCCCACAGTCGCAAGGTTTTTGTTCCAGAAACTTCATTGAGGTTTTTCACAGTGGCCTTTCACAAACACCTTGGACATAAGCAGGGCTCGCCTGTCCTTGAACACGCGCCCTTATCATCGGTTACAAAATCATTTCATGTTGATACAAGGAGCCAAGGCTCAACACTGATTTCACAACATCACGTGCATCCTCCTCTCAGAGCAGACTAGGAAAGCACAATTTACTCAGAATCACAGCTCTACTTGCGCTTCACGCACAAGCAAGCCGGGAGAAGTGCTGGGGCTCCGGCTGTATCTGGATCACGACTAATTTCAGCTGTCAATACTACTTACGTGGGGCCAAAACATATCCAGGTGAACCCTCTGGCTTCCAACATTGTCCAAACACCTGAACAAATCTCACTCGGTTGGCAGCAATCTCAAAATCAGATTTAGGCAAACGAGTATAAAACTGCTGCAATAAACCCGCACGGTTGCTATCGCATACTTGGCCAGACTCTGCTCCCAGGGGCTCAGGAATCGTTTCACTGGAAGCAGCAGAACTATCCCATTCAGCAATGCCATTCAAGCTCAACACGTACTTATTTAGATACATACACGGCAATGCGCATGCAAGTTCACAGAATCCATCCCTACCTAATAGAGCGGCAAGATTACAAATTAACACCAGCTAATTTAATATAGTCAGCCTGGAGTACAGTGACTGAACGAAACAATCCCCTTTTCACAAAGAAAAAATATCCTGGCTTGTTACAGGACCACTTCCCCACTGGAAGGCTTGAACTTCACAGCACCACAGAATGCTGGATAGAGAGGGAGGAATGTTTTCTAGTGTTCGCGATGGACTATCTACAAAAACAGGTTCACAGTGATCGGGTGGCTGGGAGAAAAAACCAGGAAGATATGCCAGAGACACGAGAAACGCACAGTTTTCCCTAACAAACATCTAGAACATCTCCCACGAGCAAAACTTGAACTTTCCCTTTTCCTATATTTCAAGTGTGTGTGAATACGTAACAAAAAATATGCTTGGAAAATTTAACTGATTTTAAATTTTTACATATATATGTGTGTGTGTGTGTCTGTACATATATATATTTTTATATATATATTAATCCATATGTCACAACAGCAAGAAACCTTAAAGGATTAGGGTTTTTTTTTCTTTGTTTGGCCTTTGGGGAGGGATGGGGGAGAGGGGGAGTCCTCCCAGCAACACTTGAGTTTACTGCACGCTAATCCCCGTTGTGCGCAGTTGGTAGCTAAGCCTACGCGTTGCTGGACGAGAGCTAGACGTGCCTAGAGTTACCCTGCAGAAAAATCCGTATAGAAATGAAGCATCTCCAATATATTTGCATGCAGCCAACAACCGAGTCAGAAATTCTTCTCCCGTCTTGCAGGAGATGTTTTCCTGCATCCCAAAATGATCCTACCCAATATTAAGTTTTTGGTACAGTGTGATCTAAGAAGACAGAGTTTAGATTGCTAGGTGGCTTTGGTTTTTTTTGTCTGCCCTGTTTTTCAGCTTCGAAACTAATATTCCAGTGTATTAAGTTTGGGCAACAGTGCACAGAGGAGTAAAGACACCTAGCAATACCAAAGGGCTACATAGCTCCAAACCCCCGTCATCTTAAACCAGTGCACTCCCAGTGCCAGAGATACTCAAAATACTTCGGAATCACGGAGCTCAACTCTTAATGGCATTGAGCGCTGCAGCTCCTACTCGGTTAAGCTGGAAGATTTATGACAGTGGGATTTATAATGCTTAGCTCCTCAATATCAAGGCCATTTATTCATGATAATAAGAAATCTAGGAGCTACTTAACACCTGACAGCAGCAGCACAGAACAATTTAAGAGAATTAAAGATAATTTCTATATTTAATTGAAGAGCTATCTAGGCAGTTGAAAAGGCACAATCGCAAAAGACCAATAGCAAATTTCACACCTCATCTCCTGTGAAGAACAACATGGCATTTCTGAAGACTGAGAAAAGTTATATTTAATGTAGGAGACAAAAAAGATCGTTTCTCATAATTTCTACGTTCAGTCCCAAGTGTTACCCATTCTGTGTAGGTAGAGGAATATTATCTTTATCCATCGACATTCAGGTACCCAGAAATAAAATCTACTTTTGCACAAGAGAACTAATGAAAGTCTTGCTGAACCCTACTTGTGGCTTTGCCCCGTCCACGTATAAATACCACCTGAATAAAACCTCAGCTTGCTGTTAATCTAGTGCATTGTTGCTTTTACAAACAACATATTTCAATAACATCTTTTACCTTCTCAGCTGTCCAACAGCAGCTTCCGGGCGCGTTCTTTACCTTGTGACAACGTTAAGGGCCACAGCAGGCTCCTGAGCCGCCATCCTGCACCTTGCCCGCGGCTGGACGCGACACGGGAACACCAGCGGGCTGCAAAGCCCCTCTCTTCCCTTCCCGGGGCTCCCAGGCCTCCTGCAGCCGCCCCTCAGGACGGCGCCTGGCTTGCTGGAGAACGCACTCTCCGAAGACTTACTTTGAACTTAAAACAGTTTCGATGTTACGCTGTTAAAATCTGTATCGTAATAAAGGTTAAACCTCGTCATCATGCCCTACGAACGCGGTACGGTCCACGGCCTGCTCCATGCACAGCAGATCACGTAACAGGCCTCACCCCCAGTTAGCCCTGTGGTACCAAGAGAGGCCTGGCGCCCTCACAGGAGGCCTGGAACAGCCTTTCAAGTGTCTGCCCCACGAATTTTACGCGGAAAGATGTCACTATACAGCAGTTTATTTAAGAAAAAATTTGCCCTACCACCCTTCGACATCACTGTGTTAATTTTCAGTGGAGTTTTTTTTCTTCCCGCTTTAAATAAACAGACCTATTTTCCTCCTAACGTGTCTAAACGTAAGAAGTAGTGCTGGAGCAGCTTAAATGTTCACGCATAAATACAGACTGTTTTCCTTAAATATGTACTTAGGTTGTTTTCTAGACAATTGAATTTTTCAGACGAAAGCATCAGCTGAAGAGAGCAAATATTTGAATGGTATTCAGTGCAAAAAATGATGACTAACAGAACAAAATGGTGTAATTTCAAGAGCTGTACTTTATAATCATCATTTTGAGCCGAGCAGAGCACAGTGCTACAAGCAGCGGGGGTACAAACCAACAGTTGCTGCAATCAAATTTTCTTTCTTTACAGAGATTCTGTAGCTTCATATAGCTGACGAATTTTTAAATCAACCTGCCTATTTGAAAAAAATACATATTTTATGACTGCTTCTACTGCTGGATCTCTAGCCATGTACGCAACGCTTCCATTCAGCTCCTGCCTCTATTTCCTGCCAGTTAACGGGGTTTGGGACAGGCCACGTTTGAGATGCACCGTGTAAATGGTTGCTTTTACTCACAGATCTCAGTACAGCATCCAGAAAACTCTTACCTCCCCTCTGCTGCTTCTCCTCCGAGACATACCCCGCAAGACAACGCTACCACCATCTGGAGCTGCAGATCAATGGTCCCCCACCCCTTGGCTTTAGAATCATAGAACCATCCAGGTTGGAAGGGACCTTTCAGACCATCAAGTCCAACCATCAACCCGACACTGCCAAACCCACCACTAACCCATGTCCCTCAGCACCACGTCTGCCCGGCTTTTAAATCCCTCCAGGCATGGCCATTCCACCACTGCCCTGGGCAGCCTCTTCCAATGCTTAATAACCCTTTCCGTGAAGAAATTTCTCCTAATATCCAATTTAACACACACACCCCGACCTCCCTAGTGTAACTTGAGGCCATCTCCTCTTGTCCTATCACTTGTAACTTGGAAGAAGAGACCGACCCCCACCTCTCTACAGCCTCTCAAACCTCCCCTTTCATCTGGGGAACTTTTCCTTTGGTGTTACCACAACAGCCAGTGAGCATCCACAACAGACAAAATGCCAGGGGAAATTAAAAAATGCCCTGTAAGACCTATTCAGAGAGAGCTGGCATCCTCAGAAAGAGGCGAGACAACCCTTGAGCAGAAGGGGGACCGTCCACCAGTGCAGGTTTGCCGCAGGAGACAGCGGGGTGGGAAGGGAGGCCCTATCCTTCCCTCGGACCTGCTGCAGCAGGTCCCTGCTCTCAGCTCCGCAGGGGACAGGGAAAGACTTGCTCCCATCCCCCGAGACTCGCCTGCCTCAGATGCAAACTGTATGAGGCTGCTAGATTTTGGTAACGCAACACCAACTGCCTCCCAAGAGATCAGCCACTGCCCTTCCTTACGTTCTGGTACGACAGCAGGAGCGCGGCTGCCTTTACAGCTCCCAGTTGCTAAGAAACACGAACAGAGAACTGTATAGCAGAGGTATAATTTCCACTTCTACAGCGGTCTTTATTGGGATCCTGTCAGAAAGCACCCTGACTGCCCAACCCTCAGCCTCGCGTAAATCTCAGATCAGCGTTGCACTTTGTGCATATCAAACTTTAATGCAGGGAGGAAAGCGTGCGGAGTCCAACAAAAGCAAGAGCGATTTGTGCCTAGCTACAAACTGCAATAATAGTCTTAAAAACATTCCTTCTATCTTCACTAGGTGAAAATCACTCATAGGCAGGCAGGCAGCAGACTGCTTATACATAATTTAAGAGCCTCATCTAGTTTCCACCAAGTCAATGAAAAATCTCCTCCAAACCTTAATGCCAACCGAATTATGCCACAGGGACCCAACTGCACAATTCCTACCTCTTACACCAGCGCTTTGTACAAGATGAACTTTGCAAAGTAAGCCAAGCTTCTTGATTTTTCCTCCATTTTTGCTCTTTGTTCAAATAAAATATGAATTAAAACAGAAGTAGGAAAACAAGAATAAATCCAAGCATTCTCTAGAGTAAGCAGGAGAATCGCTTCAAAGGACTATAGCTTCATGTTTCAAGTCACTGAGGTGCTTTGTGTGACATGGCACAACTTCTGGCAGGGGAGCAGGAGTTTTGGCAGGGCTGGGTAGAGATGCCCAGAGCAGGGATGCTGCGTGCACTGCCCTGACAGCTCCTCCAGGGAATCCGGCAAACAGGTAAAGGTGTTAGTGCCACCCAGGGCACACCAAATACACACTTGGCCACCAGGGTTTTGGTTATTTTTTTTCCTATTAAAAAACAACAACAAAAAAAGAAACAAAACAAAAAAAAACCAAACCAAACCACACAACAAAGAAACAAAGAAAAAAAAAACAACAACAAGAAAGAAAATTGAAGTCAAAAGCTTTTTTGCCACAGTTACAGTATGAATTTCTAGGAGAAGGAGGAACGAAGCAGAGCCCTTTCCTGGCACACACCTGAAGCACCTGCCGTGCAGTCAAGGCCATACAACCTTTGGTTGTTTTTTCTATTAAAAAAAACAGAAAGCCACACAACAAACAAACACCCAAAAAAAAAAACCCACAAAAGGAAAACCAAAGTCAGAAGCTTTTGTTGCCACAGTTACAGTATTAATTTTGAGGAGGGCGAAGGCAGCAGGGCCCCTTCTTGGCACATATTTGGGCACCTGCTGTGCAGTCAAGGCCAATACACCCTTTCATTAGATGCCAAGATCCTGAATTGTCAAGAGTCTAAACAACTAAAAGCATTAGAAAATTGGGAGCAAGGCGCAAGCTGTCTTTATAAAGCTTAAATAGCAGGCTATCTCGCCTGGAGTATTTTGTCAGGGTGACAGCACTCCACAGCCTGACTCTTGCAGAGACCACACTCTGGATACTGGTGGCCAAGGACGCTGTTTCCCATTAAAAGATACAATCTTGTCTAAATCAGCACGAAGCGGAACGTTTCCAGTTTTGTGGCTACTAATAACACAGTGTGTGGGGTACAGGATAAATCAGGAATTCTCCAAACCAAGCAACTTCGGGCATGAAGCTTTCTAGTTCAGGTAGGGCTAACGGTTTGTCTGCATTCCGTTCCATGAACCTTAATCACAAATTCCTTTGTGTTTTTTACCTCATTGCTCTCTCCTGCCACTATAAGCATATGTTGCAAAAATCAAATAACGCTTTTTAAACATGTTAGACAGCAGTTAGCTTGAGGTTTGAGCTCCCCTTTGTTTTAAGGTGGTGCAGGAAAACTTTAAAGCGGGTAATTTTCTGCTCCCCGACGCACTGCCCGGGCACTCAGCTCTGCTGCTCGGCCTTCAGATCTGCTGCTCGAACCCTGACATTTGCCGGGATCCAGCCAATTTGACAGACCAGCCTTCCTGCGGAGCTGACAGCTTTGATAATGTATTTTTATATGCCCAAAAAGGAAAAAAAAACAAAAACCACCTTAGGGCACTTTTCTGTATTCTTGATGGAGTACCCCAGCCCCGCTCCCCTTGCAGAGACGTGCTTTTAAGAACAACTGTCACATTGGGACTTCTATAAAAAGGGCCACCTCAGATCTATCTGTGGAGCAATCTCACCATGAATCCACACTTGTTCAAGCAAATCCGCCCCAAGATCCCTCACATATTTCAGTACGTTCTTGGATTTGGCTTTCTCAGAAGTCTAAGGAAATCAAATCCTGCACGAACACTTCAGCTCTGCCCTCCTTCAGCACATGCCTTGTGAAGCAGGAGGAGATGCTTGGCCTAATTCCACTTCCTATATCTTTCTATCCCACATCTCATTTGTGCAAGTTCTCAGCAGTGCTTTAAAAATGCCATCAAGAGAGATATGCAGTTATTTCACAGATTAATTTGTGTATTAAAGTGGAGGACTAACCCCTTTTTGCCTCACGGCATTTACAGGCCTTGACTGAAAGCACATGAAGTCTTACGCTCTACTATCAATTAACTGTATGCTTGTATCCCAAACGAGCAACAAGTTATTCCCACCATCTCTCAGCATTTCCATAAAGGATGTTAGCCTCACAAATCCAACTACAGGCATCAATATCACACATAGCTCACTTTTACAATGATACGGTGTTTTTAAAGATAAATGCATTTCAAGTACATCGGTGTTACGAGGCTCTTTCACACTGCATTAAAGAAATTGAACCATACATCAGCCTCCTATCTCTGCACTCTCAGAGAGATTCCTCAAGCGTGCAGATTACAGCTTCCTTATTGTAGGAGATAACAATCCTGACGACGATAAGCTAAGACGCCTAATATTTTAAAGAGCTGAGTTCAGCTCTTTCAAACCTTACGAGCTCCTCCGTATTGGAAAAGAAACCCCTACAAACAGTCTCCTACCACCTCTCTGCAAGGGCTTCGGGCAATAATCTGCAGCCCAATGTGTGCGCAGCATGCCTACGTGAGAAGTCAATGTGAAGTACTTTGTATCTGGCTGTAAATTCATAACACTTTCATAACACACTTTCTGAGCAGTTCTGTAACAGGCAGGCGGTACTGTAGAGCAGCGCCTGTGCCAGAAACCCCTACTCTTAAAAGGCTATGCTTCAGTAAAGAGGTTCTTCACTGGGATCAGACATACTGGCCTCTTAATTTATATGCATTTTTATATATCACGACGCTTTTTCTGCATTATTTAATACCAGGAAGAACTATCCTTAACACTTGCCCTCAGCCAGGATGAAACACGATTTTCATTGCCTGCCTTGTTCCTCTCTTATTTGAAGGTAGCAGCAAGTTCCACCATCTTCTTCGACAGCACCCCGCCAACACTCCTTCTACCCCCTACCAGCAACCTCTTGGCTCGAGCACCGCCTGTGGAGTAGCTTCTGGTTCTTCCACCTCCACAGTGCCTCTTCTTAGGAGGAAAATCAATTCAGAAGTGGCCAGTGAGGCAACTGGGGACACCGGCCACCCAGCTGAGACCCAGGAGAAATCCCAAGTCACTGCGCTGCACTCACCGCCTGGTAACGGTCTGCATTTTAGGAGCAGCGTAAGAGACGGCAGTCCAGGGTCAGTGATTTCATTTGGAGGTCGCAGGCATTTTGCATCAGCAGGATCTGTTCCTCGTTTTAAGACACTTCACACACCTTTTGTCAGATGATGATGTCAAGTCAATGTGTTTGTAAAGACCCTACTAATTTGTTGCTTGGGTAATTTAAGCTGTACCCACCAAATTGGCATGTGTAAGCATTGACCCCCTCCAACATCAACTCCAACATCAGAATCACAGCTCAGTGCGATGCAGAACCAAACACTTCACGGCTTGTCTCAGAGAAACCAAATCCTCCTAGAGTAAGCTGTGAGAGATCAAGCTCCACAGCAGGCTCAACAGGACTCTTAGGGCTACCACGCATAAAGGGTTGTCTGAGTGCCCTCTGGGTGGCTTGTTTGCTTTTGTTAGTTTGTTTTTTGGTGTTTGGTTGGGTTTTTGTTGTGGGGGTTTTTTTGTTTGTTTGTTTTAAACTCTCCGAATTTATCAAGGAATGACTCCTGCACTGGAAACCAACACAAAAGCAAAAGCAGTATTTCTGGCCAATCCTTCCCAGATATCATCAGACCGATGTAAATCTGAGATAAAGAACCTGAACAAAATAATTTCTCAGTACTTGTTGCTTCAGAGCTCGGAGGGACAAGGGCCATCTTAATTTTGCGTGTAGTCAGTCGCTTTCACAGCTGAGCCCAAACAAAACCAAATGTGACTATCACCAAAAGTTATCTTCCCTTCTTTGTTTCTTGCTCTTTCCACTACTGCTCCTGCCTCATCACCATTGCATTTGCCTTTTTCTTGACCCCCAAACACCCTCTCAAGAGTGCAGCTACCCAGGGTCCCCCATGCCGACCTTTGTCACAGTCGGTATTTTGGCCTCCAAATGCATTTACTGTAAACACAACCCTTTCCCCAGAAGTCAGGCAGCTGCCACCTAAGGACCACCTGAACTCACCTAAAGAGGTAAAAAACAAAACAAACGAGAAGGAAAAAAAAAAAAAAGAGAGAGAAAACAAAGGACCCCGTTACTAAGGGAAAGACTGATTTTCTTGTATTTCCTAGAAAGAAAGGACATTTCAACTGACGGCAGCCTGTGACTATGGCTCCATGGAGGACAACTGGGTATTGCATCGATGGTATGAAGAAAATTACTTTCAAGGTTATTTCTTAAATATATTGAAAACTTTGGTGTTGGACACATTTTGTACCGTTATACACTGTGGAAAGATTCATGCAAACCATGTCAGAAGTGTTTACGCTGAAGATCAGTTGCTATTGCTTAAAAAACATGATTTAAACAACAGCTACACAGAATACTGACCAGTCACTGAAGACATCTGACTGTTCCATATTAGTTTTCTTGCATGATTTCTGGCATACTTGCATTTTCTTAATCTAATTTATTAGAACTACAGTAAATCCATCTCGCATAGAAGCTTTTCCTATAGAATTGTAGCTATTCCTTCACTTCAAAAATAGAATTTCCAGATGTAATTTAAAACGTTATTAACAGTATTAATTTATTAATAATGAAACAACATTAAGATGTTAAATTTTCATTCTACTATTTACTAGCCGTTCTGCATTGCTATTAGCTTTCTACTGGATTTTCTGCATAAAGCCCAGTAACTTTTGTGCATTTCATGCCAGTTACTCAGCTTCAGTATCATGAACATGATTTCTTGGGGAAGAAAAATACAATGAGTGTTTCCAGGAAAAAAAAAAAAAAAAAAAAATCACCAGTATTCCCATCTTTGACCCTCCGATTCGTACAGGACACAACAGCAAGATTATTTCTAAGTGCTGTCCCCTGAGCATCAGCTCCCTGACACGCTGCTGCAGGGGCACCGGGGTCAGCCCACCTCCCGTGGCTGAAGAGCAATCCGCTCCGCTTCTCAGAAAACGGAACCAACTAACGGGTCATGCCTGGCATAGCACTGGTACAAAATGACACTAAAAATTCCATTTAACGTGCTTCGACTTGGGCATTGGTGCCTTCCACCATCTCTTCAGCATTTCAAAGCGGGAAATGCTCTGTTCTGACATTTTTAGAGTGCGTTTTTCAACGCAGCAGAACCCTATTTTTACAAGCAGTAGCTTGCACACGGGCTACATTTAACTAGGTATTTTACCAAGGACAGTACAAATATGTTTTCTCCTCCAAAGCCAGTTATGTACAGGACACCAGCCAGCAGCATTGCTCTTGTCGACAGAGACTTTTGAATTTTGAGGAGATGTTATTCACAACCAAGCCCTTGTTACCTAAAAGCATTGCTGCTCACTTAACACACTAGAGAAGTGCGACTGAATAAGCAGCATAAGCAATATAAATGGAAATTTAGTCTGATATACCTCGACTCCTAGAGCTGCCTCCAGCACCAAAGAGCCGCCGGGCTCCAGTTCCTGGTGTTTTACCTATTTATGCGGGTTTTCCAAAACTGACCCCGCAGAGGTCTGCAAAAGCCCTTCCACAACAAGGATTTCTCAGTGAAATATGAGAACAGGCGAGCTCTCGCTGTTCAAAATGATTTACAAACATCTTAAATGCAGCCTTGTGCTTCAGGAAATAGTTCACTCAGCAAGCACCGTATCTTTTACAATTTCTGAACATTAAGTGGTTAATATTTGTTCTGGATCTCCAATATCCCATGACTGCCAGCTTCGTAATTTGTTATTATTAATTAGCAACAATTACATAAAATAAAGTATGCCGAAATAGGCGCAGATTCAAGTGTTTGGATAAGCCGGCATTGTTCCATTATTCATCAGAAGGTGTTGACAGAACATGGTGTGTGTTATTTGATCAGGGGCTGCGAGCAGCAAGTTTCTAAAAATATTTTCAGTTCTATTTACTGGGAACTTGTTCCTTTTTTTCTTTTTTCCTTTGCATAAACCAATTGCATGGCAAGCTGCAACACAAGCAATCAGCCAGTGTCATAAATACGCCAACAAATAATAAAAAGCTTAGAGCAATCATATTTCATTCATCCGGAGCTGCAGAAATCCCACAATCTTAAAGAGGAGAAAAAAACCCAAACCCTTCATTCGAACAACGTATTCATCACAAAAACTTGCGGAAAATTCTCCCTTGCTGTAGTTTATGATGCCCTGAAGGCCCATCCCCAGTAAAAGGAGATAACCAATACAGGACCTTAGTTCAAAATCAGAATAAACTGTTAAAACCATGATTACCTCTCAATAATTTAATAAAGGTGCTTTGTACCCTAGGATGAGCCTCTTTCCACGCAGCATTTTGAAAATGTGAACTGGCACGCTGAAAGAGACTGCATTCATTTTTGCAGGTATTTTAATATAATTAGGAAAGTCGATCTGAGTTGCCACTACATGTATTATGACAGCACTTTGAAATGCCAATTAGCGATCAGGCACTGAAGACACCCAAGATGAATTGCTCCCTTAACAAAAGCGACACTGAAGGCATGGGAAAGAGATGGAAGAGTGGCATCTCCAGCGTTAAGAACAGAAGTAAATCAGGCAGCGGACAGGAAAGCTCTTTTATGTGCCAGTAGCACTCAACTTACAGACCTCAGACACGTTTCCACAATCCTCAACGCAGTATTAACACATTAACTTCAGCCGAAACACAGAAAACAGTGGGCTTACATCGTATCCCAGCTTATTGCTCAAAGTAAAATAGAAAACGTGCTTACAATCCTCCTGACAAATCATTCTGCTGGACCTCAAAAGCATTGCTGTGCCTCATAACAAACAATCCAAGGTAGCTACGGTCACGTACGTGCAAGGGGAATTTACAGCAAACAGCCAAAAGTATTTTTAAAATTGAGAGTCTTAAAGAGCAAAACTTAACGAAAGCTAACTAACAAAGCCGTCTCCTAAGAACACACTGGGCTTCTGACACAGCTCAGGTGTTTTTTAATAACAAGCCATCAGAAAAACGAGAGACCATTTCAAATGGAGAGCGCGCCAGCCACGCAGGATTTTCAGCCCGTCCACCCAGACGATACCTTGCAGGGAATCGCAGGAACAGCAGCCCAAACCGAGAGGGGACAACAAGCTTCTAGCCCAGATCCAGCAAGTGGGCTTGGAAGAAAAGTGCTACAAAATGCAACTTTATGTTTATGTTTCATGTTATAAAATGCAACTCTTATGTGGTCTTACAATTCCGTAAGACAGCAATACACACACGTTAAGTATATAGATATTTAACCCAGCTAAAACTGTAGCCTTACAGGTATTTGCACGATGATCCTAGGGCTTGTTTTTGTAGGGTCCCCAAGAAAATCGCTGCCATTCCCTCGGATCTGCAGGCCAATACCACGTCCCTTTCGGCTGCAGTGTGAACGCAGCAAAGGCCATCTCAGCTGGGCACCGCGGTGGTACTCACACTGGGAAGATGCTTAATTTTTACTTATGTTTACATCTAACAAGCAATCAGGAAAAGGAGGACTAGAAAGAAATAAGGTTACTTCAAATAAATAAACTCTGGCTGTTTTTTTTTTTTTAACCTCTAAATGGGTTACGCAATATTTGAAGTTGTTTAAATGCCTGTTTAAACTAAATGAAGACGTTGCAATGAATGAGTTTTTGCTGCATTGTGCCTTTTTAAGAGTGAAGAACATCCATTATGAAACTATAAAAAGCAGCAACAGCAAACTGTGCTGTGTTTATCTTGTCACTTGACATATCGAAATACCCACTTAGTGTCAGCATAACAGACAAAAGTGTCTACAAAAGCAGAATTTTGCTCTGGGTTTGGAATACTTGCCCTTATTTCAATGACAAGTCCTACTAATAGAAAAGATTCCTAATTACATGCTATTTTTCAGTATTTATGACACTGCAGACCAACGGTCTCAATAGGTGAGTGTGACTTAAGATGCAGTTTAGTAAATATTTGGAGACAGACTGGTTTTAGTAGGTAGGGAGATTGCTAGATGCATTAAACATCAGAAATTCACACCACCGTTCCTCCGAGGCCATTTGGTCAGGACTGCAGAGGGACACACTTTAGAAAGGAATTCCTAAATAGCAACCCCATTTTCATCGTTCACATCGTATCTGCTTTCATTAACCTTACAAAGGAGATGACTTACTCATTATAAAGATAATAAAATGCACTAAGCCTTCTCTTATCTCAAGGTATTTGTCATTATTTTGTACAGAAAAATGGCACTTAGGAAGCTATTTGAAGTCGCTGTCACTTCTTTTTAATTACTGTTTGCAATCGATTGGCTCCTAGTCAAGTTCTGTGGGAGAAAAATAAAGGAGAGACTGATGCTTCATTAGGTCAGAGGCTTCCCCCAAATATGGGTTTAGTCCCACTTTCTCTCTCCTCTCCCCCGGCAGCGTTAAGGCCACTGATGTTCCCAGAAGTGTGTCAGGATGCCAAAGCCACCTCTGCAGATGGAGCGGACGAGCAGCAGCAAGAAGCGGGTGAGGGAGAGCTGCGGGGAGCGGGCGGCATGCGGGAGAGGTGGGGGGGAGTCTCTGCAGAGAAGCCTATGGCACCGCAAAGGGGACACCCAACTGCAGGCTGCAGGAAGAGTGCCCTCCTTTCCTTCCTTAAGTAAGCAGGGAAGTTCACTTCTTCCCAGTTCACACCCATGGTGCGTTTGGACTAGCAACTCTGTAGGCACAGGGAAAGTATTCAGGAATCCTAGCAAAAATGTCCTAGTTTAAGCTTAGTGAAAACATCAGAAGGACACGGAGCTGTTGGAGTGGGGCCAGAGGGGGCCATGGAGATAGTCTGAGGGCTGGAGCCCCTCTGCTGTGAGGACAGGCTGAGAGAGCTGGGGGGGTTCAGCCTGGAGAAGAGAAGGCTCCGACCTTGGAGCCCCTTCCAGTACCTGAAGGGGCTCCAGGAAAGCTGAGGAGGGACTCTGGATCAGGGAAGGGAGCCACAGGACAAGGGGGAACGATTTTAAACTGAAAGAGGGGAGATTTAGATGAGATCTGAGGAAGAAATTCTTTGCTGTGAGGGCAGTGAGCCCCTGGCCCAGGTTGCCCAGAGAAGCTGTGGCTGTCCCATCCCTGGAGGGGTTCAAGGCCAGGTTGGACGGGGCTTGGAGCAACCTGGGCTGTTGGGAGGTGTCCCTGCCCCGGGCAGGGGGTGGCACTGGGTGATCTTTAAGGTCCCTTCCAACCTAAACCATTCTATGATTCTATGAAAACCAACTCACCAGAATTTATTCTGTGGTATTGAGTGTGATCAAGCTGATCTGGAAGCTACTTGATGTCATCTGGCTGGCCAAGATCTCTCAATGCCAAGTTTATAATATTCTGTAAGTTTGCTCTTTTCTAAACACTATTCTAACTTCTCACCATGGACACCTCGTGCTATTTCATGCTCTGCTTATTCCTCATTTTAAGAATAGGTACCTTTCATTATTATAGATCAAGGTAATAGAATGCTAATATCCCGAGTTATCTTCTTTCCAAATATTAATGCAGTAAAATATCTGATCTGGAAACATAATTTTAAATTTGTATTCATTTAATGCGTGCGCACGCACACAAAAACATTAAAAATCGGTGTTCGCTTTTTCTTCATAGCTCAGTATTTTCTGTTCTGTCCAATCAGCTTTTCTGCTTACAATGGCCTTAATTTAACTAAGTGTGATCAATCGCATCTCAGCTGAATTGTAGACATTTCACAGCACAGGACCCTAGAACATGCCTAGTACTCCATGGCAGAGAAAATCTTCAATAATTTATTAATAGCTTCCTGCGTGGATTCACCTACGAGTTCAGGGACAAATAAGAAAGAAGCTGGAAAGAATATTGGAATTCTTGCCCCTGTTCTAGAGAAGGTGTGGAACAGCTTGTTTCACTGTCCTTAACACTGCTCTGCCGCCTCTTTGTTGTCCTAGATTTGCAACACCACACTGCCTTACCTACCGAACCCCAGAGGGTATGGAAAAATATTTTCAGATTATATGCAATTCCGTTGCTTTGAATCAATTAAGTTGGGGGGAGACTACAAACACCTATTGTTTAAAAATCACTGTCCTAAAATCACCTCCAACCTTCACGCACGGTCCGTTCATCCCTGATTGCTAAAAGCATGTGAAGCATCTTCAAGATACTTTGGTTTTGATAGCAAGAGATTATCCCAACCACATTGTTTGAGCTTCTTTAAAAAAAAAAAAAAAAAAAAAAAGAGGAAAAAAACCACCCAAACGCCACGGACAAGAAACAAACAAAAACTCAAACAAACCCAAAACACACCTGTGCCCTAATACATAGGCACGCAGACATCTCCAGGGAAAGACAGACTCTTCCTCTGGTACCACGCTCTTAGCTCCAGGCAGCTGCAAGCGCAAAGGAAACCCAATCCCTGGTATCTCCAGTCTGGAGACCTATTAAGCACTCACTGGGTAATATTGCTGGGTTTTATGGTTTTACCTTTGTCTGGAGACTTCCAGCACGCGCCTGAGTCTGTACTCTGAAATTTAGAAGTGCAAATTTCCCTGATATGCAAGATAACACTTCTCCGCCTTTTTTTTGTTGTTGTTGTCTTACCTCAAGGTGGTGCAAGCCATTTTTAATCAAAAAGCCGAGCTACACAAGTCATCGCTACAACCCCTGTTCTACCAAGCAGGTAATTCCAACTCCATTACAGCTCTCCCAAGTTCCTCCCTAAGCCTGTTGCAACAATACAGACACATGATATTAACTTGGGTTTTTTCTTTCTATTTCTCCAACTTTTATAATAAACATTTTCTCTCACTGAAAATACAGCTGAAAAGCATCCTGAGCATTCAGCTATATCTGTATATAAGTTGTTTCACTGTAATAGGGTATTTTTGAATGGTTGGCTTACAGTTACCATCCCTTCTTTTTGCTCTGACTCACAATAAGCACGTTTAGAAGGGGTTGCATGCGAGACAACAAGCAAAGTGAACAAAGTCCAAGAGAAAAGCCACTGTTTGTAATCAAAGGTAATGAATAAAGCGGTACGAAAACACTTCAAAGAAATAGTCTAAACCTGGAAACCCACATATATCTTTCCCCTAGAAAAGAGCTTAACCATTCAAACACTTCAGCTTTTGTTTCTTGGCCTTCCAAAAAGCAAATCCACACTACGCCATCTTTCAAAATACCAGTTTTAATCTGGATTTTTACCCAGAGTTCATTTAAGAATCAGTTAAGCACACATTAAATTTTCATGTGGAAAGGATTTGTGCATCAGCTCCATCTGCTGCAAAGCAACCGAAAGGTAACAGCTACAACTCAATTTTTTAATTTCGAGAACCAGTATCTTAAGTTCTCTCCAAAAATAAGCACAAATGACAAGCTTATGTTTTCTAATGTGAATTGCTTACAGCTGCATGAAATTGATGCAGCTTTGACAAATGTTTGTCCGCATCCTCCACCACACAGGCTGCAGAGTGGTGGCAAATGGTTCATTTGCTGTTTTAATGATACAGGAGAACAGGAAGACGCTCAAGCCAGAGATCTAAGAGCACTTGGAGAACTTATAGAAGGAAGAACGAGTTTACTTAGAAATAGCCCATGGAGATCAGCGCAGACGGTCCCTTTGCTTAGTTCTTAAATTTAAGAGGAAATTCCCTGCTCATCGTAGGTTATTTTTTCCTACTGTGCGGAGAAAGTACAACAAAACAAAAGCCTAGGTTTTAACTTGGGGAAGTCAGAATAGAAATTAAAACTCCTCTTTGGCAGGTTTGGTTACGAGCGATTGCTCTTTCTACTTGCATAATTTTTTAGCTAATACTTTTCACTTGTAACCAGAACTGAGAACACACAAGCTTTAAGAATCACATCATCCTTTCTGAATAAAGAACCAGTAATTCATTTGCTTGCATGAAAGTCTTACAAGTCTTACTTTACCTTTCCATTCTCCTTCTATTGCTAATTATCCATTGCCTAATAACTTTCTACCTCCTTTCAGGGAGTAGACGGCAATTTTGCCACTAGCTAAGTGGAAAAAAAAAAAAAAAGAAAACAACACGCCAAAAAAAACCCCAACAGCTTTTAGGATTCTCTTCTAATCCTAAAACTTTCGTATTGCTCTGTTATGGCTAAGAAACAGCAGCAGGATCTTTGTCCTCGAAGTGATAATTAAAACGCTCATTACTGAGCCACATTAAAAGGCCTCCATAGAAGCTTCAGATTGGTAATGCCTTCGGTTAGGCACCAGTGGTGAAAGACGTGCAATGTTCGCAGAGGAACGAAAGCCCAGCTGCTGCTCCTACCTGCAGAGTAGGTGTGGAAGCATTTCCCTATTTATTTTTATAGGTGTGGAAGTTCCTACCAGCCAACTTTACACAACGGGGTGGGTTTTTTGGGTTTGGTTTGGTTTTTTTTAATGCAACAGTTTCAACGGTCTAATGTAATTTAGAAGTGAGTCGCTCTTCGCAAGGCATAAGATAAAGGACTACCCACCAAGATATGCTCCCAGAACAGCGTTCAAGACTCATTAGCACTTAAATGTAAACACATGTATAGAAAATATATGCATTCAAGAACTGACACACAACAGGACGGCGGTTGGGTGGATAGTCCTGCACCACTTACGTTGAGTCTGTGAGTCAGACTGGTCAACAGTCTACCAGATCTCCCTAAAATCTAGATACGGTGGGTTGAAGCGAGGAGTTATGCTCAAAGTTTACCTCTGGCTTCACCAGCTTTCCTTGCTTAGCACATGTTCACACCCATTTTGCTACAAAATTAATTCAAATAAAACAGGAAGCAAAATATGTTAAGCCCTCACTCTTTTTGCCTACGCAGTTCCAGCAGCAAACACATACAAGTGTTAGCATCCACCAAGGAGCTGAAACAGGAAATTAAAAGACTATTCTTTTCAGTGCGATTAGGGTATGTGGAGTAATACCTATTGAAATGCCTTAAGCACTCTCAAAGACTTCGTGGAGTCCTCTAAATACCTAGGTTATTACATATATTTAATATTGTTATAGAACAGGACTACTCCTCACAGGCTATTTTGAATCTGCATTCATATATACGCACATCCACAAATTCTTTTCTTTTCCCAATTCAGTTTAAGTTTTGAATATTTAACACTCAGAATGCTATATTATATATGATATATCAGATATATCATATTATACATTATATATATGTTATATATAATATATATCATACATGATTATATATTATATATTTTGTCTCAGAACATCTACATTATTGGAATGTAGTTCCACAAGACCAAAGAAGGGTTTTACTCTCAAGGAGCAGAAACCACTTACTCTACAGAGGAAAACTTAATGTTACTGCGATTTACTTACGACTTTTTTAGAAAAATCTGCAGATATTATCATAAGCCACGATTATGCAAACCCCTTAAAATAACAAAGCAGGACTACAGAGACGGAGGGTGGCTCCTGAGAACATGGAGACTTTCTGTTTGTGGTTTATGCTATCAAAATAGCACTGCTTTCCTCTTATGAAAACCCAGACTTCCAAAAATTTGTTCATCATTTCTTTTCAACAAGACTGCCGTTAGAGAAACAGATTTAAATGCACCTGTATTAACATTAATAATGTTTGGGCACTGCAAGGATTCTGTCAAAAGAAAGCAGGTACATTCGCTACCCTGAAGCCTTGAGAAATGACTCATCTGCTGAAGCAAAGACTTGGAAGAAGTCTCTCACACGTGCTCAGTCTTTATGGAAAGAGAATGGATTGCCATAAAATAAGGGTCTTATACAGCTAGGGCAAGAAGAGAGAGAAATGATTCTGATCACATTAGGGCTGGAGCTACATCCCAGACAGAATCAGCTGCTCAAATAATGGACTGAGCAAAGAGCAACCCTCTCCCTGTAGACCATTTTGTCATCACCACATGGCACACAAACAACAGGCACTTCCAGGGGCAGAGCTGCTGCAGAGATTCAGGATTGCGCTGGAAACATCTTCTAGTCAGAACCTGGGCATCGTGGCAGACACCAGAGGTTTTGGTAGAAATCAAAAAAAAAAATCAAATCAGGAAGAGGGATACTCTATGACTACAGTGTAGTCCAGCAGAAGTTCTGTGCTCTGAAACTACGGCAGAAGCGTGACCCCTTCAGCCCTCCTCCGTTTTCATCAGTTCATAAGCACATCCAAGAAAAATTCCTCCAGCTCCATAAAACAGGAATTATAAAGCAATTTAGCCAAGCAGTGAAGCCAGAAATTACTGAAACATTCAGTCTCTTAGCCCTGAAATTTGAGTCCTCTTTGGATTCAGCCAAAATACTTAGGCAGACCATTCCTTGGTTTTCCAAACAGAATGCAAGAATAATGAAAAAAGCTGCCAACCGGTTCATGAACTCCTCAGTCACCTTTACAAAGTCCATCAATTAACCATGACCATCCTTGGTCTGGCTGTTCAGCTTCCTCAGATTTCTTTTTTCCTCAAACCATTAGGTAGCTACAACAAAAGGCAAAGGAGCCACCAGCTGCTGGTTCATTTGGTAGCTCTGCTCTCGGCGCTTCCTTACGTGAACTGCCCGCGATGCCGAGCCTTAGAGGACCGTGATCTTCTTCCTAACGGGGCCTAGAAAGACTAGCAGAAGAGAAGTCAACTGTTTCTGAAGAATCCGCATTTGGAAAAGCAACTTTTGCTTTGAGTTTCAAAGACAGATGAATCTCAAAGAGCAGGTATAGACTGGTTTAGAGTTTAAAGGTAGGCCTGTTTATGGTCTGGTTTTTAAACTAAGTAAAGTAAGCAGTATTTGACCAGCTTCTCTTCGGCAGCCCATACACACCGTCTTTCTTTCCCCTATGGCATGCACTTTACTCAGTGACGACACCTTTTTCCAGGTATTCTTCCGTGTTTCCCCAAGGTCTGTAAGTAAGGTTGTTAAACGATTCAGACGCCTAAATTGTGACGGATGCTGTGGAAAGCGTTCTCTAAGGAGCCAGATCACATCTGCTGTATGCAGAGCAGCAATGACAATTAATTCACCATTACTGCAGGAAGTGCAGCACATTTTAGTGCCACAGAATTAGAAATAACATAATAGTTCATAGCCACAGCAGACCCAGTTATTGAAAGTCAAATACTCATTTACAATAGATAAAGTGCATAATCAAAGTAATGCTCAACTATCCTGCTAATGTTATCTTGGTAGCATTTAGTCCTCTGGGGCTGTGTTTCTGGGAAGTCTACTGTCATTTCTGCAGAGACACGCATTGGGCAGGACGTTACGCACAGCAGTGCTTTTCAAAGCAGTTCATTTCAAAACCAAAAGGCAGACGGAAAAGATTATGGAATAAAATAAAATGAAATAAAAAAGAGCTGTGACATCTCAGGCAAGCCAAGCTCACCTCGATGTATTCTGAGCACATATTAAATGACAGCACGTGAGCTGCAAAGCTGATCTTCATTGCGGAGTGGGAACAGCCCTCCGTCTATGCGTCAGAGCTGAGGGGGTTATTAGAAGGCTGGGGTTTTAAATGACTTCTTGCTGGATTTTTGGTATTTGCTTGAGCTCAAAGGGACATTTTTTTCCCCAGAACTGAATAATGGTAATTCATCTTAATTAATGCAGCTCATTGGTTTACAGTATCTACAAAGGAAGGATTCGACTGATTTGAGTTCGAGGTTCATTTTAACATGAGTGATATGCTCCAGTCTCTACCACCTCTAAAGTTTTCAAGATCAAATTAAGTTTGACTGTATAATAAGCAAAAGCACATGAAAAAACCAAAAGACTGAAGATACCCAGAGAACATTTTCTAACTGTACTCCTATAACACTTCAGAACATAGTTCTTGAGTATACGACTCATCACTTTTACAGTATACACAACATCGGTTACAATAAACCTTGACTAAAACCAGGAGCAAGTCAGTGAATATTTATCATCAAAAGACATTTTCTACTTGTCGTACGGTAAGTGTAATAGTATGCAGTGCGGCTCTATTCATTTTGACTCCAATCTCTATTTTTGCATACAGATACTGCTTTCTTGCATTAAAATTCGGAGGAGGAATCTTATTCCCCTGACAAAGTTAACTATTATAAATAAATTACAGGGCTATCCCAAGTAATGTGCTTGATTTAATCAACAAGAAGTTAATGAGGCCAAATTGATGGCAGAAATTAGGCAAGGCTAGCCGACAGGTATTTACAGATCTGTTGAGCAGATAAGACTGTGGAATCAATATGGGATTTCAGCAAGTGAGGGCATCCATTACGGAGACAGGTTAAGGTGCATTGCTTTCTCCTCTTAACCTCAGCAGAACACAGCTAATGACAGGGCAAAGCAAAGGGGAACAAAGGGTTAAAGCTTTCAGTTTGTAATTTTTACTGGAGAAGTCACAGAAACTTTCACAGCCTTCGCTGTGCTTTCATCATAAAAAGTATGCACGGAAGGCTTTCTTGCTGCGTTTTGTTCATCTTTGAAACAAAGGCAAAATCTACAGCTTCATTTCCAAAAGAACTTACAAGAACCTAAGTATGACTTGAAATCATTTGACACAACATTTGGTTGCTACAGTTACCAAGTCTAGGGATATATCTTGTGCTCATGCTCCTGCCTCCGTATGGCATTGGTGGCCACAGCAACCTGGAGATAAACATTAGTGCGGGACACCAAAGAAACAAGTAATACACCCACAAAACTCAAAGAACTCCTTGTCCCCTGCTTCCATACTGTAGAACCCAAGGACGTCTACGCTTACACTCCACCATTCATCCAAACTCAATATCGCATGCTCTTCTAGAAGAAGTGTTTGCTCATCAGTTCACAAGCCTGCCTTCCAGCGCGCACCACGCGTGCAATAGATACGAATGAGAGAGCGGGCACGCCACTGCTACGGCCCTTTGTCCTTTTCTGCTGCTCTCTTTCCCATCGGAAACTCATTATTTGGAGGAAATTACAGCTAGGATATCACTTCACAAGCAGTCTCTACTTGCGATAGGAAAGGAATTCTCCACCGATGAATAAGAAGTTCACTACATTCCAGATTTTTAAAATTACTGGTTTTTCTTTGCTATTCAACAAGGTAAAGGTGTGTGTCTATTACTTTATTGCTTAGACCATAGAAACATTTTTCCCGTCTGCCCTTCATTGTAAGACGCCTATGGGTTTCCCCCCCCAAGTTTGTTCACAGCTCGTTGAAATTAAGAACCATAAAAATCTCACATCACTAATACTTGGCTAATTAGAATCCCATTTACTACACAGAAACCAGTTGACTTAATTACTACATCTTTAATGTTTCAGCTCAATTTTAAGTCTGTCCGTATCTCTCCTGGAGTATATTCTTGTACTGTTTGAAATCAAGAGCACAAAGAATGAAAATTTCTAAGTCAACTGGGCATAATAGGTTGATATCATCACTTATATATGTAAATGATTTTTTTTCCTTCTCTCTTCCAGTCTTACGCTCCATCGTATGACCACGTTCGTATAAGACATCTCTGGGGAGACCCCCCTGCAGGGCTGCCTCCAGCTCTGGGGCACCAACAGCAGAAGGACACAGAGCTGTTGGAGTGGGGCCAGAGGGGGCCCCGGAGATGCTGGGAGGGCTGGAGCCCCTCTGCTGTGAGGACAGGCTGAGAGAGCTGGGGGGGTTCAGCCTGGAGAAGAGAAGGCTCCGGGGAGACCTTCCAGCCCCTTCCAGTCCCTAAAGGGGCTCCAGGAAAGCTGGGGAGGGACTCTGGATCAGGGAGGGGAGCAACAGCACAAGGGGGAACGGTTTTAAACTGAAAGAGGGGAGATTTAGATGAGATCTGAGGAAGAAATTCTTTGCTTTGAGGGTGGTGAGCCCCTGGCCCAGGTTGCCCAGAGAAGCTGTGGCTGCCCTATCCCTGGAGGGGTTCAAGGCCAGGTTGGACAGGGCTTGGAGCAACCTGGGCTGGTGGGAGGTGTCCCTGCCCAGGGCAGGGGGTGGGACTGGATGGTCTCTAAGGTCTCTTCCAACCCAAACCATTCTATGATTTCAGTAAAATATAAATTAAGTTGCTGGTGATGTTAGTGACCAGTCATTCAAGTAGTCTGGATTGTAACTAATACAAAAATACCACATACTTACAGAGCCCAAGTCTTCTGTGCAGCAGCTCTGAGCAGTTTATAAGAAAACTTTAATAAGCAAGTTTCCTACATTCAAAAGTAAGCAGCAGTCCCTGCCCGGGGGGCTGGAGGACCTGAACATGGCTGCAAGATGGTCACCACACAAGCAGCGCTTCCCAATTTCCACTGGCATCTGCTCCTCCTGTTCTCCTTACGTTCCTCCATCTACTTCACACAAGTAAATCCTCCGTAGCAGTGTGTCCCCTGTTTAAGTTTCACGAGCAGTGTTAGTGCAACAACATTCACAGCAGGCTTTTGCCAGGGAACTCCGTCAGTGGTGTATCTTCCATGCCCTTAAATGGGAGTGCACTGCCCCCGCAAGTCAGGAGCCTCTGAGAACTCTCTGAATAAGGAGAAGGCTATTGAGAGCCCTGTAAAAATCATAACAAACAATGACTTTTCTCTTTCTTCAGAAAGTAGAGCAAGAACTGCAGGAAGAAAACAACCAACAATCCACCACCTCAGCCATAAACACACGTTGTCAACCACTCCAACCTACTTATAATAGTAGGAAGCACTTACATCACAAATCAAGCTCTAGTCCCAATTCCAATTATTTATTATGCTTATTTTAGGATATTTGTTTTTCTTCTTTACTGTGATAACCTAAAATGTTAATTTGTCTTTATGGTTTTATTAACATACTAGTCTATTTTCAATTTCTATAATAGATAGTTCGTTTACTTCACCTTCCATTGACTTAGAATTGCACTTACTGGAATACTTCCAAAAGCATCACTGAAACCGCTCAGACGAGGAATCAGCCAACTAAATCACGGTTAAATCCTAATCCAAGGATCATTCTGGAATTACACTGAGACATAAAACTACGCAGAATGCAGATTACAGAAGCAGAAAGGAGAAAAGGGTCTTTAAAGCTATCAGTAGATTTTTCACATAGCTGCTGTTTGCTGCATATCTTCCTGTTGGGTAGAATTAGCCTAACCATGACTACTTGTGTAAAGCAATGAGATCAGAAAGAAAAAACTATGAAAGTTCTCTCTTTTATTTGATTTTAAGTGGTTAATGGGCAGACTACTACATAAAAATTGCTGCATTGCATCTGAACCAAAGGTACCTTTGGCTTAAAATCCTATCTGTAAGTGTCTAATATAGGAATTCTTTTGAAAGAAACAGATTACGTGCAAGGAAGCAGGCATTTTTTTTTTTTTTTTTTCAACAGTACAGAAAGGCAAATCAATAACAGAACGCTTTGCCTCCCACTCGTGATCAGTTTGCACATACATATGGACTTCCAATAGTTAGCGTAGACTATTTTCAGCGTTCTGGAGAGAATAGTATGCCAGTTAATTCTGTTCCTAAAGTCAGATCTTATTCCTGTCCTCACAGGGATATCTGAGTATAGTCACGTCTCTATTAAAAAAAAAAAAGAGAATAACTAGTTTAAATCCATAAAATAACCCAACTTCAGATCATACCCTGTCCTCCTCTGGAGCTCCTGCAACAGCCGTAGTAGAAGCGGTTCTGTTGGCCTCACTGTGCCAGAATTGTGTTTTCTAAAAAGGAAAACCCTCAGCCAGGTGTGCACGCAGCCGACTCCCAGCCTACAACGCCGAGCAGGGAAAGCTTTGTGTCGCCAGGGTACGCACGTTCTGGGTTCTTCTGAACAGCAGATACAAAAAGAAGCCGGAAAGCAACTTCATTTCATATAAGCTGCATAGCAGGTTATCTTCGTCTTCCTAAAAGACTCGTTCATTTAGAGGCGATTCTCATTGTCCCACCAAACAGCTAATAAATGTGCTACGTTCTACTTCAGACGCACACTACTACTGCTCGTCTTGACTAGACCGAGGGCACAGAAACAAGAATTCAGCTGGGTAATTATGAGCTGCTCAGCAGCAGATGCTGCAGAACCAATTTTAACCAAAGCCCTTGAAGAACACTATTAAGCACTCAGAAAGTATAAGATATTCTATGTTTTTTTCTTCTTTATAGTTGTATCCTATCCCCTAGATTTAGCCAGCTTTTCATGTGAATTCTAATCGAAAAAGAACAAAAGCAACTCAGAATTTACCACGGAACGGCAAAATCATGAAGGAAATTCAAACTACTTTATCTACACAAAAGAGAAATCCTGTGGCACTACAAGCACTCAACTTACTAAATTAAGTTGTGCACACATGTTGCTCATTAAGCAAGCCTTATCTTACACGGTAACCAACAGGACTACTTCCGAACATGAACAACTCCTCCAAGAATTGCGTATAAAAATCAGCTTCACTGAATTAATGTGAAACCACTTACACAGCTTTTGTCTTTTTGAGATGGCAAATTCAACAACCGCCAGCCTGTCAAGAGAATTCTACTGAGCACAATCAGCGCTTCAAAACTTGCATAAATTACAGCTGCCTCTTTCCAGTGGAAATTATTTTAGACAGAATGCTTGCATATGCTAGTTTACCCACCTGGATGGCATCTGATTTTTAGCGAGACTTCATTCTACTTTTCAGTAGAAAAAAAAAAATCAGAATCTCGGTAATTCAGAAGTCAAAATATTAGTACAATACATTACCTGAAGGAAAACTTTCATTAAATTGCAAAGACACGCCAACCTGTGTTTACAACTACTGCGCAAAAATTTCATCCCTTTTCCCTTTAATTCACCTATCAGTACGATGCTATTGTATTTCCTTGCCAGTTGGGTCTAAGGAAACAGTATTAAGGGAGGAAAAAAAACCACACTTAACTCAGCCCATGCAGAACATTTTGTCTAAGGAACATAGATGGCATCGTGGCGGTGATGCTCAGAGTCATTTGCTGTACCTGAAGCTTTCGAGTCATGAAACATTATGATAGGCCAAAAGATGGTTCAATACGTTGAAAAGCAATCCAGAAAAAATGAAAAGCTTACTACGTGAAGTACAGAATCATGGACTTCTTTTGAAGACTGTCGGGTTAAAAGAGGTCCCCTCAACCATCTTCCTCCTCCTACCCAGCGCTATCATCATGCACTTACACATTGTACTTTGAGGCAATAATATGATTTTGGCTGTAGTGCCTGAGAACTAGGACTCAGTTAAGTTGCTTCTTGACTAAACTGCCTCGAAAAAGGCACATTATTGCTCTCTTGTTTTTCTTTTTCCAACAGAGGATGCGTAAAAACGATAGAAGGTCATGAAATCAGGTGTATGCTTCCCACTCACCTTAACTATGAAATAAGCTGTGTGCTTCTCACATTAACATTGTTAACTTTCTGAGATTTTACTACATAAAACATTTACTGTTGCAGCCGCTCAATGCTAAAACATCGCTGTGATTAGCTGTCAATACTGGACTAGCAAGGCTTTTTTGAAATGTATTAGTAATTCTGCTTGGCAAGTCAGATACGCAATTTGAAACACTTAGACCAACTGTCGAGGTATACACTCAGCCTTTTTTGAAAATCAGAAAGTTTTAAAACACCTCAAATTGGTTACTTAAAAACAAATTAAGGCACTCAGTATCACCAGGAAGCCGTGAAGGTCTAGTTGCAGTTTACAGTCAATTTCCATAATCCCTTTCCCCAAAATCAAGTGCCTGAAATGCCACTACTGACACTGCCAAATTATTTTGTTATGCTGAACGCAATTACACTTGAGCAAAAAGCTTTGCTACCGTGAGTTCGTTCCACTTAGGAGTGAAAAGAACACGAAGTGGGAAGTTTGTGAAAGCTACATTACAGAGCTCAACTAACGACTCCCTGCCAACTAGAGCATATATATGGCCATCGCTGCGCTCAGTAACATCTCTGATGAAAAAATTCAAAACCCCTGATAAAATCAGCTCACAGCACACCAAGAGCAGCAGCGCAGAGGCTGCAGGGTGGTTTCGGCTGTATTGGCGCACTAAAACCAGCAATGCCAACCGAGCTATCCTGGCCGCGCGAAGTATCACCTTCTCTTCCAACTTGGCATCTCGCAAACCCCATCTGTGCCTCCACTTGTCCATTTCCCGCGACAAAGGAACTTGGGACTTTCCCCAGAAGGCTGATGGGGAGAGACCCATCGGCCACCAGCCCGCGCCACTGGCGTTAGAGCGGTTCTGCAACACCTACCGTAATTATTCCACTTGACACACGAGTTGTTGCCTTCTTACCATGTCTTAGAGAGACAAGCCTTACTGAAGCAATGGGGAAGAGAGCAAAAATTCTTGTTTACTCACAAAGCCTTTCACCAATAATACAAATTTACAGTCACTCTGTATTGTAGAGGCATTCACATCCTATCGATGTCACACAGCACTCTACAATACACATTTAATTTTATCATCAATTCCTTTCAACAGAACTCTTACCAGTGGTGAAACGGTGAATGCGGCTTAGTCTGCATAATTCAGAGAGTTTACCTATTTTTACCACCATCCAAACACCTGCCACAGTCCTTGACAAGGGACTACATTGTTTTTAGCAACTTTTCTTTGAATTTGTTTTTCCTCCCAGTTCCTCTCCCATTTGCAAATTAAGTACTGAGCGGTCAAACAGGTAACAGTACAAGACACCACTAATGTTGCTACGCATCTGAGAAAGGTCTTTCGATTAGCTGCCAGATTTATTAGTCAAAAAGTTAAACAATTAAAAAGCCGGAAGAGCCTTTTACAGACAAGTTCTAAGCAGCACTAGAGCTTAGCAGAAACAAGTCATGAGAAATCTGCTGAGCACTTTGGGTTCTACCCATTATTGATTTCAGTAAGCCTCGCTAATCCTTCTTGTATCATTTCATAGAACAATTTCTAAGGTATAACCCCAATGCAAAGTCTGGGGGGGAAATAAATCCAGTCCGGTATTAATTCTCATAGATAAGGGTGTATTCCTCTAGCAGACAGAAGGGCAGAGCAGACATTCTAGTTGCGCATAAACAGGAATGCTGGCACAAGACTTCAGAAACAGATAATATAGGGCTAATGTGTTTTCATCAGCTCCAAGAATATCTGGAAAAAAGAATTACAGTTGTTTATTAATAGCAGCTTAATCCAATTCTAAGATGTTAACAAGAGATGTGTTACTAAAGAGAGGATCTACTCAGAAAATATTACCCACCCTTTAAGAACGCTCATGAATGAGTGCTTGCAGCTCTAGCCTTCACTACTTGTGTAATTTTATCTAAAGCTAGGATTTAACATTCCATTGTTTTAAATATCATGTAGTTCCCAAAGCGTGGTTAAAGTGCATAATTAAAAGCAGGAATGCAGATAAAGTCTCATGGGCAAGACACTGGGACTGAAATCAGAAGACCTGCTCATTGGTGTGTCGCTGACCCTGTGGTCCCTCACCTTACCCCTCTCCTCCTCTATCCGTTATCATTGCAGCACGAGGCTCTTCAGCCTCTGCAGGATTCCTGGGACTCGGGCCCCACCACCGAAACGAGCCAGCCATGCTGTGTTACGCTCTATCCCCAACCATCTCCTCCTCAGGAGGATAGCTACGGCAGACGTCCCTCCCCGGCAGCCTGGGATGATGGGGACAAGTATCTGCTGTACTTAATCTAATAACCCACAGCCCAAAAGAGAAGCACGAAGGGATGAAAGAAAGTGGTTTTCCCAACGAAGTCAGTCAATTCCAGAATATTTATGAAGGGTGTACGCACGGAGAGCACATGGCGTGTGGTGAAAAGGATGAATTGCCCAAGTTGTTCAGGGAGGTGACCAAGGACTGAACCCACAAATGGAGTTCTGATTTGGGCACTCTATACAAAGACTTTTCTGTCGATAGCACCTCCTCCTCCTGGAGAATCATATACATTACAGCACGCTTTTCACGTGATTTTAAGTCACCCAGGATGACAGATTTTTAAACAAATATATACTCCCAATCTTATTTCACAATTTTTTATTTTTTTTTGTTTTCACTCATTTATTCTGTAAAAGTAGATAGTTTGTGGTATTTTTAGGAAAAAATATATTAACTTTTTTTAATATCACAAGTGTAGAGTTAACTATTAAAGATGACACAGAACATATCGCTGTCCTTTCATTCGGAAATTCAGCTCTGTAATTTCAAAGCCATTGGCAACCCCACAGCCATCTCGGCCACTACAAGCTGCTCCCATATACTTTACTTCTGTTTGCAGGAAGATAACTAATTTAAATTAACTTCCAGAAACTCATCATATTCCACTCTACTGCAGAGATTCAGGCTGACATTTATGTAAAAATCTATTGGAGGATTTTTTTTTTATTTTTTTTTTTAAATTAGTAACAAGTGGCGATTTCGCACATTTTAAGGACTGGTTATAAAACTGTAGGAAAGTCTTTATGGCAGATTAAAAGCAGCCAGAAAAGGCCCTTTTTACATGTAGTCACTGAGTCATTTAGATTGCAAAGCAATACATTTGAACTTGAAAATCAGTTTTACAAGTTAGTCTGTCTTTAATTCCCCCAAACCAGGAGGCTGAGTCACGCAGTTAAAGTAGATTTTACTGGGGTAAAACAAAACCAAAAAAACAACCCCAAAACTTTGCTTCCTGCTCGACCTTCTCTCTGTCTCAGTTACTGAGTTTGTCAGGGTCCGTTTAGCAGCCATTCCTCCCGCTCTCCACGCAGCGCAGAGGGAGCCTGACGTTCCACAGTTCTTCCCTGCTCTAAAGTAAATTAGACAACTGCTTTTGCACTTAATCTAATGTACATCTTTACAAGAAATTAGCCTTTTTGCATGATCCTCCACAGACACGCAACTTGCCATGTCCTCCGACTAGCTACACGCCGAGAAGAATTACAGACTGAGACTTTTCTTCTGGTTCAGCTAAATAATTTAGCTGATGTGATGTTTTCTCTAGTACTTCAGCCCAAACCGTTCTACGATTCTGCAGTCCTACTGGCAGAAAAGCAGCAAAGGAATACTTAGGGAAATGGTTAATTAAATCTTAATTCTTTAAGCCATCCATACTATTAATCTCTTATAAGCATGAAAATGGGAAGAGAAGGAAAGCCAGAAGAGAGGTATTGTTTCTGGGCAGGTTTTCGAGGTTTGCTGGTCAGAGATGCTTACTGATCTTCTGAGTCCCTCCGCACTGGAACGTGCTGGAATCTTCTATGCTGTTGCCTTGTGTTCATTAAACACACAAAGTCCACAGTAGAGGTAAGAGGAACATCTCCTAGGTACTAAACCTTGAGACATCCTGTTCTTGCAAACTTTGATATCACAGAATGGTTTGGGTTGGAAGGGACCTTAAAGCCCACCCAGTGCCACCCCCTGCCCTGGGCAGGGACACCTCCCACCAGTCCAGGCTGCTCCAAGCCCCGTCCAACCTGGCCTTGAAAGATCATACTACATATATACATTCTTACCGGTAACTGTCAGGCCATAGTACTAAATATTAAAATTGCTTGTAAAACAAATTGCATTTTCTACTGAAAAGATGTGAACAAAGACAGCTAATTAAAAAAGGACCGTCACAGCGACAATTTCATAGCTCACACTGTGCATGTGTTCATTACATCTGAGAACGCAAAATGTTCAAAGCAATTTATCAATTTTAATAGATTTAACAAATACCTAGACTTGAAAATTACATGGCATTCACCGAAAGGAAACCAATGCAAGTTTATTACAGTACAATATTATTAAGCAGAAAGAATTTTAAGGGCTTGCAAAAACAGTGAGATAATTTATTATCTTTTGTCACAATGAGAAAGCCAAGGAAAAAAAATCAAGATGATTTTTAATTGTTTCAGTGTGTTATCTAGAATCATATTGCTTTTCTGTATCAACCTTGCCTCTGCATCTCTGCATGGTCAGATTCAGCGTTTACTTCGTTTCAGAGTACTTCAAAACATCTTTTGGATAAATTTGCATCATTGTGACAAGCTATAAAGCTACTGAAAACAAATCCACCAAGGCAATAACTTCTGCAACTGCGTAACAGCAGAAAATTCTAGGGCATCATTTGTATGGGATATTCTGTTCCAGCACGAAAAGAGCCAGCTATTCCAAAACAAGTCTCTGGGTCGAGAGTCTGATCCCACCCGCTCAACTGCAGGAGGCTAAACCCAACCCACGGGATCCCAGTCCCAGTCCCACGGGCGCGTTTGGCATCGGACTCCTCTGGCCCACTAAACCCAGCTGCTTATCACAGCTTTGGGGCCAGGAGGGGGAAAAGACAGGGATAAAATAAGCAAAAAAAAAAAAAAAGAAAAAAAGAAAAAAGATATATGTATTTGCCTTCGCTTTTGAATCCTAATTCTTCTCTTTACTGCTCAGAGACAGCTGCTAAAAAGGCTCTCTGAGAAGAATTTAAAAGCTTACTGAGGATGGGAGCGGTGCGGGTTTGGGAGGATGAGTTTGGTTCAGGGCAGACCTGCTCTACGAGCCAAGCCCATGTCTCTCCAGGGTATCGGTTCTGACCTGCACCAAATTCAAGAGTCTGATCCTGTTTCTCTCCCTGCACCTGCTAGAAACACAAAGCCAAAAGTTAATTGCTGCCCTGGTTCAATCTCATAGCCAGGTAGCACCAAACACGAAAGAAAGAATTTGCTTCATCTAAACAAGCCACTGAAGTCTCATAGGATACAGGTTCCTAGTGACAGGGAAACAAATGGCAAACCATCATCCATCTGACCTCAAAACAAACTCTGGCAGAAAGCAGTTAAAAAAATAAATGGTTGCATCTGAGAATTTTTTTTTTTTAAGTTTTTGAGTAATCCTTTTATCTGAAGTGCCAATGCTACTGACAGTCAAACACTACAATCCTAACCAATACTTTTGCTTATTAACATCATCCCTTAACTACTTCCACTCGATACAGTACCTGTCCGGCTAACGCAAGACAGAACGTTTTGCTCCTGGCTCCTCACCTGCTCGCAGCTCCTTCCTGCACTTCATTTCACAAATTCAACAGAGCACTTTGGCGGTAGACACTGGTGCAGCACGGTCAGCAAACCAACGCGCTGGCATGATTCTGCTACTCCTGTGAGCAGGAATGGCGATTTCTGCAGAGTTCAAGCACTATTCCCCAGACTGACCTTATAATTCCATTCGAGATGATTACACTTCATCTCCCTTTGCCAGAAGTAAAGGGAAACCGCATGAAGCAAAGGAAGCACAACGTAAAGAAGCTACCTAGACACAGATAAAGAGCTAAGGGAGCTTCTGCCCAAGACAAGACGAAAGCTGACCGGGATTTTGCACGGGCAGAAAGAAACATAAAAGCACATCCTCAGTGATATTTCGCCTCTGCTCTGAAGAAACACTGTTTAAGAGGGAGGATGGAGGAGTTGGACAGAAAGAGCATTTCAGGAGGAGCACGGCTCTGCCTTCTGCTGGAGTTGCCTGCCACTGCCTTCATCTGTTAGCCTAATTTTAGACTATCATAAAAGTCTGGAGCTGTCTTGGAGTAACTCAAGCTCATGCTGAATAACAGAATTAATTCAGTGAACAGCCTCAAAACAGCAGATGATACCAGCGCTCCAAGACTCCCGCCGACTGCCTGCAGGTCTCTGCAGAGGACACACGCTGTTGATTTTCACCACCACCACCCTGAAGGCCGTACACAGAGAAACCCGCCCTGGGCAGCACTGACAGTTTCTGTAGGCGCACCGAGCCCGAGCAGACCCTTCCTTCAAGGTGTGGAATTCATCTGCTAAGACATACCAGCATTATTCCATCAGCCTTGCAGCCTGGTCCCTTGGCCATCAGCCAAGTAACACACACACATTCCCCCCTGCAATGGAATAATCCTGCTTCATTAAGATGCACGCCGGGAGCAAGGGCCAGAGCTCTATTAACATTTAGTTTTTACGAGATCTGAAGTAACTGGCTTTCAGCTGCGCCCATACACTACTAAAACACCTCAAAATATGGTCTCTGTTAGATGAACTCAACCCTTAGCAGGGTGCATCAGCATCACTGATGCCACACACATCCCCCATCTGAGGACCCAAATCCTACAGGACACTCAGCAGGCCGAGACAAGAACAACTATTATGGGTTGAGACGTGACCTCAATTATAGTTCTGCAAATTCACGTGTCAGTGGACTTATTTTTAGTTTGCAATAGCTGATCAGCATTAGTCCTTCCACAGCTTGCCAGTGTATTGCCAACCCTACTGGGAGTTAAAAAAAAAACCAAACACCAAACCAAAACCAAACCACAACAAGGAATAAAGTACAGGCATCCTACTACAATCTTAACTACAGCACCTTGTGATCTTGTCCAGTTCAGTTGCTGTCTATTAAAAATATGCTACCAACTTCCCCTGCACAGCCTTGAACTCGGATCAATTCCGCACTGATTTTGATTTCTGTTGTAAGAAGGAAAAAAAAAAACCAAAACAAAACCAGAACACCTCAGAGGATCTTTGATCACTTCCTACAGACACCTGTTTTTCCAGATCAATTATTCTGCAGTTCACCTGGTTTTGTGGATAGTTTGCACACCTCTCGGTGTGCCTGAATTTTTAATTCTGCAACTGAAGATCCTGGCTTTTAGTTTTCTTTTAAAGAAATAAAATAGTATCTTTAGATACAAAGTCCCAACAATCCCCAAAACAAGCTGCAAGGTATTATGGTGAACCCCATCCTTGTTACCACAGCCTTTGGACCTTGTTATCACTGATTGATGGTCACATTCTTTGAGAACCAAGGCATCTGCTTAATTGTAATGGTCTAATGAACACGAACACTGCCAGATTCAAGGTGTATTTTTAAAGTTTTGTCCCTGTTCAGAGCCTTGTCACAAGTTCTACAAGTTTGTCTCACATCCCCACATTTTCAGAGAGGTCCGCTTAAAAAAAATACCCTCGAGGTAACAAGTGTAAAACACTAAATGCGTAAATTAAAAGTTAAAATCTGATAAGTACATTAAATTCCCTAAATTATCTGAACCTTCCAAGTGCATAATGAGTGTTGTAGCGATGAGTCGATGAAGGGTCTCACTGCCAAGTAAAGGAGCCTAATAATAAAAGCCCGAACAAGTACAGGGGCTTCTCCCCAGCACAGACGTCGTCCCCCAGACCTGGCAGGCAGCTGCTCACAATTCAGTACAAACCACCATGTAGTATGCATTCTGACGGAGAACACTGGAAACTAACTATAAGTAATTTTTTGCAATTATCCAAACTAAAATATGAGTCTTAAACCATACTGGAGATAGAAGCATTGAAGAAATGTCATATTATCTATTACTGAACTGATCCAAGGCAGAAGATCCTTTATTTAAGCTACAAATGGCATGCTGGGTAGAACCAATAAAACCCGCATTTTTAAAAATCTGTACCTCTTTAATGCTTTTCAACAAAGTTATGCTTTTTAAATAAAGTATTTTCTTAGAGCAAAGACATCAAGACAGAAAGAATAGAACGTACACATACCTGACACTTCTTGAACTTTCTCCTTCAGACCTGTAAAGTAATACACAGACATTTAGTAATATTTAGTAATTACTTCCAGCATTTATAAGCCAGACTAAAAATGGTAAAACTTCTCATGCATTCTCTCCCGTTGTATTTCAGTTAGTTTTTCTAAGGCTTGTTGTACTTTCCCTACTAATGAGACATTTAAAAAAGAAACCAGCCGACTTCGGTTTAGAATAAATCTATCAGAAGTTAAAAAACAGTTAACAGTTGAAGGCAATAATTGCGATATTAAAATACACGCTGACGCTCTCCAAACCCTCGATAAAGACGTTCTGTAAACAGGCAATAACAAAGATTTATGTCCCATATTTGCAAGTGAAAAGCACCGGCCTCTGACATAATTCTAGAAGCAGATGAGCTTGTACCATTATTTTTTTTTAGCCTTTCTTCCCTCTTCAGTTGAAAAGGTCACAGGCAAATATGTTTAGGAATCTAATCCCCAGGCTTATTAGGCACTACTCAGAAAGGGCTACGGTTTGCAAGTAAAAGTAAATTTAAAATCTTTAAAAACGCGCACTTGCCTGAATTTCATAGTTGTGCAAAAATGAGAAATAAGATAGACCAAGTTACAGAAGTTCTTAAAGTGAATACTTTTTTCAAGGCGAGATAATTTTATCAATCAAAACTGGAAGAAAGCCTCTCTCCCTCCCCCCCAACATTTTTAAAGTAAGGAAATTTAATTTAATGTCATTCATACTCGCACAGTTTCCTCCTCCAAAGAGAAACAGAAACATAATGCTCCCGGCTTTTCATCAACAAGCAAAATCCAGAAGAACACACACAGCCGTTTGCGCAGCTCTTCTCCTTTCTCACTCCCAACCAGTCCAGCCTCAGCGCTGCAGAGACCTCAAACACATCAGCGGGCCCTGCAAAACCAGGAATCAAACGTACAAAGCAAAGCAGCAGATGCCAGAGCAAAACAAAGCCTCAAACCTCCCCTTCCATGTCATAATCTTACCAGGGGCCCAAAAAGGTGCTCAATACGAACTCACAAACTCTAGCACGTAAGCGACAATAAGCCAGCACCAAAGTTGCCTCCTCAAAATCAAAGGCAAGGGTATTTCTTTGGGAACTAAGGAATCTTTCCTACTTGACTGGAGGGGAAAAAAAAGAAAAGCCCAATTTCTTATTAGAGTGACTTCCATCTCCAATGACAACTTGCTTATTGTGCTAGAGGCAGTAGAAAAAGTTACGGCTAGTAAAAGTTTCATGAGTCTAATGCCAGCAAGCAAACAGTACTAATACCTAATTTTCGGAATCTATTGTAGAAATAGGTATCAAAAATTGACTTTTTTTCTCCCTCGTTCATTACAAGTTCTAACGTTGTCTTTATTTTCTTCAAGCTCAAAGAAAACTGGATAATGGGTAACGTTAAAAAGCACAAGCTGAGAGGAAAGAAGGAAAAATGAATTTAGTCTCTTGTCCCAGGAGATACTCAGGCAGTGGGAAGAGTGCTGCAATTCAGGGGGCTGAGGGGAGGTTACAGAAAGGTGGCCAGGTATACCTACAGGTAGGAATGTCAGTTGGTGTTCCCAACAGTCAACATCACAGCAAACTTTAAATCAGAACAGAAATGAGCACAGTGGAAAATTCTGTTGCCCAGAGCAAACTTCTGCCTGGGAAGAAGGCGGCACTGCACAACCTCTCAATCTGGAACGCCCAGCGGGCGCGAGAGCTCACAGGGTTCGCCATAGAGCTTCACTGTGTTTCAAAAAAAAAAAAAAAAAACCCAAACAAAAACACTCTTTTCAAATTGTTACAATTGTCTTTTTACGTGGAGGCGATGAAGAATCATCGCCATCCTTCATTTAAGGAAGAACGATGATTTACCAGTCTCTCCCACCACTATAAAAACTTACTGTAGCATTTTGTGTACCCAATGCAGTATCTGTCCATCCAAAAAATACTCTTGACCTCTGTAAGAGCTCTGAGAATTCGAGTTACTGGCATCACTGCCTGTTATCGCATGATGAATTTTACTGCATATTAAAAAGATTTCATAGAACAACATCGAATGGAAATACAATCCCACAAATCCACACCCAGAAGAGCTCTTCAATAAATATTTAAGAGAGAGCACTTTGTCAGCCCTCGTTAACGAAGACAGGCTCGGCTCTCAAACGGCTTTACTTCCAGCTGCATTCCTTCCTTTTATTCAAAACTTTTCAACATATAAAAAGGCGCAAGACTTCAGATGTGGTCTGCATTTCCATCCTGGCACCCTGCCCCAGTGCAGCCCGACACCCATCTTCCTCCGTCCCTTCAGGACATGCACGACGGAGCAGAAGAGAGGCGAGGACAGGACCGGCACAGGGGTAAGCTCTAGTGCCAGGTTGCAGCTTCATGAATCCCAAGCTGACACGGTGTTAATTCCCGAGTCTCTTGCGCTTCCCTTCTCATTTTTTAAAGCCTGCCTGGTCACTTTAAGTTGTTAGGTTTTTAGATACACACAGGTATTCCGATAGACAAAAGGTAACTTCAAAGCAGCTTTTTCTAAACGAAAAAGTTACGTGAACGCAAGGGAAGGAAAATGAAGTCACCTATGGATCCCCAGGAGTAATGAAACAATTAATGAATTAAGTGTTTAACTGACACCTTCCCCCACTCAGTTTTCAGCAAATTACATCTTGCAGAACATAAGCTTTACAACTGAAGATGTTATATGTAATTGCTTGTACTTTCAAGTTTTCAAATATCGCCGAGACAACCGGATTTTCAGCGCTTTAGTTTTCCACCTTTCCTCTTGACTAGAATAACAAAACCGTCTGAACCAGGAAAATGTCTTTGAGCGCTCAAAGCGTTCTGGGGCCACTAGAAGCAGCAACCAGCCATTCGAGACCACCTTTCCCCCAACTCACTATTCCTCTCACTAAAACTCAAGAAGTATTTGAAACCAGGTGTTTTAGGCAAGGAGAGTTGCCAGGACAAGGCTGGGTCTCTGCAAGGTGCTCTTTGCCAAGTTAAGTCCGGCCACACCAAGGCTGGAACCATCTGCTCTCCCAAGCTGGTCACCTTCCAGCCCAGCGCAGCTAACAACGGGGGGGAAAATGGACCATCAAATCCCTTCTTTATTTTTAGGATCTCCAAAAAGCCGGTAAATTTCACAACTGTTACATTTGCATTTTCAAGGCTAAGACTTACTTGAGTCAATTCTGAAGAGTTATTCAGCGACGGTCGATTTTACTCGGGGAATGAGTAATTGGTTTGTAGGGCTGAACGAACACACTGCTGACAAAAAAAAACCTACTACTTGTAGCTTGAAATAAAGCATTAGATTTTCTTTAAGCATTCTTTAAAACCAGGATTTTTGGATCAATATTTAATGTTCCTGCTTACGCTGCAAGTATATGCTGAGCTCTGGATTATTTTTTTTTCCTTTTTGACCCAGACAAATGCAACGATACCGTCGCTGCTGAAACAAGGAGAACGGTGAAAACATTTCTGGCGACGTATTGCATTGTTTCTTCTAAGGTCGACCTTAAAGGCAGAAGAGGCTACAATATGTATCTTATCTCCTATGCTACAGTACTTTATTTTAAACAGAGTATATTCCATTTCTATACCTAAGTTTTATCAGTGATATGATAAATGCCATGCAAATTTCTCCAAGATTTCTCTTTTCAACTCTGGCTGGTTTCCACAATTTCGTTTGGAGTAGAAGTCACCAGTAACCTGCACGCCCCACTGAAGTACAGGCTTGTCTTCCTCCCGACCCCAAGATCTTCATTCGCAGTAGGAAATACGGCAAAACACACCCTCTTTAGACTGTTATAGTCAACAGAGGCAGAAATGACTTTGCTAATGGCAATGTTTACTGTAATTCCATTGCACGCAGTGGTCAGGAGGAACAGGTACCTTCATAACTAACCTTGAACCAAAAACTAACCGCAAAGAAAAACAAACACCCCAGAACTTAAGACTTACAGGCGGCAGAAAACCAAAGTGACTACTGAAATCCTAAATTATTTCTGTTTAAGTTTAAATGAAGTACTGCCATCACCCTCCATCTGTCAGTCCACATCTTTCGAAATCTCGAGTTTTCAGAAAACATCTCCATTCACGGTACCAAAGTGACAGCTCTTTTGCTTTGCATAACCAAGAGACAGTCACCACTACCTTCCTATAAACACACCGAGCAGGAAAGGGACAAAGAAAGTGTCTTGGCTTCCAGCTGCGGAGTTGGTTGGCAATTTTTCAACAAAACACTCCTGGTGGGAGGCTGTCAGTTCAGAAAAATTGAAAGCCATTTACAGGAATATCACAATTTTGAAGAAATCTTTGAGAAAGGCACGAGACAGAAAAGCCGCTCAAATTGGGAATGTGAGAGGGTCCCATTCCCAGTCAGCAAGTCCCTTGCTCATTTAGGTAAGAGCAGAGTCTTAAATCCCAGAAGCAGCACAGCTTCAGGGGCAGAGCTCATTCAATGGCTTTTCCTCCCTCTGAAGATTTTAGCAAGTCTCTGGCTCACCCCAGCAGGAAACATTCAATTCTCTCCATTATTCCCCCCTCTTAAAGTAATAATAAACAAGCTGAAAGTCTTCTGTCATCTGATTTGTTGCTTACACTCAAAGCTATGCTTAAACGTGAAACAGCACCACGTAAAGCTGCTTCTAAAAGCAGCTTCAGGGCCAGCTTTCAGCCTGACTCGTGGAAGTAGTAACTGTTGGAATAAAATAGCGTTCATAACCATTAAGGCATATTAGATAGAGTGAGGGACACAACTACCCCTGCAACAATTTCAAGCTTAGTAGATACTTTATTTGGGCAATAAGTAGAGGTATGGCAATGTTCCATAAAAACAGATTACACAGACAGCAGAAACAAGAGTTTTAAAACTCTATTTGTCTAAGCTCATGTTCAGGATCCAAAATTTCGCTTTAGGTGGCAGGGTAGAAAAAAGCAGAACTGAAATCCTACTGTAAAACCCCACAAGTGGACAGGACTTTATCAATAGTCTCAGGGCCCCACACCCACCCATGCGGTAGTAAGCCATGTCCTATCTCCTCACCTATTTAGGATTGTCACTCCCATCGGAATTCAAAGAACTGGGTAACAGCCAAGGTTTAATACAGCATGTCAAACTTCCATGCTAAATAATCATACTCCATCTGAAATACATCTTCTTGCAAGCCACAAGAACTTTTTTTTTTTTTTAAAACAGATTTTAGGAGACCTACTACAGGTATGAATATACAGTAGCTACATATTAAAGAGCATTCTAATTTTGCTTTTTCACAAGAGGAAAAGACTGAGCCAGATCTTTACAGAGCAATACTAGACTCAATGCATTTGATTAAGCCTTGCTTTGAGCACAGAACTTGCCTCAAGAAAGCTGCGTCTGTTACAGGTCGCCCTTTTGTAGCGGATGAAGTCTTTCAGCATTTGTCACGCAGACGAACAGATTACCTTCAAGGAAAAAAGCTTCAGGGAGATTTCATTACTGGCTACATAAACGCTACTACTTCTATCACGAGTAGGCATTAGCATGCTTCAGTATAAAATTTCTGTGGGTTCTGAGCAGCAATTCAAAACAAGGTGGATGTTGCCAGGAAACTTCCAGCCCCATCTAAAGGCTATTAGAGCTTTCCAGGATTTTTAGTTTAGTGTACTGTGTCTGAACAACGTTATGTGCCCCTACGGATCACAACAGATATGCAACATCCTGCTAAGTAAAGAAATGCTCTTACCATAGAATCATAGAATGTGTTGGGTTGGAAGGGACCTCTAAAGGCCACCTAGTCCAACCCCCTGCAGTCAGCAGGGACATCTTCAACTAGATCAAGGTTGCTCAAAGCCTCATCAAGCCTGGCCTTGAATGTCTCCAGGGATGGGGCCTCCACCCCCTCTCTGGGCAACCTGGGCCAGTGTCTCACCACCCTCAGTGTAAAGAACTTCTTCCTAATGTCTCATCTAAACCTGCCCTGCTCTAGTTTAAACCATTGTCCCTCGTCCTATCGCTACATGCCCTTGCCAACAGCCCCTCCCCAGCTTTCCTGTAGGCCCCCTTCAGGGACTGGAAGGGGCTCTAAGGTCTCCCTGGAGCCTTCTCTTCTCCAGGCCGAACCCCCCCAGCTCTCTCAGCCTGTCCTCACAGCAGAGGGGCTCCAGCCCTTTGATCATCTTCGTGGCCTCCTCTGGCCCCGCTCCAACAGGTCCATGTCCTTCTTGTGCCCTTATTCCAGGAGCCTGAAAAGAGTGGCCTTGCTTGTGGCTCGTAGAGTGGTAGGAGACGGCTAAACCTTGGCTGGGCTGGGAGGCGAGCGCGTCTGCTGCCCTGCCCTTGCCCTTCTGCTAAGAAGGGCTGGATCAGCATCAGTGCATTGCCAGCAACGTACAAAACAGCACGTCCAGAAACACAGACATATGGGATGGGGACCTTCCTTTCAAAAAAAAAAAAAAAGCATTTTTTTTTTTTTCAGCAGCATTTTCAGCAGCATTCTGTTATTATGCATAACGGAATGAAGGAATGAGCACTCAGAGCAACAACATGCTCTCGGGCCTGCCCATCACGGTAGCAACAGAAAGAATGAATCAATTACAGAAGTATGATCACTGCATTGCATTTTGATTTTAATACTGAGATAAAAAAACAACCAACTATCTTGCACAGCAGGAAAACCAACTATTTTCATGGATTATTTGAGAACTTTAATATCCCAATAGTCTTTTTGTTCTTTTCAAAATAAAACGAGAAAGTCTAATGGCCACCTTGAATATAGCTCTTCTATTTGATTCAGCACCCTCCTGGACAGGATTTCTAAAATCTTTCTCGAGAACAAAAAGTTTCTTTCATAAGGTTCCACCTGAGAAGCCACACACGATGCATATGAGGGTTAGGGACAGGTAAAATGCTGCTAATAACATGCAATCTTTGGGAAGAGATGTGTGAGGTCAGAATAAAGGTAAGCTCAAAGACGTCAAAAGAAAAACCAGTGTAAACCGAGCATCCCTAACGCAATGCCAATCAAGGTTTTTTCACTACTTCACTCTTCAGAGCTATGCTTATTAACTCAAGTCATCTGCATACTGAAAACAAGAGAAAGCATACCGAAGTTCTTCCTTGAAAAGAATAACCGAGAGACACCCAGGTCACTTGTGATTTTTTTCCTTTTTTTAAATTAAACTGACAGAAGTCACAAGCCAGAACGAGCATTTACCCAATAGAACAGAAAGATGAGAGGTTTGATTTTAGTGAACATAAAGCATGTGACTTAGCAATACTCAGCAAACTTAAGGACTGGCATATAACAAACAGCCTTCAAAACTTAGCACCGCATCTTTGTCTGCCATCGTTACCTCCCCTCCCCAAATAATGACTAGACATACTGCCAGGAGAATTTCTTAATACAAGATCGAAGAAGTTGTTACAGCATCTCCGCATCCACCTCCTTCCGCCCTGAAGCCCGTAGGAGATGGACGGCAGTAATTAGCACCACCCAAAACCCGGCACTGAAGTAGACCTGCGATACCCTCAGAAGCAGCGATGCTCTGAAACCACAGAATGCACCAGCAGGACTCCGGTGGCTTCTGGTGAAGTCTTTCCTCTCTGCTGCTTTCTCAGGCTGGTCCCACCGGATCAGAAAGCCAGCGCCCGGCTCCAAGGCTCCATCCCAGAGAAGGGGCAGGTCACCCGAGGCTTGTAACTGCTCACCCGACTGGTGCTTCTCTCCCTCCCTACCTGCATCATCCCAGTTTGCTTCAATCCAGCAGTTTACTCAAGGAAACTATGGAGCGATCACCTTACCAACCTCTCCTGCCTGCTGCTGAAAGACACGTGTGACATACTCAAGAAAAGACAGCAAAACCCAGTACTGCAAAGGCACAGCAGCTAACTAACACCATAGCTGCTTCCATACCACAGAAGCGATGGGGCCAGTAATCCCTGTGATGTTTTTATGGCATACATTTGGAAATACAACCTTATCTCAACTGCAGTAGATTCCTAGCCTGCAGCATCCGTCATTTCAGAAGTCCCTGGCTATTACAGTAACTCCTTGAAGCATATGGAGAGCTCACAGATAGGGAAAGGGGAGCTGTACCTCGTAGAAAGAGGACCATGTCCATGGGGGAGTTCAGATCGGGAAGTACATAAAGATAACCCAGCAATTCCTGCACACTCCAACTTCCTCGAGCCCACAGACCCAAACTGGTCATGCCAAAGGAGCAGCTGAAGTCACCGATTCAAAGCGGACTCAGACCTGTAATGACAGCAATCAGCATTCATCCATCTTGGCCCCCCGTAGGCTGTGTGGAAGGAGGTAAGATTTTGGATGCACGTCCCCTTCACGAGAGGCTGCCAGCGCCCAGCTCCTGCTCTCTCGTACCAATCAGCCCGGATCACGCCTGGCCAGCAAGGAAACTACTCCTGAATCAGCTTGGATGGGGTCTGTAATTAAGAGACTCCCGCAGCCCAGACCACCAAGCCAGTCTGCGAGATAGCACAGGGTCAACATTCACCAGGTATTTCCCTTTTTCCAATTAGAGGAGGACTGAGAGCTGTAACACCTCCCCTCAAGCATTTTAGATAGTCTTTACAATTGCTGCCTGAAATCCCTCAGACTAATACTGCTCCCCCATTAACAAGCATGTCTGATGAATCCTTTTAAGTGAAAATAAAATGGGCAATGGAACAAGACTGCTCCACAGTGAAATGCAAGTCATTCACACAGCAGGTAGCTTTGAAGTCTGGCTCCCTCCGCTTTTTGGTCACACACTACCCGGTAGGACGTACTAGGACCAGCAGCTGCTTTGGTCCACCTCCAGTTCTTCCACTGGAAAATTAAAAACTGCATGTGTGTGTTTGTCTTTCCCCCGCAGCTAGTGAAAAATGCCATCATGGAACGCCCCAGAAAAGGCACACCTCACGGCTCCTTGGCCCCTGAGCCAGAGGGTGCTCTTACCCGAGAGATGAGTGCGAGTGATCCAGACATAAGAAAAATAAAAGTGAGTGCACTTCGCACATTCTACAGCAACACTATAAATTAAAATCTGATTAGTTGTTTCCCTTCTCTATTCTTGCTCTTAACCAAAACTCAGTACTCGGGAGAAGCAGTTTTCCAAAATGCCCTCTCCAGTTTCTAGTACCAGAATTCTATTTCGCACCGTATCATTTGTGTTATAATAAACAAAGAGTTTCTAGTAAGGATGAATTCTGCTCTTACTCCATGTCAGATATGAATCTTGAATTCCTCCGTGCGAGCAGCAGTAGGCGGGTAATGCAGAACTCTACTTCTAATTACTAAACATCAGTTGTACTGGCTTATTGTTACACCAGCCCAGTACTTACAGCAGGATAGTTCATTCTGTTACAGAAGAGGAAAAAAACCACAGAGGTATCAGTAAAAGCTGACGTCCCCACTTTATTTGATGGAATTGTAGCTCTGAAGTTTATAAATGCATTTATATTGGTATTTTCAGTAGTGTCACTTTATATTTTAATTAGGATATCCTTACTAGATGTACAGCTTTGTCGTGCCTCTAGCAAGTGAGGAGCTTTTTTCCAATACAGTACGTCGTTCCTTCTATTATTACCGTGTTTCTAATGCCAAATTGAGGAGACACCTTTTCATCAACACAATTAAACCAAACCCATCACAAGACGCATAAGCCTTCCAAGAAAACCCACACGAGTTGTAATGGCACCAACCTCACGCTAAGGCCTCAAGACCCCTGACCGCTTTAAGACACAGGGGAAAAAAAGTATTCTTTGAGAGTATTCTGTGTTTTTAACTACTGGCTGGATGTTCTATCTGTTTCATTATTCTTAATGCTTCATACACTTCAGCTCTCTGGGCACCATTCCACTGCTCATGTATGCTGTGTATTTGTACCCTCAAAAAAACCCAACCATGAATACTTTTTGGCTGCAGAAAAGCAGGAAGAGTTTAGATGTGACTTTTCCATTACCAAAAGTGAAAAAGGAGTTTCAGTTGAAGTCCCAAACAGTGTAGAGCTTAAAACTCCCATCGGAACTACATACAAACTAGATTTGGGCCGGTACTTAGACTAACAGATCTCATTGCAGCTCACGCATGAAAGCGCACCATCTCCCACGTGAAATGGCAGCGTGAAGATAAGTTAATACAAGGGTAAACACATGAATCATGAGCTGCAAGATCCAATGTGAGTTATATAAGAAGCATTTTCAGACACCATTTTGAAAGAAAAAAAAAAAAAAAAGAAGAGAGAAGACAGCAGGTGCCCAATTCCCATCGTACGCCATAGCAACAAAGAAGGTAATTATCAGTTATGCTGCTGGAACTGTCCCTCTGTGACCGGCCCAGGGCTCGCACTCGCAAGCAGGGAATTACCGGGTTACGGCAATTCTCCCCAGGTACAGCGACAGAAAACTGCGCAGTGAGTCCCACTGTGCGAGGGAGGAAGGAGGTACAACGAGGAGGAGCCCTGTATTAAAGCACAGCATACACCTCACTGCTTAAAAAGGACCTATTTGGGAAGTTTACCAAATTGGCTGGATATTAGACATACAACCGCCAATTAACAACGTTCACTCAAACAGCACACTCTTTCACAAAGAACATAACGAATCACATTCTTTTTGTCCCATATTTTCTCCAACTCCTATTAAAGCGAGTAACTTTATTTTTAGCTGTCTTAAGTATGTCAGAGTATAATATCACAGATACGTGGGGGTTTTTATACAGCTTTACTATGTGCAGTCTTCAAGTATCTGCCTGCATGCCCGCACTCCATCCTAAGCAGCATCCTTCTGCTTAGTTCCAGCTCTTGGAACGCATTGCTCACGTGGCAGCGATTACCAAAACCTCTTCAGTCCTCACAAAGCTATTACACACACACAGACATTTCTAGTCACCATATTAAGAAAAATCAATTCTAAGTGCGAGCCTGGACAGGAACATTGAGAACAGCCACTTCCTTAGATAGTAGATGCCATTTTTGTCTTTTAAAGCTGAAGTGTCACACCCAAGCAGACATGGCTCTCAATCCCTGAGAAGCAGCAAACATTTATCTGCCATCGATAACTTGCTGTACTCTCTGATAAATACCATGGAAGTGCAGCTACTGGCATATGGTCTCCATAAAGAGCTTGCTGTAGCTATTCCTGGACTGTCTACAGCCACTACTGTCCAAAAAACGTCTACTCCAAACTCACAGCAGTCTCTGGTGAGAGACTGGTAAAAAGATCAGCCTGATTTCACCACCCAGCCATCGCTCTGTTACGCATGCCACAGAGCTTCAGGCCTGAACATAGCCTCTCCGCACTCACCTTGTTCGTCTAGGATGTATTTTTTAGTAGCCTAGGTTCTCTTTTTCCCTTAAGGCCTGAAGATAGTGGAAGCAGCAGACAGGATGCGAAGCCCCGCACGTTTTCACAAAAAGCAAGCCCCTCCACAGCCTGTGCCCTGCGCTTTACATCAAGGTCACAGAGACCATCTGTCCGCCCAGCGAGAGGCAGAGGAACATGCTTCCTCCACGCGCAAAGACCGACCCACCCTGGGCAGATGCTCCACCGCACCACCCCCGGGTAGCCTGCAACAGCCTTCTCCACCTCAATATGTACCAAAACCAGCTAAATACACAGAAAACTCAGCATACAGATACAGCTGCCTCAGGCCACTTCTTGCTACCTGGAGAAACGTCGCTATCCTGGAGAAATGTCGTTCTCCTCCGCACACCACCATCTGTGTTCCCTGGGGAAGGGAAGGGAGGTGCGGCGGCTGCTTTTCCAGGAAGGCATCCATACAGCTGTGTGCAGGCTGAAACAGCAGTGGGCTAAACACAAAGCAACCAAGAAATAATGTTTACATTCCCGCCCACCCCTGGAAGGGGAGGCAATTAAGCTGGAGGGTGAGTTAAGATGCCCGCTCTCTCACATCCCCCCCGAGAAGCCTGGCACGTGTGGCAGAAGTGCCACCGTTCCCAGCCAGTGCCGCTCCGGGCAGACGGGCTCATTCAGAATTCCGGCCCCTCATGTGTGCCGCGGAATAGGATGGAAAATGACCCATGGAATAGAGAAGACAGCCAGGCAGACAAGGGGGAAGGGGGGGCGAAGCTCCGATTGCCAAAGTTCTCCATTCGGTCTCCCTGCAGCAGAAAGGGTTTTGGGGCCCAGCGCCTCCAGAACAAGGCAGCGCTCTGCTGAAAAGGCTCTGCAGCTTCCCCGTGCTGCACATGAAGCCCAGCACCGATACCTGTCTCTTGAGATTAAGCAATTAGAATCCGCAAGTGAAGCCAATTTATGATCTAAGTAAGAATACTGCCAAAGAGCCATATGGAAGGGAAGTAAATATTTTTGCCTTGATAAGCAGGGGGTGGCTCTTAAAGTCAGCATCAGAACAAAGACTTGAATCTGAAGAGATAACCGCTTACAGTTTTTTTGCATTTATGGTCTCTCAAAATCATTTTACCTGTTGTCATTTTTTGCCCCCTCACTGTTCAATTGTTCCTAATTAATTGCTTATAAGAGAACAACTAATATCACAAAAACTGAAATGGTGCATCTGCTTCAATTCTGTCTGACAACCATCTCATTCTTATTACATTAATCATTTCACAAATGAGCCAATTCCTTTTCTTTTCCCCAGCAGCCGCAACTTTTCCAGCCACTTAGTCTTCCACCTCCGACCTGCAGGCTTCTCTATCCTACCCCAGCTCAGGAACCAGCAACTTCGCAAGCAAAACTCATTTAGATGTTTCTTTCCAGCTCAGTTAATTGAGTGAGAGATTTATTTTTTTCCTAATAGCTGAGGAAGTGAGAATGCAACTTAACCCCAGAAGTAATGAAGAACTGCACAGTAAATTTTTAATATATAATTGCACACCAGAAATCTCTAAGCAAGTTTAATGATACCGTGAAGTGGAAGACAAACTTCTCTGCAGAAGTACAAAGAAGTATTAAGAACTACTAGCACATGGCGTTCCTCTGTATTGTATATATCTACAGAGGCATTATTCTAGCTTAAATTAAGGGTGATCATAATTGGCAAGCCACTAGACAGGATTATTTCTCATTGCCTTTCCATTTACAGGTGAGTCCTTACAAAGAAAGAAAACTCTCTTTAAAACTGGATTTTAACTAAGGAGCGCATCCTTTTATCTTACGTTTAAAATAAGTTAAGATGGAAGTATGGCTTTCCAGCAGTTATGGCTCCAATTAAAATATTCCCTTACAGGGGTCCTTGCCTCTAATGGCACTAAAGGCTTTTCAGAATATGCAGATATCTATAGCAGAACACTTTAACATCAAGTTAGCCTCCAAACATGCAATCATCAGTCATAAACATTTAGAAAATGATCAAATCAAGCTCCATCTTTCATTTGCATCAAGCACGTGTATCTTCCTTAATAAGATTATCTGTCTTCAGAGGGTTGTTGTCAAAAATGTATTTCAGATACACATGTGGATTCATTCGAGTTCGAGCGAGCTGCCAAGAAGCCTGCAACAAGAATAAGCCATTTTCTACACGTGGAATTTATGTCTTTAATCCTCGGGCTTAGGAGGACATTACATGTCTACGCTTATCTTTCATATAAGACAAGATCTCACTATGTTTTTTCTATAAGGAGTAAAAACAAACAATAAAACTTCCGGGGACATAGTTGGTGTCAACCCTCCATCCCAGAAATTTGTTTGGTCATTGATCCAACAGTAATTACAAATCAAAATCCAGCGCCTGAAACCTCCCTGTGCAATTTAAACCAGAGCACTTTATGGATAAAATTTTCAGCGTAAACTACACTCAAGTCTTATTTCAAAAGAGGCATCTGCACATTAAATTCCACACACAGATTATTAGAGCTCTGAGCGACCTGTCATTAAAACAGCAAAGTTACACTTTAGAAAAATAAAGTGATGCATTAAGAGCAACTAGATTTCACGCTAAGGCACAACAACAGTATTGAAGCCTTAACACACTTAACCTCTGGATTAACCTCGCGGCCCGCACGGGCAGCATTCGGGATGACGCCAAATGCAAAGACAACCTGAAACGTTTGGAGACACAAAACTTGCTTCCAGCGGACTTGATATGGCTTTGACTGGGAAGAGACACCTCACCACTCAAGACAGGAGCTGCCTGACTTTCCAGGCCATTTTTGGTAGATGTTTGATTCCCAATCATTCTTTGCTAACTACCCACGTTCATCCGACCCTGAAGTTCAACCTGATTTCAGCGGCCAAACGGATATACCAATTGCAACCTGAGCTTTGCTGCCATTGATATAACCCTTTTCCCCAATCAAGACTTAATTAGAAAACCTGAAAAGATGAAGACAAAAACAAGTGTATATTCTAGTACTATACATCATTAGACAGAAGGCGTAAAGAATGAATTTAAGCCTTAAACTTGTTTGATCTCATCTACTCAGATATTTAGAAGCGCTGTAATTTGCAGCTATTAAGTCTTTGCGTGCAGAAGTCAAAAAAAAAAAAAAAAGCCCTTGTATAGGAGAAAATCCCATAGACAGGATTCTTGGCTTCTTTTTAGATGCCTGGAGGCCTCGGTTTCAATTATAACGGCTGTACTTACAGCTAATGGTTTTCTTGCTATTAGTCAGATTCCATCTGTCCTAAAAACCTGCGGTGGTTATCGACAGAACCATCCCCAACACAAAACGCCCTTCCTTAGATAATCCTGAGCTTACGGTTTCTTGAAATGATTTTGGCAACATAGCCTAGTTCTTATCTTCTGAAAAACGCCTTACAATTCTGTTGGCGGATTTTTTGTTTGTTTGGTGTTTAGTTTTGTTTTGGTTGTTGTTGTTTTTTGTTGTTTTTAAAATTTATTTATTTAATATGGCTTGGGTTTTTTGTGCTGTCTTTTTTTTTTTTTTTTTCTTCCTTAAAAATCAGTCCCCCAAATGCAAGCTTCAGTATGATTATAACTTTCAGGGAGAGTTTTAACAACTAATCCATTCAGCTTTTAGAAGCATTACTTCAAATACCTTCTTTATCCTCCATAAGTGTTACTCAAACACTCCCCGAGAGATCCCTGTACCTCAGCTTTACCTGGTTTTTCCCTCAATTCACTGTTTGGCATTTTCAATTGCCTCTTGACATTGATACATTATATTATTTTTTTCTTTAGATGAAAGCACTCTCCAGCAGCTCATACCGACTTAGACATAACCAGTGAGTCTGCAGAGGTTTGGCTGGTTTGGGGTTTTTTTTTTTGGTTGTTTTAGTTTTTAAATCCTCACAGCATTACACAACTGAATCCCATTTGGTGTCATCGTTCACAGTAAGATATTTCAGTCCTGATTTGTGGTAGCATCCTACCTTAAGTGAAAGCAGATGATGCGTCTATCCATTTGCCCATAGCAAGAGCACATTCATGCGTTTGTACCTTTGAGGTTAGTTCTTCCTGCTAAAAAACATTTCACAACCTTTTACATCCCAACCTTCCCCCCCCAAAAAAAAAAAAAAAAAAGTCTTTTAAAGAACAAGGGGACACCAGGACTTCATTAAGTTGTGTTTACAATGTTATCTAGTTGATGTACATGGATACAGGTCCACCTGCCCCACCGTAGCTCCAACGCTCCAGCTTGGAGGATCCAAAGAGAGAGAAGTTAGAGAGAAGTTATAAACAGAAGCCTAGTTTATAACGGCAAGTAAGACTATTCCCACAGTGACATTCGCAGTGTTATTTTTGAATGTTTTCAAAGGGAACAAAATGGGGATGGGAGGGGAAAAAGAGCAGGTGTATAACCAGCCCCAGCCACACAGCAGCAAGTTTTAGCCAAGTTCAAAGACAACACTTATTTGGCTTTGTGCCTTCTGTTCAAAATATGATAATGTGGTTTTATTTGGCTGCTGTCAAAGAAGCCTATAAACAAATGAATTTATTTTTAGCAACGCTTGAGCTGCCAGCAAAATTTAAATAACGCCCAATGAGTGGTACTGGCACAAGCAAATAAAATGATGATAATATTTGTCTGGCACTCAACACATTAATTGCTTAACCAGGCTTTGCCTTCTAAGGGGTCAACACTCAAAACATGTAAGAAATTTAGTATCTTCAACTTTGTAAACCAACACAAGTTTATATGCAATAGGCGTAGAACTGGGGGAAGAGCATCCTTTCAGATGCTCATCCATCAACAGCCCATTTTTATAGTACTCTGACATTACAAAAGCAATAACATCCCACTCATGGAAATAGCTAAGCTCAAAGATCAAGCATTGATGATGCTCCAGAGGCTTCTTTACATACATATTGAAATTTAAGATTCCTTTTCTTTTACAATAAATCAACTGTCCCATTTGAATAGTCACTTCAGTTTATGAAACGATTTTGATGGATCACTGCTACCTGGCACAATGAGTTCCCCAATCAATCTCGCCTCGTAAAAGGCAGCTCTTCTGGATAACGATTCCAGAGCCCTAGCCCGAGTCCCCATTTACGGTTACTGCAGGTGTGGTGTCCTACCCCTGCTGAACAGAGGCCAAGGGCAGCAGAGGTACAATAGGGTATGCACATCTGGCATTAAAACACATCTCTACGTTCGCAGCCTGTACAAAGTTTCTGCTCCACAAATGGCTGTTTAGAGAGACCTTTACAATTCCAAATCAAGTGTCATACAACTCAAATATTTTCAGTACAATTCCTCTTTTAGATAATCGCCAGCTTTTAGGGATCGATCCATTTGTACGGCAGCAAATCTGTCTGCAGAAGCAAAGAGGTGAGGAGACGGCAGGAGACAGGATATTTTGGTGTATTGTAAGTCTCTCCTGCTCATTATATAGATATATGAGTGATGTAATTCCTACACAACTATAGCAATATTAACTTTAATCTAACTAGCGTAAGAGACGATAGCAGCAAGGACACGGTGATTCCCATGGCAACATCAGCACAAAATGTACCGGTTCTACTGAAACGCATGGTCTTTCCTTGGGCAACTGAAGCCTTTTCTGCTGCATCTTCATTGCTACAGTTATTTAAGCTATAATGAGAAGAAAGTTAGGAAGCATGCCCATTAGTGGTGGATTATATTATTTTTTAACCTGCAACAGAAGTATGTAAGTTTCTTCAAAAGAATTACAAATATCCAAAACCAATTACAGTTAACAGCATAATAAATCCCGTCATATGGGATTTAGAGGACATCTGGTCCTTGTTACTTCTGTACAGAAAGGTGTACGCCGTACAGATTTACACCTTATGAGGACCATCTCTCGTCTTGTTAACACTGTTTACTTCTGCTGAGAGGGCTGAAGGCAGGAAATTTGTATTCCTGGCCCCTAGCTGGAAAGCAGCAGCTTAGTGATCTGATACACTTGACTCTGCACGCTGCATCCAGCCTACAGGCCAACATTTGCTGTGAAAGCGCCTTGAAGCGCAGAGATAGTTTCCCCTCCCGCAAACATCCCTTCAGCATTTGTCGTAACAGGCTCCCTGGGAAGGCGGAAGGGATAGAGATATCTTCCCTGCAATGTTTATTCTCCGGCACAGCAATTCCTCTGGAGAAGGAGCTGGGCTGCAGCTGTGAGCCAGCAGCCGAGTCATCCTGCTTGGGAAAAAAATAAGCAATCCATCCGATTTGTCACTGGGCTATTTTTGTTTCAGCTATTTCCACCAAACCCCACAGGGCTGAATGTCCTGTGTGTTGCGTGCTCATTTGACTATTAAGTTACATTGATTATTCCCCCACCATCGCCCCCGTTAGCCATATAGTACTTTTATCCGGCCTACAATTTTGGCTTCAATATCCTGAGGGCAAACCGCATAATTCACGTAACAACGCACTTGCAAATTCAGCATTAAGCTGGTCCAAAGCCAATAGAAATGCAACGTAATTACAAATCAACCTGTTCCACACGTCACCAAAACTTCTTATTCTTTGAATTCTCCAAGAAAACCCTCGAAAATGCACAATTATTACTGAAGGAACAGAATCTCCTGAATTCTGCTGCTCTGAACATCAGTAAAGCATTAAGGTTTAGGAGTCCTCTGAAGTAAACTTCATTATGAAAGCGTGAATACTACAGGGGCTTTGTTGTTTTACCATGTGAACCGGACCAACTGTTTGCTTTCTGAGTTTAGCTCGGCCACCACCCTATAGCAAGAAATATTAATTTCTCTACTTGTTTACAATCCTACGCAAGTTTTCAGAATGCAAACCCAGTGCGGCCCCGGCTCTAAGACACTGTCCTACTTACGGTAACCACAGGAGTCAGACACTCCCGGAAGAAGTCTAATCAACCCTAAAATTTTAAGTGAGAAAGTTAAATCTTTGGCAGTGATACCAAACTTAACTCTGAAGGTAAATTCCTATAGAAAGACTTATCTTAGTACCTCAAAATGCAAACTACCTACCAGTCCCAACTAATTAATTTTCCATATCTCTTAACTGCAACACAATACATATTTCAGACATCTTTCTTCCTGATGTTGAGAGGCCATGGTAAATTTAGGTCTTTTTCCAGCAAGATGGAAGTCTTCCTGCTTACATCAGTGTCCTCGTTTACTTCAGCCGGCTCAAGAGCTTTAGACAGCAAATGAGGTTCCTGTCATTACTTAGTATTTCACTGAAAGAGCTGAGGGGGGCTTATGTTATAAGCTTCAAGCATACGGACTTGGAACATGATGAATTTTATTTAGAAAATATAATTAAGGCTTGACAAAATTTAATTAGATGACAGATACTAATTTTGACCCAAATTATTTTTTCCACTGTCAGGCATAGCTTATATTTATCCATCCTCAATAGCTCGGTTTGTTTTTTTTCTATCCACAGACCGGCTCGCACTGGTCTCTGTCCTCTCCGAGAGAGCTCTGCAGACTGAAGTCAGTCGAGGGCACAGAGCAATTTTCCTGCATTCGCTCGTTTGCGCTCATTTCAATAGCACAGACGTATTAGAAGCACAAAGAGCAAGAGTGTTAGCATTAAAAACCCAACAATTAACCGGTTCAGGTGATACAAGTGAATACCACAAGTTTTTAGGGCGGTACCGCATAGTTTTTGTTGTATCGCTGCCGAGGGGTTGTTCACTTTCTGGGACATTAATGCATGGAAATTTCCGTGTGGAATTGCTGAACCTGTTCACCTTATCTCTTAGTAATTAGTGGATGGTTAGTCTCAGTTCCAGGTTCTAAGAGAATCCTCAGTTTACAGAGAATCTTTAAACTGCATTATATTAGACTTTTATGTAAGAAAAGGAGTAAGAATTTTATGTCTCAAGTATATGGCATAAAAACTTCAATCGTCCATAGACAGAGCGGGAAGATTTGTCTCCACTTTCGAACAGTCACTTGAAAACTGCCAGCCTGAAAGCGCTGGGTGTTCTCAAGTCAGGCACGATTAACACGAAGAGTACTCCAGGAGCGATCAGAGCAGTTAGACCACTCGGCTGCACCAGCAGGTACGTAACTGCTTTTGCTCATAGATGAATTGAAATAACAGTGTAGGGAACTTATTGTGATCCATCCTAAATATATTTTGAAAAATTAAGTGAACATAAGGGACAGTACGGCAAGTGAGATATTCCAGCCAGCCAACATAGGTGAAGAAAAGTACGTACAGGAAAAGTTGAAGAGTCAAGTGCCTTTTCCTACATGGCAAACCTTTGCTTCTTAGCACATTAGTTGTGTCTTACAGATGGAGATACCTAAAGAAAAGACAAATCCCTACATAATGCTGTTCACAGAGCGCGGTTATTCCGCAGATCACCACAGGCATTTGGAAAGCCTGAGATCCTCTACAAGCGTTGCTCAGCTCTGTGGGAAGAGCCGTTGAGAAAGGGCATATGTAACGCAGAAGACAGTGTCAGATAATATAAGTACGCTCACAACCAAACATTCTAAAACAAAGTTGGTTTTATATTTTACTGAATTTAAGTATAAACTGGTAAAATTACGCAAACATTACTATCGACTGAGAAAGCTACACAAATGCTGAAGCACTGTAATACTTCGATCTTGCCTCTCAAACGATGACAGCAACCTGAAAAGCCACAAAACATAACAAGCAAACAAGTCACTTGCCTCCTCTTGTTGTATATGACCTATGGAAGGCTACGGAAGCAGCAGCTATGGCACTGAAAACAAGTAGTACCAATAACCACAACTGAAAGTGTGTATTATATTAATACTCTGGGTCAGGTTTTTTTGTTCTAATTGGCCATTTGCACATCTGAGAAACTGTTGAAGGGAGCCTTGTTCTTTTGCTTATTGCTGCTTTCACTTGAGCAAATACTAAGGTAAGACCTTGTTACAGGACAAAAAAAAAAAAAAAAAAAAAAAAAAAAAAAAGGCAGGTCTGCACCGTGTCAGATTTACCAGGCTAGGACGTGCTACCCAGCTCAGTCCCCGGGAGGAGCAGCAGAAGAAACCAGCAAGCACTTATTAGAACTGGGTTTTTAAAAGTGGACCGAGAGAGCCTCGAGAAAGTGGTTCCCAAGTCTGGGTTACGTTGACTGAAGCTACTTTAGATTCGTATGAAGAGATGAGAACATTTAAACAGATGCTTATGAAAAGATGCTGTTTAATTTTCCAATATCATAGAATGGTTCACGTTGGAAGGGACCTTAAAGATCACCTAGTTCCAACCCCCCTGCCCTGGGCTGGGACACCTCCCACTAGGCCAGGTAGGTCTAGTAGGTCTCAATAACTTTTCTTTATTTATTTTCATTCCAGCCTTTAATTCCTCCCCTCCCCCTCATTTACAAAGTTTCACCATATAGCACTTAGAAAGCAATTCCAAGTCATTCCAACTCAAATTCAGTTCCAAGATTCTACAGCATGACTTTTTTCCACCTGCTTCAACACTTGTAACAAGCATTTATACAGCAAATAGAAAGGAAAGGATGTGGTAGATCCCTGTAGGCAGATGGAAACCCATGATGTACACTTGTCACTTCCACAGAATGCAACTGTAATAGTTTGAGTGCTTATTTTCTGTACTCTTTATGAAAGACAGTCTTGTGACACACACCTACAATATCATTAAGTTCGATGATTTCAATCCTGACATTTAAACTTCCTGCTTATGAAAGACCAGAAGCGCTGTTGTTTGTTTCTAGTAAGTTAATTCACAGAGTTGCATGCAATGGCTAAGAATATATGAAAAGATGACTGCATGGTACTGCTTTCAGATCTTATGAATAAGATCATTCATAGGCAAATAACTCAATGAAATTAACACGTACCGCTAGTGACAGGGCATAATTTCGTCAGTCAACCATGTCAAGGTTAGTACAGGTCATTACATTGATGTTTGCTGATTGTTTCTGCTTTCAATTAAATGTGCATAAATGAATCTCAACATATACCAATGTCTTGTTAAATTCTAACATTCATAATAGCATTTAATTGCTTTTACCCTAAAGAGAAAGCCATAAGAGGATTGCATTCATCACCATTTGTCTTGTAGTCAATATTACTATAGAATTCATTTTTTTTTTTAAAAAGAGACAAGATATTGTATTACTTTAAGTGTTGATCTTGAATTCACAGTATTTAAAGATTCATTTTTGTATTCATGCAAGCAGTAATATGAACAAATGAGTATCTAGCTAGTGGATTACATCCCCTCTTTACATGCCTTCTTTTATTTATCTTTTATTTGCTGCCATATTAAAAAAACAAAAACAAACTGCAGACGGCTCAGAGGAAGAGAAAGCCACCAAGAGAATGTCCTGGAGACAGCGGAGCCTGCAGATTTCACTGTGACTACAAGCCCAAAACTAGGGCTACAAGGAGCGAGTGTGGAAGGTGTTAAGTCATACTTCCGCCTTTCTGATCTCTTAACGTCTAAATAAAAAGTCACAAATTGTATTTTCAGTCTAAAAACCATCTGACTGACCTTGAATGTATTTTCCCTGTGAAAATTAGTGCCAGGTGAATGCTGTCATGACACAGCCAGTACAAGCTGGCCGGATCCGGGTCCCAACTCTGCATCCCATCAGTTTGCATACGCAACACAAGGAGATTCCATCATACTTTTTCAGCGAAGATGGTTCCAAGAGATATCAAAACCAAGACTGTTGTTTGAGATGTTTCCAGAGATAACTCAGTCAATAGTGCTTTTATACAGATATATCTGCAAAAGGGAAAAGCCTGTAGAAGAGACGTTAATACTTAGAGGATAACTCAAATTATGACTTTAGGTAAAAGACAGCACTGGTAAAGACCCTTGCATACAAATCCATCACTTAGAAAGCGAAATGCTTCCCATATCTAATTCCAGACTTTACACTTCTGAATTTTTCACTTAATTGCTACCGCAGCATATTCTAATGGAAAGATGTAAACAGTTTCTGTAGACGTGGTATATTCATTACACCAGGAATAACAACAAAACACATCACTTGTTTCAGTGAGAACAAATCTCAAACATGTGGCCACTGCAGCCGTTGCTGAAGTCCACAAGTCGTATGAGATCCCGTACTCATGCCTCTATAAAGCAAACCTCCAGTTCCAGGTACACTTAGCTGATCCTGAATTCCTGTTTTGAAGACTAAAGGAAAGATCTGAAGTGCTTCAGAGTTACAGCGTACGCCTTTTGAGGTCAGTGCATTCAAGATTTCATACAGCAATAAAATGAACTTGATCAAGACTGTTCTTTTGGCGAGTAAGGGGTTATTTTTTGGAGGAGAAATTAAATTCCCAAAGCTGTACCCTCTCACACATGTTTTGATTTGACCAGCAAGACTTTATTCCAAGCATTATGCCTGTGTCCTGGATGGCTCAACGAGTTCCAGAAAAACGTATTTTCTGACTGGCGTTAGAAGTTTCAAAACATTTACTTTGGCTTTGCAATACCATTATCACAAGCGCAAATGCATAAGTCCATAAGGACCCATACAAATCTCAGTCCTCCTCTGCACAGAGAGGTTCCAGCTCTAACGCATCCCACCAGAGCGCTTTCAAAAAAACTAGAAAGTGAATATAGTCACTATGGAAAAATTATCATTTATAGCTCTGCAAAATACCTCTAAAGTTCAGTCGGGATGCTTTTCTACCCAAACAAGTTGTCAGTAGCTTAGGATAAAATTCTGTCAATCCTGTGCCCCAAAAAAGATGTACAAGAGCAAAGAATGGCCAGTATTATTGCTGTGGCAGACTGATTTATATTTTAACATCTGTGATACGTTATCCGTGGATGAAATTGTAATATTACAGAAATACCAATTAATAATAGTTACAGACTGATTAAAAATAAGCTGAGTGTTTAAGTCCACAATTACGGGTGGCACTTTCATATTACCCCACCCTGGAAGTACTCTCGACAGCCGTGAACTCCAGCACCCATCTGCTTAGACATGTATTTTCAAGCTCTCAGAATTATACCGCGTGAAAGTGGCGCTGATTGCTGGGAGGATAAGATCAGTGCCTTTAAAAACATGGAAACAGAAGTTTGTACACCCAGTTGTCTTTTTCAAAAGGGAACTAGGAGGAAACTGTAATATTCCTCAGCTCTTCAGGCGCACGTTTAATTTGGCTACTCATGCGTCAGTCATGATTTCCACAGGCCATGTATTTTGTAAACAGCGTGATAAAAATCTGAACAAAATCTGGACAAAACCATTTTCCTACAAAAACACTGTTTTTGAGAAGGGTTCCATGAAGCAGGCATTGTGTTACGTGTTTTTACGTCACAGCACTGCTGTGGCTTCTCTACGGGCAGGTAGAGGTAACTAAAAATCAAAGCATTCGTCTTTTCAACGGTGAAGTGTTAATAACGACCAGAGAGCATGCAAAACGTAAGAGCATTTTTAACCTACACATATGCACAGTGAAGCCACAGCAGGTTAGTTTTCTAAAGCTGTCGCTTATTTTTAATACTTGAATTTTTGCCATGCAGAAACCTTGCTATAACTATTTTTCCCTACATGAACTACTTCACACAAAGATGCAAACTACTCACCTACCCAGGAACTAACCAGTTGCTTTCACATTCTCTGGCTCCGCTCTATTTACTGTGCTTTTTCATTCTTGTATGCAGGCTATTTATTTGCAGACGTTGCAGTAATTCTGCTTTTGAACTTTTCATGCCACAGCAGTGATTTTATACGAATTACACAAGTTACACTGAAGCACTGCTTTTTCATTCACCAATGCAAAAAAGCTTACTCTCACGCAATATATCATAACTTAAAGCAGCTGAACTGCTGCATATAGGAGCATATAGGAACGCATATAGGAGCAATGTAGGCCAAAGGACAGCAAAAATGTGTTTATTATTATTATTTTACAGAAGTGACATCCTCAAACACTACAGCAAATACCATCCTGTAAACTCATTTCTCCTCCTTTCTCACTGGGTTTACTTGTTCCTCTCACGGGGGTTGCAGGTCCGTGATCTACTGTGCCATTTTGAAACACGTCTGGGAGCCAGCCAGTTAAATCTCATTCTTTAAATGCCAGTACGGGACTCATCTTTGCACCACTGACAAACCATCACGACCATTTCATCCTGTGGATTTTTACTCCCCGACTCTGTTCGAATGGCAGCAGACCAGGGCAACAAACCGTGGGAAAAGTCTACAAACCGTTCACTAGAAATCTGACACAAAGGCTTGAGAAATACAGCAGAAGATTTCCTGCTCAGCATATGCCCCAAGCCAATTGCCTAAAAGATAACCTGGCAAGTATCACATCCTTAAACTCTTCTGAATCTGTGGATTCTGTGAATAACTATGTTCTGAAAACACCCGGATATGTCGTACATCGCCATGGTACACGTCTGCTTCAGATGTGCTCTGTGAGACACTACATACCGCTCATCTCTGCCCAAAATGCATGTTTAAATTGGACTGACACGGTTCTTTTTAAGAAAAGAGTTATTTACTCGAATGATCCAGCCCCCTAAAATAATAAGGCACGATATAATTTTAGATCAAGTATGATTCCACAGCGCAAAACACACCCAGCTGAAATAAAACAACATGTAAGGAATTTCTGTGTAACAGGACTATCACTTCTGCCAGCATAGAGTTAATGAAAGCCTTTTCCTTCACGAGGAAAGGAAACCTATAGCTAAAATCACCACTTGAAACAGAACTCAGCATAGCATATATTTGAATATATTATTATTAGCTTCCTCAAGGAAGCTTATTTTGCAGAGGACATCTCAGATCATAACCTTATTTTTGATAGTTTCAGACAAGTTTATTAATATTCTAATATTCTTTATCATAACTATTCTGAAAAAAAATCAGTACTTGCATGCAAGTGTCGTTCTTGTACATGGGCCAAAAGCACACCAAAGACATAAGCATTTAAACTCAAATTTTCGAGTTCAGGAAAGGTCAAAGCTGTGTTTTTTCCAAGTCCATCTCTAGCTCAAACCTTAGTTAAAAGGATTTAGACTAACTCTTGTAGAAGTGCCACTTCAGTCACTCTGGGATGGCTTTCACTGAAACACCACGCTCACCTCTTCGGCAGCAACGCCAAGGGAAAACTGAGGGTAAGATTTTCAGAAACACCGCTGAACGCCTGCATTTTCAGAAGTGTCACTAAGTCTAATTTCACATATCCAAAACAGCCTAAATTATGAAGGGGTCAGCAGCCACCTGGGGCTCAGCACCTCTGACAAAATTGACTCAGAACCGTACCAAGTACACAAAATCCTACTCACTCCACCTAGAATATATTGCTATAATTAAGCAACGCCAGATTCAAAATAACAAAGGTCTTTTGGTACGTTACCACCGCCACAGAAGCATGGACAATCAGAAATAACAGCTGCAGCTGCGTGTAGGAGCTAAGAGGACTCCAATGGTCCTTCCTTCGTACAGCACTTTTCTAGGATCCTTCCCTGCTACAGCTCATTGTGACCTCACGAGCTCATGGAACACTCCCCGAGCACCATCCCCCCGGCGCAACTAGGGCTGCCTGGTCACGGGGATAACGCTCCCTATCAACTGATCAACCAACCATCAACTTCATCGTTGGGTTAACTCCAAACCCATGAATTGGAAACTACCAGTTGTCAGCCCCCGAGTCACACAGGAGTCCTTTTTCTTGACTACAGACATTAGTTTTCCTTTTTCAATTCACCAACACACGGACCGTGGGGAGTTTCTATAAGGCTTTTATATTTCAGTGTGATAGTCTTGCCGCTCTGTGACAAGAAGTGCTCTCTGTTCCACAGCTTATTTCTTAAGTGAGTGCCAAGAGCAGCAAATCGAGACAGATAAAGGCTAGTAAACGGCAGAGGCAGTAAAATAGTAAGATAGTCAAAATTCTCATTTATTCTGCCAGCTCTTAATACTTAAATATACCTGGTTTAAAACGTTTAATTTTAAATTTAAGGGACACAGAACTAAAGGATAACGATCTTAAAAACTGAAGTGAATATACAGAAACCCCATTAAAGACCCACCGCATTACACTGATATCAAGTTAAGGAAAATATTCTTATCTCATTTCCCAAAAGCTAATGACATTTTATATATCACTAGAGCCCACTGAATCCCCAGGCTACCTGGGCAAAGTTGGCCAAATGCAACTGAAATTAAGAAGTTAGGACAATTTAATAAGCCTGAATACCTACACAGTGATAATACCAGCAGGCAGCAAGAACAATTTTCATTTGTCTAAATATACATTTATTAAGGTTACATTTACTCCTGTATAACAGACGGTATCAAGGGCAGTTAATAGAAAGTTGCTAATAAAATTATCATTACCGAAACAGTGAATTATGCAAAGGAGCAAGCATGAGATTTAATTTCTTGGTTTCTTCGCATTCATAACATTTCAACAAATATTAATCTGTCATTAAAAGCCATTTATACCCTAGCACTAACTGCAAAAAGCTTCTTAAGCTACAGAGAACTTTTTCAGTATACTGGATTTTCAAACACCACACCCTAAAACTTGTTTAGAAAATAATCTTTAATTCAGTTCTCTGGTAAATATATGTAGAAACTTCCACAAATGCTCAGATTAACCAAGCTTTAAGCAAAGTTTGCTTTGAGAATTCTTTTTTTTGGGACCTTACAAACAGGTAAGGTTCACCTTCATACACAAAGTGTAGGCCCGGGATGCTCGGCCGTGGGTAGCCATGGCTCCCACGCCACCCAGCTAAGGGCAGGCCCGGGCTCGGCATCCCATTTTGTGGTGAACTGGCCTCCTTTGTAGCTGCTACTGCCTTAAGTGTTTAAGTTTGGGGCGGGGGGGGGTTTGTTTGTTTTTGGTTTGTTTTTGGTTTTTTTTTTTTTTAAGATTTTAAACAATCACACATTACCTAAGGAACTCACAAATCCTGATAAAACAACACATGGAGAGATTCTACCCCAGTGCGTTGTGAGGGTGTGCTCCCCCTCCCTGGGCACCAGCCTGATGTTTACCTCCCGTAACTCTGCCCAAGTGATAACCAGCCGTGGTGGTCATCATGGGTGCAACTGGGCGTGATGGGGGCATCTGGGGCTCAGCATGGTTTCGGGGAGACAGATAACACCACAATAGCCAAGGGTTAACTTGAGCAATATTGGTACTGTGGTCAATATGCAAATATGATTATAGGTCAATCATCTTACCCCCATAAATAGTAAACAGCCCAAGAGCCCTTTGAGGTCTCCCGCACGGCACGGGCTGCACACCAGGATGCCCCCTTGAGCAGGAATGCCTCTCAAAGTACTTCTCGAGCTTCAGAGACTCCTTGCCGCAACAGATCCTTGGTAAGTGACTAATAGCATGCTTAAACTTTGAAATCTTAGCTAAGGGACATAAAGGATTGATTGCACGTATATAATCCTTTAGGCATAAGCTGTTGACCAAGTCTGGGACCAAGATTGGATCAAGCTGCACCCGTACTCGCTCTCTGAGAAGGAGTTTAGAAAGCCAGGGGGTCCTTTCTGAACCTCAACTCAGCGGGAGAGTCCTCTGCCCAGCAAATAACCAAGTGTGCCTTGCTATCTTGAATCTTGTTAAAATACTGTCACATTTACCACCGGACTTTGTTAAATCCCTGTTTTATATCAACAAATGTATCGCTGCTTCTCTCTAAGAGTGAAGTGCATCACTCCATTCATGATGTGTCTAATTAGCAGAAACTCAGTTTACAGTTATTGTCTTAATGAAAGGGGCAACCCAGGCAGTCAGAATCCTTAGCTAGTGTCAGTTAGACGTTATCCCTACTGAAATTAAAGGCCAGGTTGGACGGGGCCTTGAGCAACCTGGGCTGGTGGGAGGTGTCCCTGTCCAGGGCAGAGGGTGGAACTAGATGATCTTTAAAGTCCCTTCCAACCCAAACCATTCTATGATTCTATGAAATTACACCAAGAAATACTATGTTTGCACCAGCCCGGGGCTGGCACTATTGATACGAAGAACACAGACCTAAGACAGATGCATCAGCACGTGAAAGTGAGTGCTCAGAGAATCCTGTAGCCGAACACCAAACACCTTAAAGGCAAGATACTGTCATTGAAGAGGCCAAAAGGCTGCTAAACACATGCCACTGAACAGTACAGCACCTTCACAATACAGCTGGCTGAAGCAGCTCAGTACTCACAGGCGAAGAGAGCTAGAAGTGTTCTTACGATTGGTTTTGCACTCCAATTAGTGCCATGGTTAAAACAAGCTTCGCTGGACTCCGACCTAAAGCCGAGAGTGAATAAAGCAGCTGCTGAGATTGCACGTCTGCTGGGTTTGTAGCCTAACGCCACAGGTTTGCTTTGTGGCCGAGACAGTACATTCCCTGTCAGGAACATGATTTAAGAAAAGTTATTAGAAGTATTTCACAGAATCCAGAAGAGGTTTTAACAGTGAGCTTTGTGATCAGTCATACGCTATCCTTGAATTTATTCTTTCCTAAAGCAATTAATTGGTTTCCCCTCCCATTGTCCACTACTTCTTAAATAGAAATCAAGAGGAAACTGTTCCATTTCTTGCTCTCAATAATTCCTTAAACTATTTCTTTGTATTTGTAAACTCCAAAGAGTCTTCTGAGAGCTGTCACCTGAGGTATGCAAACAAAATTTTCTATATTTTGTGCCAATGTTCAATAGATTGCATTGGTCCCTCCACTTCCACAAGGAAAACCAGCTCTTGGGATATCTTGATTCTGTCAAAAATACTGTGTATATACACATTTATTGGATTTTTTTTCACGCAGTACTTTTAAAAATTTTTAAAAGAGTCAGGCAATGCATACATAGTTCTTCGCAACCTGGAGTTGTACAATGCAGGTATGAGTCAAAGTATATTCTATATTCAGAAGGTAGTTGCTTTAAGATAATTAATTTGTGGAAAGTTAGGTATGTCAAGAAGATTAGCCTCTCTAGAACAAGTTTTTATGTGGCAAATCTTCAGGCCATTTGGACTGCAAGATAGATTTTTCTTTAGTGCACTTTTCCTAAAGAATTCCCAGTGTACTGGAAAAAAGCATTTCCAAAATACTGTAAATTTTTAATATATATCCAAACCTGTATCTTTTAATGGCCATGCTGCAATATATAATCTTAAATGTTGTCTGTGACAAGAGAGCCTTTGTATACTTCAGTCGAACAGTTTCATGCACCACCTATAGCAAAGGTTCCCAAGCAATGAGATACTCTACACTCTCCAACGTTTGGAAAGAGTCTATGCTACAACTAGAGCAGTAATTGTTGTAGCCACTGGAGTGCGAATGGCAGAGTTTATAATTTTTTTCAGGGGTATTCATATCAAATTCATATGTAAAGCCTCCTCTTTGACTAGTTTTAACATCAGAAAAATTGAGCGCTGTTGCTGACAACACCGTTACTGCAACAGTTAATACCTGAAACACATACAACGCTCCTGCCCAGTCAGGGTCTGATTAATGGCGGAGATGTAACAGAAGTAGATTGGAGTAAGGAAGTGATGAGGAAAGGAGACTCTCCCCAAAGGAGACTTAAGGACACTTCCATTTATCCAAAGGGTGCATTAGAAAAATCTTGCAGTGATTTTCATAAGCATCTTTTTCACAGGGGCCTTGCTGGCCAATTTACTCTTCCTGGTGAAGGAAGACGACTGGATCTACAGAATTTCAGAAGTACCCGAGACTTCTAGCTACCGAAAAGAAACTGTCTTACGTAACAAATTCATTGCATTACATCAATTAACTCGCAGCTTGATTACACGGGATTAAAAAAGAACATTAATACTCGATGCTTCTGCAGACATGCCAACTAGAGTAACCGTCTTTTTTCGGTGCCAATTAGTGAGAACGCTGAAGCCTTGAAAGGATGAAGCCCTTAAAGATCAGCAAAATTAATACATCAGTTGAGTGAGGTTGTCGTGAATACGCTTCATATTGACTTAGACAGCTGCCAATTTAAATACTATGGAACTGTTACAGGCAAAGTAATTTGAATAGGCTGCATGTTGGAGAAGTAAAACTTAGTATTTGTGTTTAGGATATTCCATAACTCTTTAAGGCAATTTAGTTGAGGGTTGGAGTAAGAGGTAGGATATACACACACTCCCAAAATAAGGGGTGCTAATTTTATATTTTATTTGAAGAGGTTGAAAACACATTATGGTCTACTGAAACAGGTCTCTGTAAGAATGGCTTAAAAAATTACAACACTCAAGATTACGTAAAGGTGCATACATCTCTAACTGGAAGGTGAACTGCTCCAGCTGATAAATGCTAAAACATGCTATTCCTCAAAAAACCCCAAACAAACCCAAACCCAAAAGAAAACAAAACAAAAAAAACCCCAAACCAAACAAAAAAACCAAACACAGCACAGGAAGCTTCAACAGAGCTGCCAAACAAGAGATCTTTAACAGAAAACAGCTATTTCTCCCAGGAAAGGGAAACCTCCGGGCCTTTAACTTAATAGCTACAGCCCAAAATATTAAGAGATTTAAGAACACCTTCTTATGCTTTGACCTTCAGCTAACACAAACGGAAAAAACCACTGGTTTAGTACTAAGGCATGTTCGGTTTTCCACATTAAGAAATTTAAGGAAGTCAGCTGAAGCCACTAAAATGCAAGCCTGACAAGAACATTTCTCATGAAGGGGCTCCCTAAAGCAGCCAGCCACAGTCCTGGCCAGAAAGTAAGTTATTAATATTCCCCTGCTGAAAGAGAAATTGAGAACACAACAGAAGTCTCCCATCATGCAGTTTTATCTTCTTCTTTGAGTTCCTGTCACTATATTTCCCCCAAAAGTGCCAACACCAGCCCCTCACAGCTTTCCTCCTTGGATTCCTTCTCATTCAAGCTGCCAGAAGCAGTTTTGTCCCGGCAGGAATGGGATGGATCTATGACAGTTGCTAGCATCTTCTGTGATACGGCTTTGCTTATCAATAACATCAAGGTGGCAAAACACATTTCAAGGCCAGCTGGTTGGCCAAGGTACCTCCAGCAGCGCATCCTCTCCTCGTTGCCTTGCCTACAGCATTAAGTGCTTTGAAAGCCACAGAGACAAGCACACCACACACACTCAGCTTTTGCTTTGGGTTTTTAACCCAACAGAACATGCTCAAACATCATTAAGATTAAGCAGAGGACCCATGTCAAAGTAGCGCGTTGATGGAGAAAGATAACCATTATAACCAGGAACATTTCTGTTAGTTACTAATGGTCACTGCAGGATCCAGCATTTCTTTACCTGGTTGCTCTTAGGAGTAAGCACTGGATTGTAGATTTTTCTGTACAGTAATTGGTAGCTCAGTTGAAAATTCATGGTTCAGGTGACTAAATATTGTTGTAGCCAGCCAAGAGCACAGAAGAACAGGAAAGTAAGAAGCAATTACCTCTGGATATTTGAAGAGGGATGCTAGTTACCAGAGATACAGATCATATTATGTGTTGGAGCCATTAGAGAAGGCCAAGGCTGCTGCTGAATAAAAGGATTTCAACCGCCACCAAGACTACCCAGAATCACAGCTTATTTTCTGTTGAGTATTTGAAGAAATACTCGTCATGCTTCATTTCAAGTTCCTGAGAAGGATTCTTGCCAAAGGTCAGTACAGCTCAGCCCACAGGTAGCAAAAGAGGAGAAGTGTAGAGGGAAGAACTGAAGTTTGAGCTGTTCCAAGGGGTCTGCCCTACAAGGAGAGGTTCCCATAGTTCTGAACACCAGAAACTGCCTTCCCCGCCCACTTACACGGCTTACCCGAGATGTTTGTGTAGGTCAACGGGATGAAAAACAATACACAATTTTAAAGCAATAATTTAAGTGACAGCACTGCCGGAACTTCATCAGTTCATGTCAAATACACAAGCAGTTCTCTATTTCAGAATAAACTTTCATGTAAGCGAAAGAATTGAGGCATGATTTTGCAAGCTTGCAGGGAAGAAAACAAAGCCAAAACTCACTGCCCACCAGAATTCTATCTCAATCGTCGATTGGATATTCACGCATAGGAAAGCCCAGCGCAATTCTCCTCGTTTGAAGAACAATTTCCCCTGTGGGTCGCTGCGTGGAGCTGAGACTCGGATCTAACTAGAGTGGCATTCCTTCCAGCCAAATGTCTTACAGGATTGAAGTTGAAGACAGATGCTTAAATACCTCACTGAATCACATCCTACGCATTTTTCTCCCATCAGCAAAGGAAATTTACCTACTCGCAAAGAGTAAGGAAATTCCAACACAAAGAAAGCTAACGAGAACAATTTACTGCAGTAGGATTTATTACAGGTCTTAACATTTCCCAAGATGAGTCACAGACTGAAACATAATAGCCAAATTTGCCATTTGCATTGTTTAAGTTATATGTCAGGAAAATTGACTCAATTTTAGACGTTTATGACAGGTTTCACACAACATGGCATTGCGTTGGTGTTTTTACAACTAACTAGTTTTCATGATGGGCTAAAACCTTGTGATACTTGAAAAGAAAGTCCATGTATTTGTATTTGGAAATAGCTCTTCGGTGGGCGTAGCACTGGTTCCAGCAGCACTATGCCCACAACTGCCTTCTATACCAACTGAACATTGCGTTGCAGCTGCTCAGCAGCAGAAAGGGACCCTCTTGGAAGTAAGCAACTGTCGTGGGAGAACAGATAAACTGAAGCAAGAAGAGACTTTCAGCCTCGTGATAAAGGTTCAGTGAAGGGTGCAAGGGCTGCACGTTGCATGCTGCCCAGCTCCTCCAGCATTGCAGCTTTGGCGGACAGCCCGTTTCTATGTTCTTCACCAGATGGAACTAACAAGAAGCTCTAGTAGAGAGTAGTGAACCATGGAGCCTGAACAGGGACCTTACACAAGGATTGCACCTTTGTAGGCTTCTGTTCCTAGAACAACGTTATGTATCACTTTGGGTAAGTTACTGCAATTGGTCTATCGAGTTAATTCTAAGAGACTAACCGATACTTTAAAAATGAGATAACCAAATTACATACAACATATCCTTCCACAATGGTTTATGCTTTGTGATTTATGTGACAAAAATAATGAATTATTTCAATTTCACAGAATCATTGAATGGTTTAGGTTGGAAGGGACCTTAAAGATCATCTAGCCCCAACCCCACTGCCCTGGGCAGGGACACCTCCCACCAGCCCAGGTTGCTCCAAGCCCCGTCCAAGCTGGCCTTGAACCCCTCCAGGGATGGGGCAGCCACAGCTTCTCTGGGCAACCTTTAAGACAGAATAGATAGGGACAACTGAGAAAGACTAATAAGGCCTAAGTTGGGCAGCTCATGGTAACGGACATTAAGTGTTTGGTGTATTTGTTAATAATTTCACAATCGGTGGAAAACCTAGGGTTCATAGCCCCCCATATATGCCAAGAGCATTAAGCAAGAAGTAACCTGCCTGCTACATTTCAGTGCTGACCATACTATATTGGGTGCAGCATAAAATCCTCCTTCACTTCCAAGTCAGTACTTAAACACTGTCAGTAGTGATGTTGTTGGTGGAGACCATTAGTCAGTTACGTGATCAAGTATTCACCATCTATAAACTAAAGTGCTTCCCACCCCCTGCAGCAAGAGTTACTGTCCCTTCTGCAGCCAGGTTTCTTGGGGAAAGGAGGTGCAGGACGTTGTCCAGAGCCACTAGACAGACTGTAGGGCAGCACCAAGAAAAGAACCATGTCTTCCATCACACCCCTTTAGCCAAGATGTCAACAGAAGCAATATGAGGTTGTCAGGACTAAAAAAGCTTCATTAATCTTTCCTATTCTTATTTTGTGCACTGTAAAAGTTTGTTGGGTTTTTTTTTTTCTTAATGTAAAATACATCAAGGATGCTTGCTTAGATGGACAGAAAAGAAAGACAAGTCAACCCACACAGTTAATCTTGATGTTTTACAAGTTGAACCAAGCCAGATGTTCCCTTTAGTCCCATTCTCCAGAACTACTGTAAAACATTTGCTGCTGGGAACTTTACATATGAACAAAGTGTTTCTCTCCAAAACAGCATAAAAGAACTGTGCGCAACATGTCCCAGATAGCATAAAATTCAAGAAGATTCCTTTAAATGTAAAATGCTCCAGGGCCGTTTCATTTTAGAGTCCTAGAAGGTGAAGTGGTAGGAACACGGCACTACCATGCCCTCATTTGGTTCTCCAGCCAAAAGTAACTCATAAAATGTTAAGTTACAATAGCTCCTTTCACACCCACAAAAGAGGACTTTTTCAGTCAAAGTCAAGTCTTAGTTCGACTGGCAAAACACAGGAGAAAACCTTCCAATTAGGTCACAGAAGCAAAACCAGCATGGTTAAAAAAACAAAACACTCTTTCCAACCAGCCATGTCTGCCACCACAAGACTTTTGTATCTTCAAAGCACGAACAAGAACAGTTATTTCTATTGATACTGGAGTTCAGTCAAGACACTAAATGCAGACAAGAATCATTGCTAGTTTCATGCAAAGTTAAAAAATGGAAGCATTGTTTCCCCCTCCAAATTAGAGAACAAGAGTAGTGTTCCACATAGGCTACAAAAATATTTTTACTCCTTCTGTATCTCTTTCATTAGAAGTGATCGACATTAATGTTTCAAAGCCCTTATGAGCTCCTAGCATCCACCTAACACAGTACCAGGCCTCACACACGCAAACAGAAAAGCTTTTCACTCCACATAGTTTAGCAGAGCCATTTGGTGCATTATAGTTGAATTGGGACAGACTGCAGCATATCAGGCCATTTTGGTTTTAATCTCAAGTCAACGACGTCAACTAACATAAACCAAAGAGACTGTTGGCTTGTTTTGTTGGGTTTTTTCCCCCTCCGGTTCTGGTCACGTAAGCTGATAACAGAGCAGAGGCAGCTCTAGAAAGGAAATGTGGAGGGATGCACATAGCACCTTCTGTGGAGGAGCTGAACAAAAGATAACCTTCCATTTTCTTAAGGTTAGGCTGTATCAGACAACTGAAAGATGACTCACAGACTGGTACAAATGCTAAGTTGCCCCTTTCAAAGGAAGTTATTGAAAAGAACAAGTTAACCTTTCACCTGACCCACAAACAGCAAGAGGTTGTTAGAACACATAGCTGGAAAGTCAGATTTCGTTTAAGCTACAGAAATTCACATCGCAAATGGAAACTCCTAGATTTACTTGCTGGTGTCATCTGACGCAACCTTCAAGCCTGTTTGATTCATCGAAAGAATATCAGATGCACTGGATAACACTGAAGTTCATACTAAGAGTTCTACTGAGTTCTAGATTAGTGTGTCTATAACTAACTAGAGAGTTACACCAATGAGGTGAAGCTTCTCCCTAACTTCTCTCCATTTCTATTTTACACTCTATTTCTTTCTATTCTACATTTCAAAAGTGCATTTCACAGAGCAATTCCATTACCAAATCTTTAGGGAAGTTGTTCTGTTCATAGTAGGGTCTCACCAGCTATCAGTTTTCCAATAACGCCTAACAGGGATACTCTCTTGTTCCTGCTTGAAGAGCTAAATGTCTCTGTATCCATGTAGTAGGAGGTCCAGATGAATTTCATCACAAATCTGAGCACTCACTCCCAAAACTTTAAAAAAAAACACACAATCTGACCGTGCATGTGTGATACGACTCCACACAAAGATCGTCAGTTATATAATATCATATATGGTGTGTAAAGGGATATATACCCAGACAGCAATTCCTCATATCTAGATACAAAATGATAGCAAAAAGGCAAACAGCAAACTTCAGGTAGAAGTTGTAAGCAAAGTGTTTCCTCATCTGACAGCTCAAACCCTTAATTTAATCATCCGCCTATATCAACTGTGAAAAAGGCCTCATAAAAAGGCACCACGTAGCATCATAAGTAAATCAAATCCATCTGTTGGGGAGAAGAAAAGAAGGAAAAAAAAAAAAAGGTCTTTCACTGTCCATTTTGTCTTTTAATCCTTGGTCATCTGATGTGATTAAGAAATAAAATATGGCACCTTCAGGCTGATGAATTTCTTACTGCGCACAGCACCATTTATTTCCAAGGCATTAGTATCTTTGCGTATGGTTTCTCACCTGTAATCTGTGTGTCCCGTCTACACAATTCACTCAACATTCCCAGTGGTCTAGATTCAGAACAATTCGAGGTTGGTGGCTATTTCGGGTAAGTACTTAGGAGAGTTTTGCTACAACTACAATTAATGTTCTCTCAACTTCTACAGCAGACCAATTTTCTGTTTTGTTTTATCTCAATATCGTAACTAAACCCAGCAATACAGTAGTACAGAAATTATTTATCACAGCATAGAACACTTCAAATAAAACATCAGTTTAGATTTATGCTCAAAGTTTAAGCGATTTTCATTTGAAATGCCAAAAGGGGAATTATTTTTTTTCTTTTTTTTTTTTTTGAGAGACAGATAATTCAGTTTTATTATTTTTTCATGTTTCTCCAGCAGCGGAGAACTATAAAACAAGTTTTCTCACCAGAGTTTATCGGGGAAAGGGGGAATCTTTAGATGGTGAGTAACAGAGGAGACTGCCCAATACCCAAACGATGCTGCGCGCTCTGCCCCCCTGGCAGAGCATCTGCACAGGACCACAGCATCGGAGCGAGCTGCAAGGGCACGTCGTTAGCTTTTGCCAAGGGACTCCCGAGCATCTCATCCACAGCCTCTGGCCACCTTTTTGCCTTTTCCCCTCCCCACCTCCTTTCAAACATCGATGGAAAGATAGCATTTGTGTGCCTGGTAAGTGCAATACGTGTATACAGACACCAGTTGTTAGTCTCAAAATGGGCATTTTAAAATGAGTATGGAAATCATCTGGTGTTTCTAAAAATACCTGTATAGTTCTAAGTACAAACTGAACGCATAAAATTAAAGTCTGATTTATCCAACAGTATTACCGCAGTCAGCACATCTACTCAATTAAAAATTCAGCTCATACATACATCAGTGTCTATAATATGAATGTCTGCCGTAACTTAAACTGTTCATTAATTACTATCACAGAAAACGATCATTACGTATCAGGCACAGGCTTATGGCAACCATTGACTCCATCAAGACTTATTTTGTTTTTCAAACGCTTCAGATTACAAAAGCAGCACTTGTCCTATGATCAAATATTAATCATTCTGATCCATTAAAAAGAGATTAGCTTTCTATCAAGCAGATTTAACACAATATGGGCAGTAAACAGGCCTCATATTGCTTGTCTACATAATTAGTACTTATGACTATAAAGGTATATTCTGATTTGCATCCCAGTTATGCAGTCTGATTGGGTTATCGCTAAACGTTGTTTCTACAGAATGTTTTCTATGAAACACTAAAAATTATAGCTGATAGATTTGTACAGCGACAGCAAAGGCACCCAAGTGCTCATACTCGTTATCCATTTTTCTAGTATACTCCTAGGGTAAAACGGGAAAGACTATGCCTTTCTTCAAGAGACGCACTGGCCACAGCACACCTTCAAATTAACGGTAACTCGCACAAAGAAGCGGCAGATAACCACGGGGCACTTGGAATAGCGTGCTGACTGCGTAATGTATTTCCAGGAGGAATAAATAAATAAATATTCTCATCTCGCCCACTTCACATTCAAGTTACCTCTCTGCTCCGCACAGGCCTGACTGGACTCAAGAGCATCCAAGCCGAACCAGCCCGGAGGCCACCATCCCCAACGGCACCCCACAAGGGCTTCTTTCAGTCATTTGCTAAAGACATTCCGTTCCTAAGTCTCACAAGAGTCCATATGGTTTATTATACTGTATTGGGCTACAAAAAACAAAAAAAACCCCACATTCACTCTGATCCAGTATGCCTCAGAAACAGACTAAACAATCCCAAAAGCGTAAGCAAAAAGACAGCAGTTTTCTTCTGAAAATTGTCAGATTGAATAAACTTTTTTTGCTTTCTTCCTGAACGGTTTTTCAATACTTGAAGCCAAGTATTTCTGGTAAGCACGACAGAGCCACTAAGCTGTGACGCCTTCATGTGGCAGCAGTAGAAGGATGAACGTGAGGGGGTGCCCACTCCAGATGGACACCCATCCAGCGCCCCCACCAAGCAGAGGAGGAGATGGCAGAGCTCGGGAGGAGCGGCATCGATCACAACCAAGCGGAAAACCTGGAGTCCCTACCCCACGTGCTGTGAAAACATGGGATTAAACACCAACAGCTATAAATAGGATGCCACTTCCCATGCCATCGTCACCGCAGCCATGATTTACCAGTGGGAAGGCAGCAGCCACCCACATGACAGAAAGATGGAAGCTAAATTGAAGCTTTTAGAAATATGCAGAGCAGAGCCCGAGCCAGCTCCCTTCAGCTTAACAAGTCTCCTCAGCTCCTGAATAATACTAGACTGCTCAGCACATCATTAAGGGCACAAATCTGTGTTTCAGAGGTGACAGAAAGATGCAGTACCATTTTAGGGTTTGAGTTGCTGTATATAATATGTTTTGCCGGGAAAGCAAAACAAAACAAAAAAAAATTCAAGAGATTCTCTTTTGAGTTGCCAGATTTTTTCAAAATATATTTTAATTACTCCAAGTCTTTATCGCGCATTTTAAAACTGAACCAAGTAAAAAAGCCAAATACTCCTCTACAGACCAAAGCAGAGTTTCAAAGAGTTGTTCTGTTATTTCATCAGGAACCTTTTTTGCTTGGAAAATCGTACAACAAAGCTACCTTTCTCTGTGCTCGAGAAAGGTGGGAAAAAAAAAAAACCAGCAAAACACAAACATTCCCTTATTATTTCCCCAACAATACAGCGAATTAACCTGACAAAGAGATATTATTTTAAATAAGCAGTAAATTAATTCTTTAAGCATACAACAAATACTAGGATATTTAATTTCAAAATCCACAATCCATGCTTTCATCTGCTTTTTAAAACCCAGGAAAAAAGTATACCTGTGGAAAAACAGATGAGGGCACAAAAGCTAAACTGGTATATCTAGAGAGAACGTATTCTCTGATCTTGTGGAGAAGAATGATCACCATATCCCCCAGTCCTTTGGCAAGGACACAGCCCTGCGAGTGACAGTAATTTGTAGAGGCAATAAGGTAACTCAACACCACCAACAAGAACTGAAACTGTTCCCCTGTTACACCAGAAGTGCCACCAAATGGCCTTTTTGTGATTTATTTAGCCACCCAGTACCTGTGCTCACAAATTGTTCCATCAAAGATGGACGTGCACATGCGACTACAGTCACGTATGAGACATAAAAATAAAAATATTGAATTAACATCTGACTATTCCAAATGCGCCATCTCCTCCTAGCAAAAACTCAAGAGGAATTTATTTCAGGAATGTTAATTCCTGTTAAAAACAGAAATCTGTGTTCCAGTTATGAAATTAGTTTCAGAGAGTATGGCACATGGACTTTCTATTGCTGAAAAGTTATAGAATAAATTCAGAAGAGTTTTTCACCCCATATTGAACGTGACAGATTTCAGCCATGGGGCCAGGTGCCTGTTCCTCTCCCAGAGAACACCACCTGCGCGTTTCCACGTGACACTAATTATTGGCGGGTTGACTAAGTTTAATTCAAGCTACAGAATACTACCAGCACTGAGATTCCGCAGACCCTACACATGCAGCACACAGGATGCTGCACCGAAAGAGAGAAATATTTACCCGGCGTGACAGAACAATGCCACAGGCACTGTACAACTGAAAAAAAGGTTTCTCAGTAAAACAATTTCCAGCGTCCTCTTCTCCTACACTGCTAAGACCATTTTCTTTCCCCTTTTTTTCCATCTTTATTGCAATATTTACATTATATTCATACATAAAAGTATCAGAAATTCTGTAACACCCAGTGCATGTTTTTAGCTAGAATTTTCCACAAAAAAATAATCCTGACCACAACCAGCACAATCCCTGTCAACACTCGGTATCTGTCCTATGGGAGAACTCCTAGCAGATCACAGTTAAATAGAGATTCAGCTAGCCGTAAGGCATCAGTGAAGCCCATCACAGAGCCCAAATAGAATATTTTAGTACTTAAAGTAGACTAAAACCCCCAAACCATATCCTGTACTTCTAGCAACAAAGAGCATTAGGTAAATTCACTTAAGGACCACAGGCAAGCTACGAAATGCCCAAACAGTCCAATTTTCATGTTATGAAAACCTAGAGTTCGGGTGTCTAAAGCACATTCTGGATGTCGTTTGGCAGAATTTTGTGAGTGTCTGACTCCACTAAATGCTCAGCAGCTTGGTTTCAAAACTGGGGACACGCCTGGATTATAATCTACCAAGAGAGCTGTAAAGCACTACATGCTCCCTGAAGGGACTTCTGAAGTGAGACTTTAATATCTCATCTACTTAACATACAAAAAATACATATGACAGAACTCCTGTTATATAGCAAGATACTGGTCAACTCAATGTTGAGTCAAAGAAAATACTCAAAAAGCCATTCCAGTGCACTCCTGGCCAAGGGAACTCACCTTTACCAGTATGGCACATTCCCATTAGAGGCCATGGAGCTTTGGAAGCATCAGGCAGAAGGACTAACTGCAAACTGAAGAAGGCACAGGACAGAACAAAACACATTCCCTGACCTAACGCTGCCCTCCTGCTCTCCCGCTTTCCTGCGGCCCTCCTGCAGTCTCCTACATCCCACTCCGTCGCTGCAACCAAGGCTCAAGGGAGTTGTTAGGAACGCTCTTTGAGATTCTCTGAAAGGAGAAGGTATTTTTTTTATGAAATATTTTCATTTACTGGCAAGCTAGAAGGCTACTTTGCTTGCTGCAACACTTTTCTGTAGGACTTCATTACCTTGGGGGGGTGGGGGGAGGCAATCCCAGGATTCCTACAGAAACAATCCCACATTTAAAAGGAGTAAAGCGATTCACGTTTGCACACGGGAATTGGACTTAATCTGCTAGTTCTGAGACTTGGAGCAGTCCAAGGCTAAAATGTAGCTCTGCTAATCAATACCATAACACGCAGTTTTTAAAGACTGAATTCCCCGGTCCATTTGTTTGACCCTTCCCCTCTCAATTTGTTCAGGATTCATGGAACACTCATGGCCTTCCTTACTGGCGAGAACTCTCACTTCAGCCTGTTTTATTCAAGTATCTTGAAAAGGTACAAACAAATAAGATACTTTGGATTCATTCCTTAATTTTTACTGCACCAACTTAAGAGTTACATAAAGCATTCAACAAAGTCTTACTTTTAAAGTCCTTGTTAAAATACCTTGGGAAGACTGTTGTTTCATTATTTATTTCACAATCTGTCTAACAATACAACTTGAATTTCCATTAAATTGTTTTTTGTATTCTTGACTCTGCCTATCTGTGAATCTGAACCGCAATTATGCCAAAGACCATTTCATTCAGCGCTCTCAACTTTTACAGAGCAGTTTAAAACTGATTCTTGGTGTCATTGTTCAATTCCCTTCTCACAAATTCTTCAGTCAGACTATTATTCAAGCATCAAACTCACTAACAAATTAAATGGTATGTACAGTATTAACAGTTTGATGCTGCAATCAAACATCTACAACTTTTGTGGAGTTTGAGATGTTTTATAGCTACCTGCTAAATTACTACAGAGATCCTGTTATTGCTTAGCAATGGAACATGCATCCATTAATTTAGCGTCTCTCCAAAGTGTGTGGGGGGGTTTGTTTGATTTGTTTTTGATTTGACACATCTTTATTCATCACTGTTAAACCAAGAACAAGTAATTCATTCAAGAGCGTTCAAATACAAATGCCTCAAACTGTTGACGTTTGGGTAGGTAAACAAGGGAGGCTAAAGGAACAAGACTTTCCAAAAAAAGCTGGAAATCCCAAGTTCTCGCACGTCTGTGATGCGTTTACATTGCCAGACTTCAGACATCATCTACCTAATCCTAAAGTGTAACTCTGTGGAATTATATTTACAGTGTTTATTACCAGTGTGTTATTAAACATCTGATTTTTACCCTCTGAATTTCATACTAGCGGTTATATTAATTACACAAATTGTTACTAATTATACAAATCATTGTATAAATTATATAACATCATTTACTACTATAGTATAAATTAGTACCAATTATATAAAGTAGTATTTATCTCCAGAAGTCGCTGACATCAGGTTGCTGCCCCCAGACGGATGATTCAGGAAGTAATTGTTCAAGACTTGCTATTTCAGTTTTGCCAATGGTTAAATTAAGTCTCACAAGTTAGCGATTATGGTTAAAACACAGACCAATTTTCCTCCTACCTCTGGCAGCACACCCCTTAATAGCTCTGCACTTAAGTTCCCTTCCTATTCCCCTTCCTCCAAAGTTACTGTTGTTTTATTAATAAAGATCAGTGAAGAAAAGGCGCTTTCTTATTACAGAATCATAGATTAGAATTGTCTAGGTCGGAAGGGACCTTTCAGATCATTGAGTCCAACCATCAACCCAACACTGCCAAACCCACCGCTAAACCATGTCCCTCGGCACCATGACTACCTGTCTTTTAAACACCTCCAGGGATGACGATTCCAACACTGAACGCATGAACTGAATACATAACAGACATAAAGAACACACACCATCGGAAGCAAAGATACTCCACAGAAGGGTACTCAGGGAACGGTTGCCAGCAGCTCAGTAGACACTTCAAAAATGTGAAATGCAAGCTTACCCACTCAAACGAAGATGGCAAGTCTTCAATTAGATACCCCCCGCTTACTTGTAGCTATGTAACATGTATCCTTCTCGTGACAACAGTGCAGCTCCAAATGCTGTGCCAAACCCGGAATTGTCCGCAGTTGCTCTGTTTCAACTGACTGATGATACCTGAAGGATGCCTCCTCTGAAAACTCCCTTGGTTTAGCAAGAAAAGAGCAGGTGAACCAGGAACCACCACTCCGTTGAGAATCCAAAGGTTGAAGATGTGCATAGGATTCAGATAAACTGCGGAACTTGAGTTACTTTTCCCTAGCCTTACCCATTCAAGCTGGCTAAAACTGATATTTGCAATATCTGAGAGCTCAGCCTCAAGGGAACAAATTTCTTGTCTTCTCCATTTAAGATAGAGTGCAATCACAAAAAAGGTGTAATTGAATAAACAGTTTCAAAAACTACAAGTTCTCCTTGCAACTTGTAACACAAGAATGCGTACACTGAGAAGTTAAGAAACAGGCCGGGAGCTAACAGTTAGTTCAACATTAACAATGAATTGATGTTATCTTGCTTCTCACATGACAGTGTCACTGAGTTTCGGTTACCAATGTCACGCCTGTTGACACATTTCTTAAAGATGGACAAGGTCAGCTAAAGGGTTATGGAAACAGAGTCAGTGGATAGGTGGGACGAGAATAACTATAAGGGAGTAAGTTTCCCCTATGAAAAACAACTGCTCTTGCACTGACAAGCGGCAGCATTTGCTAGAAAATAGCTATTTGGAAAATAAAGCTTGGAATTGGAAGAGTGAGTGACATCTGCTGCCCTTCAGCAAAAGACTAGTACAAAAACCACAGCCTCAACAGATAAGCCATTTCTTTACAGCTTTAAAAATAAAACAAAACAAAACAGGCTTTTAAATTAAGTTCTAAGTTGAAATGTTAAAAGTCAATGGAGAGAAATCTATCTTTTTTTTAAATAGTCAATACTCAAGCTTTGAAAGCTTATAGGAAGAAGAATAAAAAACCATAGCAAGTTGATCAACATCCTCCAAAGGAAGACACAGCACTAAGTGGTCCTTATAAAGCTTCTCAATGGCAGGTTTAAAAGCCACACGTGCGCAAGTGTTGTATATTTAGTTTTACAAGTGCTTGCGTCTGACTCGGGATCAATGGTCCATCTCTCCACACGCTATACAGACCTTCTCCCTGCACGCCTTTATTCCTGCAGCCACCTACGGTGCTTAACCAGCTGCTACAAGTTCAAAACCCTCTTTAAAAGAACGGGAAGAAGGCTCCAAGTCCTTTCACAGTGCCGTCAGTGCATGAAGTGTGCGACTCTTTTTAAAAAGAGATACAATGAATTTCAACCACCAAGTGGGGCTGAAAAATATAAGTATCCTTTAACCTTGCTTTGGTTTAAGTCATGAATCGCTCTAGCTTCAGACAGGTAGAAAGTGCAAGAACAACCACTTCTGTTTGCAACATCTCTCAAGTAAGAAAATGGAAAATGAAAACTTCACGGAAGCAGAGAACAATGCATAAGGAAGACTGAAACACAAGCCCTTAGGAAAACCAACCAGAAAAACTCCGTGACTATAACAGAAGGTTTTATTGGATTAAATTCAATATGAAAATAAGATCGCAGGCTTAACATATGTATCCATTTATGCTGCGACAGAAGAGAATTCCGCTTCCATTGCCACCCCTTTTGACAGCACAGAGGAGAGGTTCAACTTGTTTGGTGCTGACAACCAACCTTGGTGCTAGAGATGAGACACTGCAAGTACAGGAAGTGCTTTAATCTAACATTTAGGGGACACCACACACCGTAGTTCTGACCAATGCTGAAGGAAGTTTTCCAGTGGCAATCCTCAAAAACTGATTTTTATTATTAGAATTTTTGCTTCCTCATAGATCTAAAAAATCAAATAATAAGCATGGCAAAACGTCTGCCCACGTTTCAGAACGGACACTTTCTGCAATAGAAGCCTATCTCTTTTTTTTCCGTCGTCACTCCATCCATCAAATATATAATTGAAAGAGCAGCTCAAGTTTGCAGGGACTTAGAGCAACTATTTCTTCCAGCAGACACCAGGGTGTTTTAATAGGACTTGTCTCAAGTCACTAGCTACTCCAAACCCCGTTAACTGAAAACATATGCTTAGGAGTAGTTCCTTCTTCATTCTGGTGTTCCTGTTTGCTCCCTGCTAGCAGCTGTAAAAGGATCTGCTCCAGAGTAATTAGGTTCTTAACCAGCACATAATGAACAAGGACTTCCCAACCCACTAACAGGAACATTTATTTTTAAACGTGTAGCCAATGCATACTTTCACACCATTCCCGAGAAGGATACCACCTGAACTGTTACGAGCTGCATTTCTACAGACCGGGACATTATAAATCACATACAGATGGGAATATCCCATTTAATTCTGCCCATAAGGTTAACTACGCTTCCTGTAAATACTAAACGTGCTTTACATGCTCTTAAACACCTCTGCTGTTCATCATTTACTAAAAGCAGTCTTAGATAGCGATTCCACTTCTCGCCTGAGAAGGAAGAATCACTCCTTCGCGCCAGCAGAGCAGCAGCATTCAGGCCGCAGCTGCACATCTGTATTGGTGATAACGCAATTCACTCCCAGCTTGTTTCTCTAGTTCATTCCTCTATAGCTTTTGTAAGTAAAAGCCAGAACTCTAAAGTGTAACTTCCTAGTTAATCCCATTCACAGATTATAGCATAACCTAATACAAAACTGTAAACAATACTCTGATAAGAAAAAGTGACTACAAATGCAAACTACTGACACACCATTAATGCTCTTCTGGCAAAAGCATGAACCGTAATGCTGCTTAAAATGAGCTCAAATTCATATTTCCACAGATAATCACCAGCAGAAGAGGTACTGACGAAAAGCTGTGATAGTGTCAAAAAAAAGCTGAGTTACTCTTGCTTTATCACTTTGGAATAAAAGGCAAAAAGTCAAGAAGCTGCATTTGAGAGAGGGAACAGCCCTTCCTACGACATCCCGGGAAGCTCGGACCTGGAACAGTCCACCTAGCTCCAGAAGCTACTGAACCTCACCTCATTGGTAATTAGTGATCCCACTAACGACCAGCTACACAAAAGGCATCATTACAAGTGCTGACGTGCAAGAGAAGGATTGCAGAAAAAAAAAAAAAAAAAAAAAGATGAATTCAAGCTATTCATAACCATCCACATGACGAAACATTAGGACCTAACTGTCTCTCAAATGCAACCTTAGAAGCCTGGGGAAAAAGGTATTTAGAAGCAGAAGAATTTCTTGTAGTATTTCATTTTAATATAATCAGATTTAAAACATCATTTGCCATGTATTATGCTGTAATTCTGCTGCAGAAATTCCACCTATTCAAAGCGCCCAGTAGCATTGTGCTCTATTGTTTAGCCAGTTCTCTGCAAGACTCCACCAAGAAGGCAGCAGAGATTAATTTTCATACGCCCTCCCTTCGGAAGACATGATTCACTAGAGGAAAAAGCGTTTTCGCTTTTGATGGCTTGCAAGCTATTTTTAGAGGTTTGAAGTTAATCCAGCTCTGAGCTGCTCTAGCGGTGATATATCCTCTCAGCCCCAGCACAGGCATTCTGGCCAGTCTGCCCTAGCAAAAATTCTAGCTAGGTATTAACAAAAATTAAGCCAACATTTTTAACAAGTGAGAGTGCTTAATTGCTTGCGTTCCTACCCAGGTATTAACATGGACCAGTGCCTGCTCAGTAGTAGTGTAACACCCTTCTCAGGAAAGAGGTTTTCAAATGAAGGTGGGTATCTCAAAAGCCCCCCACAGCCTGGGCTGCATCCCCAGCAGCGTGGGCAGCAGGGCAAGGGGGGGATTCTGCCCCTCTGCCCCGCTCTGGGGAGACCCCCCTGCAGTGCTGCCTCCAGCGCCGGGGCACCAACAGCAGAAGGACACAGAGCTGTTGGAGCGGGGCCAGTGGAGACCCCGGAGATGCTGGGAGGGCTGGAGCCCCTCTGCTGTGAGGACAGGCTGAGAGAGCTGGGGGGGTTCAGCCTGGAGAAGAGAAGGCTCCGGGGAGACCTTCCAGCCCCTTCCAGTCCCTAAAGGGGCTCCAGGAAAGCTGGGGAGGGACTTTTTACAAGGGCACGTAGGGATGAAGGGTAAGGGTTTTAAACTGAAAGAGGGGAGATTTAGATGAGATCTCAGGAAGAAATTTTTCACTCTGAGGGTGGTGAGCCCCTGGGCCAGGTTGCCCAGAGAAGCTGTGGCTGCCCCATCCCTGGAGGGGTTCAAGGCCAGGATGGACGGGGCTTGGAGCAACCTGGGCTGGTGGGAGGTGTCCCTGCCCAGGGCAGGAGGGTGGGACTAGAAGGTCGCTTCCCACCCAAGCCATTCTGTGATCCTATGTATTACAAGTCTTGCAATTTTTCTCACCAAAACTCCCCCCTCAATAAAAAGCAGCGGTTTAGAGCCATGTATCCTTCAGTTTGACACCGATATTTACGCACCAAACAAAACTATCTGGACAAGTAGTATAAGGGGTTAGCTGAAGGCACAGAGACAGCACATACTGTTAAAGGCAAGCTTTTCAAAAAAGCATCTGGTAAAAGGAATGGATTGTTTCATGCCTCATCTATGGAGAATTTGCAAAATGACCTGGCATAGCAGTGAGCTGGCACCAGCTGGTAAATGAAGATTCCTCAAAGAGGGGATGAAGCAAGCGAAATGTTCCTCTGGTTTTAAGGAGAATGAAGATACAAAGTACATGCTTCAACAGATAGCCTCAAGTACCAGATAAAAAGGCAGGATTTCTAGAATCGGATTTTTAAGTAAAAGCCTATTCTGAGACAGCTGGTTCACTGGCATATTATGTTCTGTTCATCCTGTGAGGACAAGAGGAAAGGCATGAGGGAGAGGGAAGGTGAGCCCTGAGTAAGTGTCAAAACTTAAGTTAAAACAGGATGCTAACATACTCTTTTGTGCCAAACAAGCATTCATATATGATTTGCCGTGAGTTTCATAACCATATTCCTACATGCATTTCCCTTTCTGCTTCAGGAGAACACACGGAACTTTTAGAGGTACCTTTGAAGGAGAACAGAACCAACTTTGCACATCGTTCAAGACACAGACATCATCATTAGATGCAGCTGTCCTTACCCATCTAGAGCATCCAAACTGCAAGCTCTCAGCTGTGCAGAACCCATTCGTGATCAGAGTCCTTGCTCATAAATCCAACCAATTAGTCAAAATTGGCAGGAAGCTACAGGTTCAGGTGTAGACGCTGCAGAGGCAGCGATGCCGCCCACCTCCTCCCACCGCTCGGCTAGAAGCGGTGCCAGAATGAAGAACCAGTGGGGATTGTGTTCTTTAGTGCTGTGCAAGACTAAACTCATCCTGTGGACTGGGGCTTCCTCAGATGCCCAGTCCCCGGAAGTGGGGAGCGGGGGCCCACCCGCTTTTACTGATAGTGAACAAAACACACGGTCTCACCCAAAATGCCCAGGTTGATTTGCCTAGGCATGCTCCTTCCTCTTGGAGAAGTTCAGGAGCGGCGCAGTGTAATCTCTGCTCTGTTACAGCAAAGTCAGAGCTCAGAAGGATCCCAGCACCCTGAGGGGCGCGTTACACCCCCCCGGCTCGGCGGGGAACACGCTCGCCCGCAGCAGCGACCCCACCGCCATCCACAGAGCTGCGCCCAGGGAATGCCACACGGTGCTCAAACCAACTCAGCCGAGACACAGAATTCACCTGAGACAAATAAGAGTAAACCACAGAACCAGCAGCTTTTAGAAACGAACACTAAACTCTCATCTTTAGCTGTCTTCCAAGTTATTTTTTTCCACGCCTCCTGCCACACCGACATTTATTCACACAGAGTGAAACACAAACAAGTCAAGTTACTTCTCCCACACGCGAAGGCAGAAAAGAAATTGCTGTAAAATGTCTCTTCCTTTCAGAAAAATATTCCGAAAGCACTCTGTTCCTATGGTGATGGGGTCCTACCTAGATGAAGAAAACCAGTGCCAAGGGAATAACACACAGAATCAAAACTGAGAAGGGATATAAGCACAGTTCGGGGCCAGGGCTTTTCCATTTGTTCCTATATGATGCCTCAGGGAGGATGCGTTTTCCCACTATGAAGGTCTAAAGGCGTTTTAGCACCCACTGTTATTTCAAGTGGCATTTTGTCCCCGCTAGCCATCTAAACTATACCTGTATTAATATAATTGGGTTACAGTGAGAAATTTTAAATTGCTTCCAAATGCATCCAGTTTTACTTTTAAAAATCAAATCCTAGTTTATACAGAAAGGTAGGCTATAATTATACAAGGAATACAGAAAAATAACAGTAATTTAAAGCACAAAAATAATTTCTTCTCCCCTCCTCCACATCAGCTTAAGAATCCATATTGTGAAGTTAATTTTGCGTGGTTTAACAAGCAGCTCACATCTGTTGGAAATCCCGGTGTTGACAACGGAACAGTTGCATAAACTATGTAAGGAAGGAGCACTGCTAATTGGTTATTAACAAGGATTGCTTACAAATAAAAACAATGTATGTATAATAAATATATATATTTATATAATATATAAATGAAAAGAATAAAGAGAATTTTACGTTAAGAGTGTTCTGGGTTATGGTTTTGGTGTTGGATTTTTGGGTTTTGTTTGTTTGTGTTTTGCTTTGGGTATTTTTTTATTTTTGTTTGGGTTTTTTTGTTGTTGTTTTGTTTTTTTAAATTAGTGAGGGGCGGGGGGGGGGAAGAACACAATGCAGCACACAACTGAAACCCAGCCCTACTCCAGAGGCAAGGCCAAGTATCCCACCGTAGCGCAAGAGAATCCTGAAGTCACAGAATCACAGAATGGTTTGGGTTGGAAGGGACCTTAAAGATCATCTAGTTCCAACCCCCTGCCATGGGCAGAAGTCAGAAGGCTCTTCCCAATATTTCCTAGACTTTGGACAGGTTAAGATTATAAACACACCCCCAAAGCCACCGTTTTCATGAGGACAACCGAAACACTGGCAGAGCTCATCTGCACGCTTAGAAAGGAGAATCAAGTTTACCGCAGGAAAGCGATCGCTTCTGGCAGTTTGCCACTGTGGCTTTTAGTTTTCCCTCTCTTCAGTTTCTCTATTCTCCCACTCCCATGAAAACAAAACAAAAAATACCCCTTAAATTTGCGGAAAAAGCGGGTAAATACGGCATTGGCTCCATCAGCCACCGGGAAGCCTGAAGGCCTACTTTCAAGGCCCCGTTAGCATTTCTCCATCCAGAAGCGAAGCACACATGGAGTGCTGGACCAGCTTCGCCCAGGAGCGGCCAGACACAGGCCAGCCTCATCTCGAACAAATGATTTGTTCACAAATAATTTAGACATAACTCCGTGACAAAGTAATATGTCTATGTGTACACACACACATGCCCTCCGAAGTGTAATTACAGTATTAATGCCCAAAGTGTCACATTAAGTCCACTACCAACAACAAGCATATCAGTTCAAATTGCCCTGGTTTTAGTTGAATCGAAGTTGTATCCATTTAATTATTCTCACCTGATGAGAAGCATTCACTCAGCATTTTGCACAAGTTTAAATAACATCATTTTAAATAACTTCAGACTTGGTGCCCCAAGCCTTGCTCGTGAAATAAATGGAGACGGTTGGAAATGGGTCAGACCGGTGATATAACAGAAGCAGCTCGTCACCACGTCGCATCGGCGAGCGCGGAGAAACGCTGATTTACGTAACCTGGATAATGCCCCGTTTATAAACTGCTTGGAGATCCTTGAACACTGGGGCACTCCAGGTCTGCTCCAAAGCCTACTAAGTTTTAGCGTGTGATTTATATCCCGGGGGAGAAGGGGGGAAGAGGTATTGAGGGGGAAAAAAAAAAAAAAAACAGGAGGAAGAGAGGCCACAAACTAAACATTTGAATCTCAAAGAACAGCAGCTGATTATTTGATAAAATTCCATCACAGCAAATAAGAATGAAAATTCAATGCTGTAACATTAAGGACTCGGTTTATATTTCAGTTGTAAATGCTGTTGTTGCTTGTGCTGCCAGTAAAGATTTACAGATTTTTTTTTTTTTTTTTTTTTTTTAAAACTGCACTAACCACAAGGCTTCTGCAGAACATACCTATCGTGTCTAAATTTAAAAACCACTATCTGTTTAAGCCTGAAGTTTACAGTGAGGAAATCGGTAGCTTCTCTATGAATTGATTATACTGAGCCCCTTTCCTCACACTCCTGCCCTTGACGTGTCAGGGTTTTGGCAGAGACTTTAGCAAAATACTCTCCTTTGCAAATAAAAACATGGGCCAGTCTATCACTTCTGGCACTTTGCTGCAAGCCAAACGTTTTCCCCGTAGAGCATTAAAAGTTAGTATGTGCCATTGCAAAATACATCAAAGAGACAGCTTAAAAATATCACCATCTCCTGAAATGAAAGCTGGAATCCCAAAACACGGCTGCAGCAGGCAGAGTTCAAATACTACATATCGTGAGATTAGAAAACTATTACACGCACACCCCCCTACATAACAGCACTTTACCCTCTTTTTACACCATACCCAGCCTCAATCCCCAACCTGTACTTTGGAAGGTGGCCGAATTCCCCAGCTTCCTATATGACTATATGGCAGATTTTATTTTTTTTTCTGATTTTTTTTTTCTTTTCTTTAGATCAACGATGTACTGAAATGACAAGTATGGCGAGGAAGACCTGCGAGAGCTTTTCCCCGAGTGCTCCCCACACAATGATTTTAAAGCACTTCACCCAGCTGCGGCTCCTCCCGACAGCCAGCTTTGGCTTCCCTCCTGGCCACAGAGAGGGCTGGCTCCTCTCCACGGCTACCGAGTTTCAGCCAGAGGCTGGGAAGAGATTCATTTGGAATGGAACGGAGGTGTTTGAAGCTCTTTACAATTTTTTAATTCTTTTTCCCTTCAGTCGCAGAGCGCGCGCTTTGGGTGACATCAGCTTTCACATGTGCCGAGTGCTCTACGTCGGGAGGAAAATAACGGTGCAGGGGACTCGTCATAGAAACCCTCAGACACAGACGAACAGTGACAGTACGAGGATTTCTTGGTTACTCCCAGAAAATACACGTCCTAATTCAGCAGAATCCATAAGTGCATTGCTATCTGTAGTCCCACTGACTGGATGAAGTTAACACGTTTTTGAAGGATTAGCAGAGCTTAGTCCTGCCTGATGCCGAGCTTCAGCTGAATTTGGTAAGAGAGAAACTGAACGCTATTAAGAATCAAACTGTTAAAGTAACTGGACAGAAGCATTTATTCCTAAGAACCCTCACTTGAACTTACAGCCTGTAATTCCTAAGTCTTAGGTCCTTTAAAGCCAAAAGCAGTTTTACTCACAGTTTTAAAAGAAATACCGAGGAGCTGTAAGGTCATCCCCACTTTTTGAGCATCTTACTCCACGTGAAACCATCCCCAGTAGAGTAGAACAGCCCTCAGTCACCCGTATCAGCATGTATTGAATTATTCAAACACCATCCCATTTTCAAAGACAAAGTGGGTTCCTGAATACATTTCACATGCAAATGTTAATACCAGGTTATTCTTAAACATCTATTGTGGGATTCTAGCGCGGCTACACGTACTTCTACATCAAAGATAAAGGCCCGCTGTACTGTTAACAAACAGCTCTCCGGGTCCCCACCTGCAGTTCTTGCTATAAGTGACAAAAAAAGTCAGTCATGAAATTCCCCTCCAAGCAAGACTATGCGTTGCTGGTTTGTATTAAGAACACATTGCTGCCGAGCCCCAGGATGTCCTTATCCCTCCAAACACTCAAATAACAACTTTTATGCTCCTAATGTTCAGCCTGTTGATCTACTCAGAAAATTCAAATCATGCGCTACCGTACAGCATGCACTAATTACCTCAAACATCAATTACAAGTCTAATAAAACCATTTGCAAGGGGTGACGGCTAGAACTTTGCCATGACTTTGTGCCATTTAATATTATTAAATTTGAAATCTGTTATCATTCTGTGTTGTGCAAGGAAGGCTGCAGTTAAGCTGATTTACCAAGACACGTTACAATGCCCGGCCCCAAAACACACGGTCTGGAAACGGGAAGCTTATCTATAAAAAAGGACATAGAAATCACGAGTTCATAATCTGCTGGAACGCACAGAAGATGACAAAAGAATCCTTAGTTCAAGATCAAAACTGTATTTCAAGTTTACTGGAGTAAACTAGCTGTAATCTCTTCCAAATAGACTGTGTCAACAGCTACACAAACATAAACTACTACATTTATTCTGCAGGTACTGATAGAGGTGCTACAGATGTACCACTTTTATTAGTAATTGTGTAAATCCAGCAAAATTATGCTAATACACATCAAAAAAACTGCAAAATACCAGACTCCATCACCCATATAACAGATAATAAAAGGGATGAGTAAAACGTTAATAAGGACACTACAGCAATTGCACTATATTCAATTTCTCCCCAGTGATAATTACGATACCTGGGTTTTTTTTGATATGGTACACCTTTTAAGAGCACAACCAAACCGGACAGAAGGCGTCAATGCATGATAATCTCAAAAAGATTACGGAAAGATTGTACAAAGAACGTGACAGCAACCTTTCAAAAGCAAGTCATCAGTTCACATCGAACATCGTCAGAAGAAATTAAAAACTGGACCAAAATGCCCTCACCTGGTTTGACAAACAGATGTTACTTGGCCCAGTACTCATATTACAGTAACTGGAAGTCTATAAAACAAGCCTGAAATTTCGATAGAAAGGCGATTTCTTCATAACAGCTAGAAATAACAATACCTGCTCGCACGCCCTAGGGCTGCGAGTGAAGGCGTAGCGAAGAAAACAGAAGCAGCAGAACATCGGTTAATTATTGACATTTAAAGCCCTCAGCTGAAGACAGAGTCGCCTGGTACCTTTACAGCTTCATCCCTCAGTATATCAAAAGCATTTAGCGAAGTACCTTATTTTGCTTTTAATGCAAAGTGAAGCCAAATACAAGAGGGCTCTGCGCTCAGAGGGGTATGGGGCTGGAAGATGGAACTTGCACTTCCTCTATGCACTTAGGCAAAGAAATTTAAAATTCAGGCTTGCCAGCAAGTTAATAACCATTTAGTTCTTCTATATGTGTATGGACATAATTTCCTTCTTGCCTGAAGTCATACTTGGCTGAACTCTGTTCATTTGATTGCAATTGCTAGAAGTAAGAAACGAGCGGGGATAACTTAGAGACAGGTAATGTGTACGTGTTGGGAAAAGGATTACCCCCGGAGAAGAAAAAAAAAAATAACAATAAATATGTGATAAAAACACCACGCGATGTGCTTGGGAGGCAGACACTTACGCATAGCCTATCCTCAGAAAACAAACAGAGCTCTGGAAGCGGTAAAGCATGGATCAATACACCAGGCAACTGCTCTGACACTACTTCTTTTAAAGTACATTCAGTTTGCCAGCAGGAATAAAAAAAGAAAAAGGAACAGGGAGAAAAAAATACTTAGGGATTCTGAAAAGCTTCAGATAACCACCACCTAGCTCCAAACTCAGCGTGAAGTTATCAAAATCACGTAATTGCATTTGTAACGCCATTAAGGCTGACTAAATTGCAAGTTACTTCTTTATCTTTCAGCTAGAATTTCACTTTATAGCTCCAGCAAGAAAAGGTGGAGGAATTCACCGTGAACAGGTGAATTGAGCCAAGCATTAAAGAATCCATTAGTTGAGAAGCTACATCATCTGCAGGAGGTTTCGGTTATCTCACTGGCTCCTCTGGGAGACCAGGGTTCCAGCATGGCACAGAACAAACTGACCCCCCGGACAAAGGCACGCAGTAAGGGACCAGCACTGCAGGCGCTTCAGAGATCTGAGACACGGCGTTTATGGCAACCTCATTCTCCTGTACCCACTTTCCATTCCCCTGTACCCATTTTGCATCGCTGAAGGTTTCCATAATAATGGAGATATAAATACATCGGTACGCAGGCTGCTCCTTGCTCTTGAAGGCTTACTGTCTCTTCTCATTTTATCATGAGCTTTGGCCTGAACTTCCCTCACAGTACTAAAGTATGTGATCTTTTAATTCATTTGGGAAAGAAGTCTTAAGTTCTCTTACTTACCAAGCCCGCTCTTTCCATAGTACTAAACTGTTAATTCCAAGTATTCGTCTCAAGACTCTGACACATTATACTGAGATAAGCTTACCACTAAGGGTGAGCTCGCTGTACCAGCCGGCCAGAAAATAAAAGCACTTTTAGACAAGCTGACCCCATCCCTCCTGAAATTCAGCAAGTTTTCCAGCACCCTCAGCTTTGACTGAAGCGGACGCAGCACAAGAAACACCCGCAGCCCCCAGAATCTGTAAAGGTTGAGAGCCTCCTCCTTAAATAACTGGAAGCAGACGATCTCATCTTCAGATCCCCTCCTTGGAACACGCTTTTTAGCATTGACAAGTGGAACATGGTAGTAATTTCTGACTTCGGATTAAAAATACCAGTGAGTGCTTTCTAAGCAAGATGAGACATTTAGTCACAGACACCTTTAAACTGCATTTCACGTAGTATTTGTGGTAAGGTTCTCCTAATTCCCTTTCTGGAGGGAGGGAGGAGAGGAAAGAGGGGAAAGTTTTATGTTTTCTAGGTTGGCTGATTTTCTTTCCTTTCTTACATAAAGAACAAGTTTTTCATTAGTGCCAAAGATCCAACACCAGATGGTTTCAGTAAAAAGCACTAGCACTATAACTAGGTTTTGGTTGGTGGTTTTTTTTTTTTTTTTTGGTTGGTTGTTTTTTTTTTTTTTTTTTTACACCCACTGTCATGAACCTTGGATTTTGCCAACACTCTTGACATGGGAATGGCAAAACTCCATCTGAAACTGTGTCAGAGACCCTGCCTGCTACATTTACATGCATTCATGATTTAATCCCTTATCACCTGATGCTTGGATCCCCAAGACACACGCTTAAAAACAGTGGCAAAGAGCGCACAGCATGGAAAGCAGGAGTCCAATAAGCCTGTTGTGGGATGCCATTCTTGGCTACTCGGGAATCCACTTCTACTGGCAGCTCAAGCAACGAACAAAATATAGGACTCCACAACTTTAATAAACATACTGTTGCTTTGTCAGCAACACAAGCTCCTGAGACTCCCAGGGTAAAACAGTACATGTATTAGCACTTCTGGTTCATCCTTTTACTTAATTATAAAAAAAAAAAAGATCACACAGCAACTCATTTTGCTTTGGAAGCAGGGCTTTGTTTTGGGTTGGTTTGGGTTGTTTGGTTTTTTTTAATTATTAAATCCAAGTAACAGCAATCTTCTTGCTATACCTTTTTCTAACACAAAGCCATGATTTCTGCTGCCCTTTTCCACTGCAGGGCAAGGATTTCTTCTTCAGCATAACCTGGCCGTGAATTATCCTGAAGTTCATCATGTGCTTAGTGTTGCATAGTGGTGAAACACTTCTGACCTAGGACGTTGTTTCATGGTTACCCACAACTGCAAGTAGCTTCACCTTCCAGCAAGTCTGACCACTTGTTTTTTCTTACCAGACTTTAAAAAATGAAAAAAATAAAAAGACTCAGGAAAATCCAATTCTAACACCACACAGTAGAATGCCACTGTACCTGAAATTATTATAAATATCAGGTGTAGAAAAGTGTTCTCCAACAAAGCAGTGAAAAAAGGCTGCCTTCAACTGTAAATATTTTGGAAGTCCAAAACCAGAAGGAAAATCCAGCTTATAAAAGAGGATCTGGCTGCTACGCAAGAGGACCATTTAAGGGCTTTCTAAGGTGAGGCTGTATTTGGATGTTTCACGCATTAGTAACATAACCACTGAAAAAAAACAAGGTACGATGGATTGCTTACTCAAATATGCTGCAGATACTACACTAAAATATTATTTTTAATAAAAATACAGACATCAGCATAAAAATCTCACCGTGCCTCATTTTCAGTGGCTCCAGTTACAAGTCGTGCCGTATCGCTTTTATTGGTAAAGCTCTCAAAAATGTGTTTTCAAGGATGGGAAACGCCGGCCATTTCAAATAGCAGGCAGGACAGCCCATCTCTCCCCACCCCGAGCGCTGCTATACTTAGCAACAACTGTGCCATCGCTGCTTATCCAGCCAGGCTACATTTCACAGCCCACGAAAAGGCAGGAGAGAAATGACATCTTTTCCTGCCTGGTGAGGAACATCGCGAATCAGAATAACGACGCGCTCTAGGCTCATTCTAAGAAGCAGTAAAGAGACTTGGGCTCATTTCTCAGCATCTTCTCAGCCACCCACCAGCTTCCCTGAAGGAGCTTCTTCCCCAGCGAGCAGCGAGGTTGTATCAGCTGTAAGTGCACAGAGTGGTAAGATGGCAAAAAGCAATGCTCTCTGAAACCAGGGAGGAGGCAGAGGTGTTTAACACAGACGTGCCGTATTTTTTCCTACAGTACAAGCTGTGCTATATTTAGAGCTCGCTCCAGCTGTGCAACAACCACACAACACTTTGTTGGATGGGGAAGGACAAAAGGGTATCAGTGGATGCCTTGCCATCTCTGGTTGACTAAAGTAAAATAAAGCACAACTTGGGAAATCCAATAGAATCACAAAGAGATGTTTTGGTGGTTTGGTTTTTTTTTTTTGTTTTATTTGCAGTTTTGGGGGTGTTTTGTTGTTGGTTTTTTGTTTGTGGTCTTTTTTTTAAGGAAAGCTAGCAGGGAAATGGAAAGGAAGTTTTCTAAAGTATAAGTTAGCATCCATATTACTTTTATGGAGGGCAACACGATTTTTTCTCATGCTGTCAAATAAGCTAGCGAGCAGGGCCAGGTTTTTCAGTCTCCTTTCTTACTGCAATGAGGTATTTATTCAGCTCAAAGCTTGCCTTATGAAGAATCAGATTGCCAAAAGTGCAGAGGATAACCCCAGCCACCTCAGTTACAGCCCTTTTCCCAAAGCTACTAACGAAGCAAATCCAAAAGCAACTACTGTACCCAGAAATAGCATAATTAATAGGTAATAAGTTTGTGCTGTGTGGCTACCTTTTGATGTTCATAATCCTGTTTTACCAACAGGAAGTCTTCAACACTGACTTGGATGCTTAAGAATGGATTACTGGTCACATCCAAGTAAAAATACCCCAGCTCTGTGGGTAGTCCAGCATCAAAGAACGAGATACTGGTGTTAAGTTTGAAAATAAATCCAAACAACTCACATCCATGTGAAGGAAGCGAGAAGAAACAAGCCCATGTAAAACTGTCATGTGAGGCCAAGGTAACAGATGGACCCCAAAAATAAACTCCTGGGAGTTTCAGAAAGCTAAGCAAATGCAGAAAGTTAAATTTGGGAAGGGATATCTGTAGTGCTTTGAGAAGAGCCAAGCAGAGTAAGCGCAGAAGCGAACTTCCTAGAAGCACTGGCTTTCCAGCCCCAACAGAACAGGAAAAGCGAGCTCTCCTGAGGGAGGAAACCTGCCTCAAAAAAGGACCGGGATGTACAGAAAGAGCCTTCACCTTTCAGAGGGAGAGACTGGCCAGCAGAAAGAAAAAACAAGAAGTGAGAATAAAGCCACCTGCTGTCTAAACGTAGCAGTCACAGAAGAGATCATAAATTAACCTGATAAATAATTTAGTCTTCTACTTGCACTGTTTGGGGACATGACATTTTTAGACAGGTTTTTTTGTTTGGTTGATTTTTTTGTTGGGTGGGTTTTTTTGGTTTGTTGTGGCTCTGTTTTTTTTGTTGCCTTTTTTTTTTTTTAAAAACGGTGAGGAACATACTTTTGCAACGTATAGGTATGCCAAGGATGCTCAACTGCTACACAGGCAAGCATGGAACGGCTCCCTCTCGTCAAAACACGGATACACACGTGGCAGGGGACCAGCACCACAAAAGCCAGCTCACTTGCCCACTCCAACCCAATTCCTACAAGGCTATTATAAACAAAATTACAGGACTTGATTAGCAGCCAAACGTTTACTGAACTGCATCAGTCGCACAGAATTCCCTGCTCACTGGCACGTGGAAGAACAGCCTCCCAGGGAGACCTGGGAAAGCTCGAGCACCAAACTCCAAAACTGAGCCCACGCTCACAGAGAAAGGGGGACGTTCTTCTTCCTGCTGACAGTCACCAAGACAACAAGCTGGCACTTGCCAAGTCCTCACATATAAGACATCTTGCCTGATGTGCAAGTGTACCCATACGCCTCACATGGACTGAATCCACGCCTGGTAAAGACGGCGCTGGATAAAGCGATAAACTGCAGCTATCTCCAGGAGAAGCCCTGGCCTCTACCTAGCTTCCCTCTGCTGGCATTCAAGTAGCACAAGAACAGAACACACATGAATTTGGAGTGACCTCGGAGTTGCCACCCCTTAGTTTGCATGCCTGAGGAAGGCAACAAGAGATACTGACTTTATTCGAGTCAGTGAAACTCTAGTGGGAGGTGTCCCTGCCTGTGGCAGGGGGGTTGGAACTCAATGATCTTTAAGATCCCTTCCAACCCGAACCATTCTGTGATTCTGTGATCTACTTTGATACTCCTGTACCTGGATCAGAGGTACATCAGAGTAATTCTTCTAGTTCTATCCTCTTTTCTTCAGTTTCAGACACAGTCCCCGAAGCCTCCCTGCCCACCAGCTGTCCGCTAACTGGGGTCTCAGCCCACACCGAGAAGAGGTCGCCCTGCTGCCCAGTTCCCCAGTTTGAGAAGAGGATGCTTCTTTTTAGCCTCGCTGCGTCTGGACTAGCAGCCAGGACCTCCGCCATTAAATGCATCCTTGCAAAGATATTCAAACTCAACTCACTCACCTGTGTCTGGAAAATCACAACGCGATTTATAAACTTGAAAAGATTTTCAAGTCAAAGAACAATTATCATGCAGGAGGTCTCGAACCGCAAAGCTGCGGCTAATGCCTTCAACGGTTCTTCAGTCACTGTATTTTCTCAGGTGTACTGGGGAGACCAACAGCACCTCCAAACATTATGTTAAATACAAAATTAGCCAAGAGAAAAGGACTTATCTGCTCTGACAGCATCACAAGCTTCACAGTCCTCCAGGCACTGCAGTTTATTTTGGCTATTATCACCACATCCCAGGCATTACTACTTATTACAACTTAGCTTTCTATTTCAACCAAGTCAAACTTCTAATTAGGGAGTTAAGTTTTTTCCATCTCCCAGGTACCTACCTAATAAGTGGAGATCAAGCTACCCTACACTGTCCTTATTCTTTGGAAACAGAAGCACCCTGCTTAAGTTAAAGGAAAAAAAAAAAGAAATCTTCATTGCTGATAAAGAATTTAAATTCAACTAAAATCACTTCCTGGTAAATTGGCAGAAAGCCACAGGCAGTACACTCGAGTCTTTTCTGTTACTTCCCCTTTCTTAAAATAAAGAAAGGATTTTAACCGTTGAAGATAACATAATATATTGGGCATCAATTATTAAGACCGACTTCTTGAAAGAATCCCATTATTTGGAAAAGGAGCAGATCTATAACAGTCAGGAGATGACTACTAGCAATCATTTCTGCCCGAGTGAGAGTTTTGCCCAGTTAACTCTCTACCAATAGAAACATCTATTCAGCCGAGCACAAGGAGTAAAGTGAAAATCCTGTGCTTAGTTGAGCAGGTGACAAAGATTTGAGATATTTTGTTGGCATTTCAACTACCAAGGAGCACAATGACTTACAAATTGGCTATTCATCTCTAAATGGTCTTTTTAGTTCCTTTCACAAGGCAGTTTTAAACGGAAAGCCACTAACTCTCACATTTTGCACTCAACATGGCAACCAGATCTACCAAAACAGGAGTGAACCGTTTCATAAAGTGTTCTGGATTCTGAAATAAATGATGAATAAATTCAAGGCCAGGCTGGACAGGGCTTGGAGCAACCTGGTCTAATGGGAGGTGTCCCTGCCCAGGGCAGGGGGTGGGACTTGATGATCTTTAAGGTCTCTTCCAACCCAAACCATTCTATGATTCTATAAACCAAACAATCCGGAAATACATTTCTAGGGATTGCTTCAAAATATATTTCATACCAAGCCGGTTACAGCCCGTAACTGTTCTCAGAGGAGACAAGAGAGCCTGGCCCTGCAGTGGTGATCACTGGCCAGTCTCCGGCAGATCCTGGATTCACCCCAGAATTACAAACCATATCGCACCAGTTTTACTTAAGATTTATTATTACAATAGCAGGCTTCTAAACAGTCACTTCTACACAATGTATCCATTTAGCTAGAGCATATATTAACATAACGCATGAAGACAGACAAAATTATAAAGCCGGACAAGCTATAATATGAAACAAAGCTACAGTGACCTTTGTCAAAGTCTCTTATCTTTGTAAAGTTAGTTAAATGTGTCGGTAATATCAAGGTTCATTGCATAGTTTATCATAAGCAAAACATATTCTCAATCACATTATCTAAAAGGCACTCTTCATCTAGTTTAAAGAGGTTTAATAATTTCCTTTACTCACAGCACGATGACTCATGAAAGAGCTTAAGAGGGTCACGCCATGCCACATTTAAAAAGAAAAAATTAAAAAACCGCTTGTGATCATTTCTTAAAAATCTGGGAAGCACCTACTTTTTAAAGATGTTCACATAGCAAAAAGTTGCTTAAAACAACGACAGCCTCACAGGAGTAAAGACACGAGACTTGGACGATGCACTACTCGGTGGACAAACCAGATGGGTCCCTGATTTACTAGCAGTTTTCCTTGCTTCAGAGTAAAATACTTGAACAAGCTTCTGATATTGCACATAGCTTTTAGCAGTAAGGCAAGTCAAAAAAATAATGATTTTCATGAGCAACTGAGAGGTGAAGATCATGGTTTATGTCAGCAAGTGCTGGTGATGCATCACATTGCAGAACAAGTAAAGCTCAGTGCTAGAAAGCGCTTTCTGGAAAAAAAGTTAGGTAACGCTTCAATGTGTTTTAAAAAAAATTATACTTTCTTGCTTTCAGAGGGAGCAGTCAAGAGGACAGACAACCCTCAGCCTCCTGGTTAGGAGCTACTCTTACCAGATACCTTTGGATAAAGGTCAGGCTGCCGCAGGAAGTCATAAGAAGGTTGAAAAAATGCCGGTGGGGAAAGTCTCTACCCAGCACGTAAACCCCTATATGACATGAAAGCCTGAGACCTATTTTTGAGCCCCAACATCAGCACCAGTTTCTCAGTGATAAGTTCTGAGACAGGCAAATTTATACTGTCTTAAAGCCATCACTATATTGAGAAAGAAAGCAGAAAGGGTAGGGAAAGGAGACACAACATTTTTTTTCTGCTTTTATACGGATTCTTGGTTTTCTTTTAAGGTGTGAGGTCCAACTCAAGCACTGAAGATACTTACCTCTTAGAAAGCCTACCACCTAGATCAGATTTTAACACAACAAATCCAACTAAGAAAATGGCGTGCTCTCACACATTTGGCCTGCTATCTGACTTCATAGAGACCATCTAAGCCTCAGCTCTGAGAGCGCAGTATTTCTGCCCTAGGCGTGTCTGTAAGTCAAAGGGGAAAATGCAGAGTCCTGTGGGACTTCACTGCAGAGTACCGCTCCTAATTAGGAGTTGGTTCATGTTAGCGTGAGATTTCATCTATTACCCAAGTTAATACTAGACAGAAGATTGTGCTGCTTGAACACTTGTGCATAACCAAAACCCCCTCTAATCATATTGCTATGAGGAGATTTCAGCACAGAAATCGCCTTTTTAGGCTTAAAAGCAACCTGTGCTGCTTCGCAGAGAATCCCGATGCCTTTTGGGGTTTTTTAAGCAGCAAAGACCAGGAAACCTACAGGGCGTAACATCAGCAATTGGGGAAACTGGGAGCAGCAATTACTTTCCCTGCTGCCCCTTCTTCAGGTATCAGAGCTTACAGCTGCCTGCATGTAACCCTCCGATGAAATACTGAGCAAGCACATTGCGGTGTACTCCATCTAAAGCTATGCCGCATGAGATTTTCACAGGAGCCTAGCACTGGCCCATCAAGTCTCACATCGTTAGAATTAAATCAAAGGTCACTAGCTGTTGCTTGCATTTAAGAAATCTCCTAACGTGAGGTAGTTTTTACCCCCCTTTTAGAGTTGTCTTTGAAACACAAGCCAGGAGTAGCTACTGAATTACCTCCGCAGTCAGGTCACTGCGCCTTGAAAGTTTTCTTCCCAAGCTGTTTGGGAAAAAGTTGAGAGATAAGTTCTTGCACTGGGATTATCACTCTGTGGTACTCGCTCTCCTGCCTTCCCCCATTGGTACTTCCGTCCCCAAACCCTGGATTAGCAGAGCCGCTAACCCCACAGAGACAAGCGCAGAAGGCACGGGAACGTTCCGTCTCAGCCTTAACACTGAGCTAGCACTAGTCCTGCAGCCTTCATCAAACTAGAAAAAAGTCAGTTTTCTCCTTTTCTGCAAGACAAAGTCATTCTCTCAACACATGACAACCTCCAGCACTCGCGAACCGGTGGACTCAATTAAAAGCTTAAAATAGAATCAAGCCTGAAAGCTGAATATAGATTTTACCTTATTCAAATCTAGCTAGTTCATTTGCATTAGATCACAGCCCTACCCCCTGCGTATAAATTCCTCGCTCGTCAGGTCTCCAAATCAGGGAGATCAACACAAGACCACTATGAAGAGGGAAATCCTCCCAGCTATTTACTTCACAAAATGCCAGCAACAGGAAGGGTCAGACATAACCATTTTACTTTTCTGTAACTAGAGGTAACTTCCATGGTGCTACACAGCTCTCAAAGTTATGTGCATGAATTAAGACACAAGATGATATAGGCCAGTTTTGCCTTTTTAAGCATCAAGACAAACATCAAAAATGTTCAGTTTTAGCAGCAAATTTTACTAACAAAGTTACACTTATGTTTTAAGAGTCACCATCCACAGTCCTGCCTAGGTCAAGCAGAAAGCTAAGGAGAAAGAACAACAGGTTGACGCAGATGTTGAAGTGCATGCACTTCCCCCCAACTTGAAAACAAAATTAATCAAATGCTTCTGCTATGGGTCTATATATAAAGACGGAATATAAGAAAAAAAATTCAAAATACACCTATTCTCCATAACAGAGAACCATTAATCACAAGTCCTAGTGGCAAGTAAAAACCCAAAGGGATATTCCTACTACTCGGCATTCTTGGTTTACCGTCATCGTGATGACCTTTAACGTAAGTATCCCTGTCTACTCGTGAACAAAGGACACCACTGCATGCTCTGAAGATACAGAAGGCAAGTCTAAAACGCAGTGCACATGCACAGCACACCACACACATGCGCCTTGGGGTCCATCGTGCCAGGGGATCCTGATGCTCAGGCCAAAAATTTAAGATGGCGATATATTAAGTTGTTTTACATTCAAATAACAATGCTTAAATTTAATTTCTGGAGGAATGCATGTCTGCCTTGCTAAGGAAGCCATTAAGGGAACAAAGGACTATCAAAACAGAGCGTAGTCTGAACCAGTTTGTACTTTGAAATCATCAGTGAAAGGACGATGAAGCAAATGTGGGAAGGTAAGCTGCAAGAATGAAGAACGATAGCTCGGCTCCCTGCAATCCCTCCACTGCTGCCATCGTGACCAGAATTGCTAAGAAGCCCCTCTGAATTTAGCACAATTACAACATCCCAGCTGCATTGCAGGGTGCGAGACAAATGCCAGTTGCCACCTTCCCTGGACAGATGATGGACGGCAACTGCACATGACCCGAAGCGGTCACAAGCACCAAAGACTCGGACCTTTCACTTCAAGGTATACCCCTAGAGCACAAGTGACACCCACACAGTTCCACTGTTGGCACTAGCACAAAGGGAGCATCCACACAACAGACACAACAGTTACCTCTGCAACAGGCTTGAGCGCATGTGAAATTCCTAGAAGACCTTAAGGTTCAACGCTCCATGTGTCTATGCTACCAAGAAGCCATGTTAAAAAAAATACTGCTATATACTACAATACGTTAGAAGTGATTTTACTTGCTTTTGGTTTGTCAAAAATTCTTCATTCCTGGGATATGTAAGTTTCTAAATTCAGAAAAGCCATACTAAGAGATCAAAATGGCAGAGTGATGTGACATGCCTGAAGCTAAACTGGAAGACAATTGTCTAGAATCTCTCTCTCACACACATCCTTGACATTTGCTGTATTTCCAGGATCATTAATGGTGCACAGAAGACAACCAAACAGAAGATTTTGTATTCCCCAAGCATGAGCAGAAACCATTACATCTGTAGAAAGACAATGAAAAACAAGATGTTGCTGCATTGAACATCTTAAACAGAAGCAATGGAGACCAGTCAAGTGAGCAGAGGTCATGTTGTCCCCATCTCATTACAATATCCCATTTCTTACCTGTAACCAGACACAACTAGATATTGAGGTCTACTGAGCCAAGAGTGCGCAGGCTGCTGCTAACAGCTGTCACACTCTAGTATTGCTCCCAAGCAAGAGGGTCACGCCGGACAGTGGGCAAGGATTCCCCTCCATCTTCTCCCCATGAGTGCTGGGTGCCACTGAAGAACTGCAGACATCCAGGCCAACACTCTCCCTTTACACCTTCACAGAGGAGTTACCATCCCACTATGCCTTTGATTATTTTTTCAGTAATAATCAATCACAGCTCTCCTAATTCAAATGCAGACAGAACTTCAAAGATATTCTTTGGTTACAATAGCGTCTCCTGGGCATGGCAGACAATCACCTCCGAGTAACCCTAACCTGGAGACGCTCCATTTTCACTGCAGCAGAAGCCACACTCCAAGAAAACTCAGTGTTGTTACACAGGTATCCTTGAAGGCTCATGAAATTTGCTTGCTGTCAGTTTTGAAGACTATTTCAACAGTAAAGTTGACAAAAGCAAGGACTAAGAAAATCTTCTATACTACGTAGGGAACCCAAGCTGGATTCCTCCTCCTGCTTTCCCAGCTTTTAGAGTGCACCCAAGAGCCACTGAAGCCTTTGAGGAAAAGCAGCGTGTTGGGCCCATCAGCAGATGAGGCAAGAGCAGTAGGCACTGTTCAATTCTCTAATTCAACTCCGAACCAATCAAGCAACTGCCAAACCAAGTGTCATCTGTAATTAACTTCATGAAAAAGCCTTCCCACAGGCTGGACCCTAGGATGGTCCCCATCGCACTCTAACACACCCAAGGGCAGACAGAGCACTTCGGATGGTGCCCCCACGCTCCTCTCTTGGCAGGCGTTCCCTTTGGAGACACACTGCGGAACGGTACCGGCAAAACCCTCCCTCGTGCTTCAGATCTACCTGTTCACCCCTCCACAATGGAAAAATGCAGGAGAAATCTAAAGTCCTCCCAGGAGCTGGAATTTGATCGTAAGGCAGCAGAGGTCTGAACGCAGCAAAATGAAAGATTTATTTCTCAGAAGTCAAACCGCTTGAAAATTAGAGGTGGGAGACGCCAACAGAGGGTGGCAGAAATAGCAGTTTTAGCATCATTTGCAATAAACAGAAAGGATCTTAATAACAACCCGGTTTGCCACCAATTCAAACATCTTCAAACACACAGCTTGGCGCATACCGGTTCAACGCTGGCGGCCGGGAAGCTCAGTAGGGATTTGTTGACTATGGCAGTATTACTGTAGGAGAAGCGATTGATGGTTGTTAGGGGTGCTACACAACTCCATCCACCCAGCAAAAACAGTACAACAAATTCCAAAGAGAGGCTGCCAACATCAAAACGTGGTATTTTAGAGACTCCAAATATGATCCTGAAATGACTGGTTTAAGTGCTAGTGCAAATGCACATTAGTACAAAGCTCAAGAAGTGGGTCATCATCTCACCTTGGTCAACAGTCACTTCAACACACATGGACTTTACGCTACTCAAGCTTACACCTAAATTTTAGATATTCCCAATAAATAAAAAATGCAAAAAAAGAGGTACAGTTGCAGAAACTACATTGCAGAACAAATAAGTTATGTTCACAGTAGAGAAAAGTGTTGTTCGAGGGGACAGAAAACTGGTAGAGGTGACTTGGAAAAACAAGAAACACATTAAATGGTCAATTTCCCTCCTTGAAAACACACTTGTGAAACTATTTCCAGAAGATAGCGGTTGCCATTCCACAGAGGGGACTTCATTAGCCTCAAGTTTTTACCCAGCCCTCCAGGCCAAGACCCTCCACAACTTGGAGCCTGTCCCCTCTAGCACGATTATCAAGCACCATCTGACAGTGCAACCTGTTGGTTCAAAAGCTTCTCGGGGCAGACACTGGTTTGCAGAGCCAGGCACGACCTGCTCCCACAGCCTGGGCAAAGTCTGGCAAGCCTGGCTTCCTCGCAAAACAGCAGTTTCTTCACCCTAGAGCTCCAAGTTCCAGGGGCCAAGAAGAGTAATTAAAACCTCCTAACTACGAGTGGTCCGCACCACCGGCAGCGATGTTCAGCTAGTAGAAATCCAGCAAGGATGGAGAAACCCTGCCAAACATCAACTCCCAGCTGCATCCTAAGTTTTGAAAAAGGAGAAGAGGATCACTTCCGCACCTTCCTCCCCCTGCTTTATTTGTCCAATTATTCAGAATAAAGGCCTATTTACAGTTAGTAAATCCGTATTACTGCGGTGCAGTAAGAGACGTGTTACATGTATGTCTTTGTCTCTACTCATGTTTGTCAGGGAAGTCTGACTCGAAATCTTATTAACATACAAATAATGCAAATTATGTTTCAATCAATTGCTATAGCGAGCTACTCGGTAGCAGTATCTTCCTTCACTAGCATAGCAGCAAGACTCATTCATTCTCCACAGCTGCCTCACAGCAGAGTAATTTCTTTTCTGTCTATATTTGAAACCGGTGCTATTTGAAAGGAAAGTTTACCTCTGCACTTTAAGATACTAGAAGGGGAAAAAAAAAAAAAGCTTAACTCATGAGAGGTCTCAGCCCCATTCATAATTACCTTTCTAACGCTCTGAAGAGATGCAAAAGCGGCACAGGTGCTGCCGTTCCAAAGCAGCTTCTTTGCTGGATGTATAGATAGGGATGTACACGCACCCTCCCATAGGAAACTGGTAAGCAGTTTGAGAAGGCGGCAGCAGAGGGAGCACCAGTCAGTGAGAAGAGTGGGACTCCATCCAGAATTACAGTTTGATAAGCAAAAATAGACGTTTCTATAGCTAGCTGTTTGAGGAACGTAAGACTCAGGTTTCCAGCTTCTGTTGTGAAAGCTGTTCTGTTTTACGGCCTTCACCCTGTTGAAATATTTTGCCCGCTTCACAGCAACATTACCAGTTTTTCCTTGCACTAACCACACAAATAACATCATTAAAAGCAAACAAGTTGGTATACAGCCACGAAGGAACCCAGGCTTTAAAAAAAAAGCTTATCTCAAGTGTGATATTTAACGCAATCATTTTTCACCTAAATCTCTGAACCACCTATTAAGAGATGATGGTTAACTTTAACATTGACTTGCCCAGCTGTAAAATAGCAATCATTATCAGCACTTAGTTTCGACAAGGGCAAACAACGGGTCACCAGATGGGAGTAAAGAAACACCTCTTACTCCTACTTCTGTCCTTTATCACAATACTGTGGTAATGGCCATAAAAGGGTAACAAATTCTCATCTAGAGAGTTTGTTTGCGCTAGATTTCTAGCTAGCACAAACCAGCATTTCTTCCACTGTCACACAGTAAGCTGAGAATTCCAGGATTTCAAAGAAATACCCTGAAGAAGAAGCTGTAGATGAGCCCTCTAGCAAAGGGGGTGGGGAAAAAAGCAGCCGGCGTCAGGGACAGCTACCAAAGACCTAAAATCCAGCAGAACGCACAATCACGCACCATCTCTTCAAATCTACTCTACCAAAGCCTGCTCAGGTTGTCCAAATTCCTAATTCAACGATTCTGCTGAGAAAAATAAGGCAATTAGGCGAGGATCTAGGCAGAACACAATGCTGACAACCTCATTCGCAGGCTCGCGGCGTGAAGACGAAAGACAGGAGTGCCGCCTAAAAGTATCTGCAGGCTGCGAAACACAAAAAAGGGGGAATTAACATAATAGAGAAGGTATGAGTAGGAACGATAGGATCAAATTAGAATAATGCAAGTGTGGGCTGCATATCAGGAAGTACTTCTGGCTGCAAAATCCACTTACCTAAGCAGCTTCCCACCCCCCCTTGCTGAATGGCATGAGATGACCTCCTCGCCACCTGCATGCAGAAGGCAGGAGCCCTCAGATGGGAAAAGGCTCTAAGTAACAAACACTTAACTCCCCGGCGTACGGGCCGCCTGCTTTACAGGCGACTCTTCCCATGCTAGGGATTGTAATCCCAACTCAGCCCTGAAGCCAGGGGAAATTCAGCATACTGCGATGCTCTGCAGGTCTGCGCAGCCCCTGTACCATACAGGGGCCCCCCAAAATTAGATAGTGTCAAAACTGGAAGAGGAAGCAACTGTGGCTGTTCCTCACCAGATTCATACCCTTCAGAAAGTCCTGGAGGAACCCATGTACTTCTGCAACCGCTCTCTGCAGGAGCTCAGCATCTAAGGGCCACGCAACGCTGAACCCGGCGCAGCAGCTCCAGTTTAGCATCACAGACCAGCACGCGAACAAAAGCCACTCAGTTTTACTGGGAGGAAAAAAATGAAATTAAGCTTTTCAAGATGCTACTTGCAGGAAGCATTCAATAATTTATTATTTTAATTTTAATAATTTACTCTCCCTATCAGTATGCCATAAGAAAGCACCTTGAACTACCTTGTTCTTTTTCCCCTCATAGCTTGTGATCTGCCATTGAAGAAGCTCTTCCCACAGATACTTCTTTGAGCGTGATGTGTTTTGATTCAGGTTTTCAAAAAAGCTGCAGCTGATTTTTTTTTTTTTTTTTTTTTGCCAGAAGACACCTTCCCTAAGGACTGGTGGAGATTCGTCTTCCCGTGCGAATAACCAGGCCAACAAGACTGCAAATCAGATTCAGAAATGTGTATGTCTATACTTCACATTCTTCCGGAAGTTCGTTGCTTTAAGCGGATACGGACAAAGTTTAGCATCCCTCACTCAACAGGAAACAGAGTTCCTCAAAAGCACTGTGTTTGGCACGCCTGTGAAGAACAGGTCTGCTCCTGCTCCCCCTAACCCCACGTTTCTATGTAGATGTTCAGCACAGTCCCTCTAATATAATTTATAAGTGTAAAGATGTACTTTCTTGACCAGTGGGAATTACAACACTGGAGACTCGACTCACGGTAATCACAGCAGCTCTCACTGAGGACCTGGGATCCATGAACATTGCCAAGTACTTCCCACAAGCAGATCTTTGGATGCGTGTTTCAATTTCCTTGACAGGGAATTCATAAGGAAGAACATCAAAGCACTAACTAGCATGAAAACATGCTTTGTTGTTAAAGTTCAGAACACAAGAACTTCCGAACAAGGTTCGGAAGCTCAAAAGTTGTGTTTGGTGCCAGCAGAATATAAGGCTTCATTAGAGAAGGATTTCAGATCCACCGAGTGCTTATAATTCCTTAGGTCTGGCCTGCTTTAAATAGGACAGGTTTGCTTCATTTCAAGTTTTGAAACCACCTTTAAACTCAGTAGCTTACAGCATGGGTTGCTTCCTGCTGCATTTGTTTTCCTCTCCCAAAATAGCACGTGTTTTCAGTGTTTTCTGTACAGACCATGTTTTCTCTCCCTCCTCCGATTTCCAGGAACTTTCTTGATACCAGCACACTATTTTGTCATCGCTGTGTTTTTTGCACACCTTCCCCCCCCCCCTTATTTTTTTTTTAATACTTGTTTTATTAGTTACACAGCACACATCAATTTTCAAATTAATTTGCCTTTACATGTTATCATTTAGCAGATGCTAAATAGAAGAATTTGCCAATATTTCAGCAGAGATCCAAAATAATTTAGTTGAGTTTAGTTAGCAAGTTCAGGTCGTCTTATACATCTTCCCACTATTGATTTCTCACAGCCTGCCAGAACAACAAACGTCTGCTCTAAGAGATGCTCACTCATCTGCTGCTGTACAAATCACACTAATGATGCCGAAATGAGTGCTTCAAAAGCAAAAGCACTCCCTTCAGTGTCAGATCCTTACTCTCACCTCTCAGTGGTCATGCCGTTCCGGTTACGTCTTGAAAATAAAAGGGAGCAGAACTGTTTTCAGTGATTTGAAGGTACAAGTTTACATCCTGCCCAACCTCAGCATTACACCACCCCTGCATGCTACAGGGCTGACAGAACATGTAGTGGTAGTAAAGAGTTCATGTGGGATACAAACTACGCTTTCCACGTAAATATATTCTTCCTGAGCAAAATAAACTAAATAGAGGTAGAGGTGCATCTTTTAGTAATAACAGCTCTTCTGCTGCAGGCTCCTTCCAGCAAGACCCTGGGTCACAAATCTCACTTCCCTGCACGGCTGATTGAGAAAGAGGAGCTCACAAAAAGCACTTCATCTACAGCCTCGTAGGCAGAGAAAGCAAAACCTTGCCCAAACACGCTTTAACAGATGCTGGATACCTCCACTTCCCTAAAGCAGACACAAATAAGCTGCTGCCCAAGCACAGCACAGGCAGGGAAATAGGATTTACGTCATGTGAACAGTCTGTCTCGGCAAACGACATCTCTGGAGGGGGGGGAAATATAAATAAATAAAAGCCAGGCTGGTCTCTACACTAATGCGATCTCTGGCTTCCTGCAGAGCCTGTGTGCAAGGGTGGCATCCCGCGCCAGGAGCCACACGCAAAGCCACAGGCTCGTTTTCTGTAGGCCGTTGGAGCAGCTTCCACGTGTGACTGTCTGTCACCCAGCAACTCCTTCCACTCACTAGACTGCACTCACGGAGACCGCCAGCATCTTCTAAACACAGCGAGGATTTCTTAAAGTTCTCAGTTGTGACTTTTTCCCCCAGAGAACAAAGCCAGTCCTAGATTCATTTAAAAATAAATCAGTCAGGCCAGGTGCAGAATTTAGACTGAGTTACAAACAGCAGCCCTCTAAGATTGTTCTGTCTCCGCAGATAATCGTTCTCCACCTCCCGCTCCAACTCTTCCCAGGCACTTTCTCAGCGGAAAAACAACACAGTTTTTACCTTGATTAGGTTAAGTACAAATATCACTCCCTAAGCTGGTACCGTGCCAGCGCTGAACCTTCAGAGCTGGAAAAATTGTACTTGTACAAATTTGAGAAGAGCCAGTAGCTTTGTTTTTACATATTTACGCTAAAAAGTGCATTACCGAAACAGATGTACTGAACACATCCTCCTCGCACTGAGGAGCTGAGTTCTAGAAGTTCTTGCTGTTTTCTCAAATGTTAAATGAAATGGATTAACTGAAAATTAGTCTCATGCAACCTAATGAGTTAAATACCTATTGTTATCTTTAACATGCTGATTCATTACATCTAACAAAGCCTTGTAATCAACTAATTATCCTCAATTCCACTTGTGGATTTTTTTAAGGGTGATTTGCACTCAGCAAAATTACCACAAAATGAAGTGAAACCAAGCACCCAAACCTTTTTTGTACATGCTCCTTGCAGGATAAGGAGCACATCTGCACCTGCTCATCCATCCCTCTGCCCCTCCATCCCTCCTTCCGAGACCACTCACACAATTGAAACTTTCTTTCTACTTCAGTCCTTTTCTGGAAAGACAAAAACCAGAATATTTTTACCTTACTGGACTGGTGGAGCTTGGTTTTTTTCTTCCAGAAGACTATTACAGGGCTTATTAACAGTCCCCCACCTCACCAAGCTAAAGAATTCCTACAGATATGCCGGCTCTTCCAAATTATTTAAGCAGTCTTCAGCTGTATAGTCTCGCCATTATAAGAACTGAAAAGTTTCAAGACTTGTGGGTGTTTTGTTGTGGGTTTTGTGTTGGTTTTTTGTTTGTTTGTTTGTTTAGTATCTTTAATCATAAGCATATTATCTTGTATAGCATTTCCACACTTCCTTTTGCATCCCACAAGTTCCCCACCATCTGGTTACATGGACAGCTGTGTCGACACCCCAGTGTCACTGATCCACATCCACTTCACACAGGTGGAACTCTGTGAGACAGGAGCCCAAGTGGTTTAGAAAAAACCATCCAAGTCTCAAGGGTACAAACACTATAGATGACTTCCTAGAAGTACTGATTTGTTTAAGTATTTCACTAAGAGAAGCCAAATTTCCTTTAAAAAGCATTCCGGTCATTTTAGCTTTGAAGGACCGAAGGGTGAGGAAGAGCAGCAATCCCCGCTGCTGCTCAAGCAGTTCTGCTGCTTCTGGAGGGAGGAAGATGAGGGAGGTAGGAGGGAACAAGCTGGACCTGCCACCTCACAGGCTGCCTCTCTCCTAACACCAGCGATCCCCAAAGTGAGCATCACTGACATTTAATCCTCAACGTCACCAAACGAGGGATCCCGATTCCCCACCCAAACACATGCAAGGTGACATTTAATTCTGGGGAAACCAAGACTAAGCTTCCAAATGGGAAGCTACAGACACCCAGAACCTGCAGGTGAGGTTTTCAGAAAGCTGAGATAACTGCGGGACTGGGAAAAGACCTTAAGACAAGAGTATTTTCTATTTTCCAAGTTGGAGACTTCCTCCATCTTTTGTATCCAGCCAGAGAGTAAACGGATCCTGTGGCTGGCTTGTCGCCCCAGCTCCCCGGTGGCTGGAGCCCACAGGTGAGACCCACCCACCCAGCGAGGCAGGGTCTCCTGGAGAAGAGAAGAGGCTTGCTCCCTACAAAGGGAGGGGGATGACATGGATGGATACAGGATGATTTGGGGTGTTCCTTCCTCAGAGGAAAGTGGCCCTGAAAATCTAACTCCACCCAGACATGCCCAGCCTAGGACCAGGCTCTCAGAGAGGGCTGTCTCCCGGCTTCCCCAGTAAACCCTGCAGGCTATGTCCCGGAGCGATACCATTCTGCCATAAATATCCCAGATTAATTCTGATCCCAGCATCAAATCCACTTAAGAGACTTAAAAGCCTCCGAGTCCCCAGAGCTGCCTGCCCAAAGAGGGCTCTGCAAATGAGTCCTGGGCTGGAGAAGAGAAATATTATTAAACAAGGCATGCCATTTGTACAATTTTTAGTAATGTCGTTTGCAAGAGACAAATGGGACAAGATAGCTGAGTTGACATCTTGTACTAGAAGCACAGCCACAAAAAAAATCCTCGGGTACTGGACAAGGATGCACGGGGTAGGATTTGTGTAAATATTCCATACTTTCTGGAGATAGCTCTTTATGGGATTGGTTGTTAAATGACAGCATGTGCTCTCCAGTCTGCTTAAGCACTATGTGCTTAGTTTTCATAGAGATATTACTGTTTATAAAAAAACAAAAGCCTAAAAGAATCACCAAAAGCCCCTCAAGTATTAACGCTCTGACAGCAAGAAGGGAGATGGGGAGGAAGAGTCGGTTCCCTTCCCACTCCGCTACACCAGGGAGGGGTGCACGGCATTTGCAGATGGGAGCAGGCCATGGGGGCACCGGGCGACCAAAACCACGGCTCCTTCAGCCCCAGCACACTAAGAGCGCACCACCTCACAGCACCACGATTTCAGGGCTCCCTGAGCAGCAGCGCTCCCTACCCCTACCCTGATGGGCCCGCTGAGGGCGGGGCGGGGGGGCCGGGACAGGTCCCCCGGACTGGCTCGGAGCCAGCCCTCCCCACGGCTCCTCGGCCCGGGCTACCATCAGAGGCGGGATGCGGGGATGGAGGGATGCGGGGATGGAGGGATGCGGGGATGGAGGGATGCGGGGATGGAGGGATGCCCTGTGCCCCGACACGTGCCACCCCGCGCTGGACCGCCCACGGCAGCACCCGAGACGCCACCCCGGGGGTCCCAGCCCCGCGGAGAGCTCCCCTCCCCGGGCAGCCCCCGCAGCCCCGGCCGCGGGCTGGCGAGGAGCCGTGCCGCCCGGCTGGCCCGCAGGGCTGTGCTGGCGCGGAGGCAGGAGGTACCCGCCGCCCGGCGCGTCTCTGAAAACACGGAAACACGGGGAATTCGAGCGCGGCGGGTCACAAACAGCCCTCTGCGTCGCATCGGGGCGGCGAGGTGGGCTCGTAATGCGCTGCATGCTTTTCCCACTCCAGTCAAGTAAAACTAAGTCTTAAATACTTTTTCCATAAGTAGAAACACGCCGGGTAAGCGTCACGACTTTAGTTATCGCTATTCTTGAATTCCTGTTACTTAAGAATCGCGCGCAATTAAGCGGCTTTCCCTACTCGGCAAAGCAGCGCACGATTAATTACAGCTTATCGAGGCTGGAAATAGAGGCAAAGGCTGGGAGCGAACGCGGCTCCCGAACGGGCGAGCTCACACGAGTCAGCCCGGGCGGTGGCGAGCTGCCAATGTTTACTGACCCCTCGCCGGGTCACTTTCGTTAGCGGCGACAACGCGACGGGCTCCCCGCGCTCCGGGGGGTCCCCGACAGCGCGGCGGCCGGCGGGCATCGCCCCCCGCGGGGGCAGCGGCTGCCCGGGGTAACCACGGTACCCAAACCGGTAGGGAATGGGCTACGGGGGAACGGGCAGATCTCGCCCCGCTCTCCGTCAGCATCGCTCTGCCGGGGGGGCGGCAGGGCCCAGCGGCGGAGGGGGGGAAGAAGCCCACCCCAGGCAGCCCCCAGCCGTGCTGCCGCGGCTCAGACCCCCCCCACCCCCTCCGCGGGATGCCGGCTGGAGAACCTGCGGGGCACCGGCGTCCAGAGGGGCTGGGGGTTGCCGGGGCTGAGGCAGCCCCCTCCGCTGCCCCCCAGGGCTGGCTACCGGGCACAGGTTGCCGGGAGCCCCGCAGCTTCCCAGGGCCGGCTGGAGGAAACGCCAGGCGCGAGACGAAAGGGAAGGAAAACCCCGCTCCAGAAACACCCTCCTTGGGGAGGAAAAAAAAAAGGGGGGGGGGGGGCGAACCGAACCCGGGCAGCGCTTACTTTTCGTGCTTTGCGTTTTCCTGGATGGCGCTGAGCACCCCCGGGTAGGCGGGGGGGCCGCCCTGCTGGAGCCTGCATGTGGCCAGGTGCCGGTGATGCTCGTCCTGCAGGCAGGCGTTTTCGTGGTACAACTTGGCCACTTGCTGCTCCAGCTCGTCGATCCGCCGCTTCTGCTTCTCCAGCAGCTCCTGCTGCGTCTCGATGATCTTGTTCAGCTCCTTCAGGTACTCCGCCGCCTTGCTGGGGTTCTCGGCGGGGCTCTCCATGGCCTCCCTGCACCTTTCGCCCTCCGGGAAGCAGGTGGGGGCGCGGGAGCCGGCCAGCCCGCTCCGCTGGGAACTTAAGCGAGAGGGAAGAAATAAATAACCCGCCGGAAACCAGCCCCCCCCACACGCTCCCCGCCAGCTCTGCTCTTCCCCTCCTAAAGCGGTGGCGGCTGCTGCCCAGGCGCGCAGCGGCTCCTCGTCCGAGCCGCCATTGCTGGCGCTGGGGCTTCCCGCTGCCGGGCGAGGGCAGAGCCGGCGGGGGCTGCGGCCACGCCGCCGCTGGCAGCCCCGCCGCCGCCACACGGGCGCTGTCGCTGTCCCCGTCCCGCCCTGCCCGAGCCGCCTCAGCCCCCGCCGGGCCCGCAGCCGGCCATGGGCGACGGCCCGCCCGCCGCTGCGGCTCCTGCGCCGGGCCCCGCCGCTTCCCCGCCGCCGCTTGAGTATCCGCGGCCGCCTCCTGCGGGGGCCCCTCCGCGGAGCCCCTCCGCGGGCGCGCTGGGCGCCGCCAGCCCTGCGGCGGGGCCGGGGGAGGCCGCGGACCCCCCCCGCCCTTCCCCGAGAGGGTCCGGGGAGAGGCGCGTTGCGGGGGTGGCTGGGAGAGCAGAGCTTTTCTCCTGGCTCGTCTGGGGAAGCAGCTATTTATCGTCTAAAATGTTAATTGTCTAAAATATTCAGTGTTCAAACAGCAGGGGGGTGCGGGCCCCTCGGAGCAGGGTGCCCCAAGCGGGGCTGGTGGCACAGACCCCCACCATCAGCAGCCCCGGTGTCTGTCACCCCGTGGGTGACACCCCGCTGCCCACCGAGGTTGTGTCCAGCCAAGAAAAGTTGCTAGTATTTGGGTCCGGTGTCATCCCGAGCGAACACACGTCGGGAATGCTCCTGGAAACCAGGAATAGGAAAGGGAAACGGAGACAGTGCAGGAAGGAGATAGGATGGTGAAGACATGCCTTTCTCCTCCCTCCCTCAATGTCACTTTAATTTTTTTCTCATTTTTTCTACCTCTTCTTTCCACCTTTAAACTTTGCAAGTTTTCAATTAGTGAAATTTTCTTGCAGCAGTTGTTTCTGCTGTAAAGCGCAAACCCTTTCTTGCGGAGTCAGCTCTTTACTCGGTTTGCCAGGACATGCTGCTTTTGGCGCCGGGCCCACTGAGCAGGGCGAGCAAGCTGGGGGCTACCAGCAGCCATGGCTACTGGGGGGGCTGGAGTCCCCAGGCTCGCCCCGTCCGTCCTTGGCGTGAGGGGCTGAAACTTGTGGAACTGAGCTCCGAAGCGGAGGGTCCGTGTCCCAACCTCTCCCCTTCTTGCTGCTTCCTTGTCCCTATGGAGAAGGGGGGCGTGAGGGGAGGAGAAAGCCTAGAAACGCAGGGGTCGGTCAGGCAATGTTCATACTCGTGCTGATTTTAGGTAGAAATAAGTTACCAGCAAAGCTGTTACTTTTGCTCTGAACATACCTGCAGCAAAGGGCTGTTGTGACTATCGAGGTGACTGAAGCATGAAAGACTAATTTCCAGCCCTAGAGGGGATCATGAATTCACAGAAAAGTCTTTAGCTGCTCCTTGAAAAGCTGCTTTTCCAAGAACTTGATCAGTATTTTTCATTAGAACTGTCAAAAAGAATATTTTTTTTTTTCAAAATCCTATTTGTTCAGAATATATTTGCTGAAGACCAGTTTACTCTGCTCTTTGTGGAAAGAAATGCTTATGACAATCCCTCACTGGGGTACTCGAGGCAGCCAGAATGTTTGTCAGGAGTTGAATCGATAAATAAAGCAAGTGAACTTGCTTCTTGTATGCAAAATAAAATGCAAAGTAAGACACTCAAAACTCATTAATGTATCTGCAGACAGTAAAAGCTTATTAAGCATTTCACAGAAAGGACAGCTGACGTGGAGCAGCAGCAGCACAACTAGGATCTGTCTGAAAGATGTCCTTTTAGGTAGAAATCCCCGGGTTGATGGGACCCATGCAACGCTGCTAAAGACGCGTGAGTTTTAAGTGTGATTATGTTCCTTCTTTCTTTTACAGATTACAAGGAAGTGCCTGGGTTCCCAAATGGCAAAGTTGTGTCTTGTGGCTCAAATAAGCTTAGATAAGCTAACCGAGGAATTACAGCGCATGAAGGGGCTAGCTTCTTTTTTGTCGCATTGATTTTGGGGGATTGGTTTTTCTTTTTGAGCGGATACCAGTAACAAGATAATGAACTCGACCTGCCCGTCAGAACCTTGGCTGCTTGTGCTTTCCCACAGGCGACATGGAGAAAATCAAACCTACTGGACATGCTCATCCCCAGAAACCGTAAATTAGACTGAAAAAAGACAGAAAACCCTCAGAAATGCCCTCGGGTTGGCAGCTGGCGTCCTGGGCTGTGTTAGTGGTGCGCGTTGTGTGTTGCTGGTACTCAGCATTTAGGGACGGGAAGGAGCGCTCTGTGTCGGGGGGGGTGTTTCTGGCAGCCTCAACGGGCCTATACGCTTCATCACACTCCGTAAATGAACAAGAAGAGGTAAACTTAGAAGCTAAGCATATTCATGGAATCAATAATATATTCACTCTCTATCTGTGTGTAAGACACAGATTGTAAAAGCAGATCCAGCTTGTTCAGATTTGCTCAGTTAGAAAATTAAGTGATATCAAGCCTAACCTTTTTAAATATGAAAATTACCAAAATAGCATTCTTATGACTTGCTAATATCTTGCCTCTGACTGTCCGTTTTTATAAGCTAAGCAGCACATAGTTAATTCTTGCCCGGGAAAGTACCAAGGAAGGTTTAAATATGAAAGGAAATGTTGCTTATTCATTAAGTAGGATTCTCTTACTAATTTATTATTAGCAATACATAAGGATCTCATCCCACTCTGGAAGAACCTTAGGATGGCCTTAATTCTAGGCTGTCTCAAGTCTTGGTGTTTTCTGGTGCATCGATACCCTGCAGAGTAGCATTTATGAGTTATTAGTTATTTATTATTATTAGTTCTGACGTCTGGTCCAAATTCTGGTGGGGGTTCAAGGAGCCTTCTCTATTGTTAGATGCCCAAGAGAGGACAGGCGTATTTGCCTGTCCAGTTCTGAAATCCTGCCTTTTGTCATACTTGCCTCTCTAACTTGGATGTTTTGTCAGTTTTAACTTCATTATACTGCATAAAAACTAAGCGTAAAATGTTACTATTTCAAAAGTGGTTTGGTGTGGCTACCAATGCCACGAGTGAGCAAACAGCTCACAGTAATCTTTTCAAAGTAAGATAAGTCCAGGGAAAAGCCTCAGATACATATTTTCCATGTAAAATTAATTAGGTCAGTGTAATATAAAAAACAAGGACCCAGAAGTCATGCAGTGATTTGTGCTCAATCTTAACTCTGCCCTCCATCTCCCTCTTCAAAAATTCTCTTGGAAGCCACTTCTTTCTTGCTGGCATTTTTCTCTCTTACTCTCCCCCCCTTTAATTTTCCCCCTCATTTTGCTGTGTTGTGTTTAGGCACTGAGGAATTTTGTCACGCTGTTGGAGTTTATCCTGTTACTAGAGTTTATATGTAGGTACCAGCCTCTTTCACACCATGCGTCCAGCATATGCGTACCCTCTTTCACGCGTCCCGATACATGACATACATGTTCCTTATCACCTCCCTGCGTACTCACCATGCACCCAGAAGGGCTTGTTCATCTCCCGTGGGCTGGTGATGGGGAATCAGCTGAGTAATACCGGAAAAATCAACATTCTTTGTGGCCCATTTGCTGCACGCTTTTGAGTTTCCCTGGAGAAAGGCAATAGAAATCACGCTGCTGATGTGGACCATTGACCCAGTAGGTCATATACTGGCCATGAGACCAATACTGGCCATGAGACCAACACTGGACTCTCTGGTATCAAAAAAAAAAAAAAAAGTCACAACCTTAAAGACCTGAAGTTGCTTAGAAACTCTGGTGATCCTGGCTTGTTCTTTCCCCCTCCTGGTTACATATAACCCACTTTTAAAACCTGACATCTTTTCTTTCTCTTACCACTATATCTGATTTCTGCTTACAAGCATGAAAATTCCTTCTGCCTTTTCCTACCATGAATCTTTTTCGCAATAATCTCTTGTAGGATATGATCATAATACCATTTAACTTTTTCTTAGATAAATGGAATGTGTTGCTCTACACACCTCAGCCCCTCATCTAACAGGGGAAGAGTACTCAACTGGCTGTCAGGTCAACCCTGGACTTTTCTGCCCTGGATTCTAGAGCGCTGCTCGCATCACCAGGTGGTGCCTGTGCAGCTTTTATGGCACTTGAACAATTAGGCTGTGTTTTTACCCTGACCAGCTTCTAAACTATTTGAAATATCACAAGCTAGGCATGACAAAATTACAGAGCATACTTTAAGGCGCACAAGCAAGGCAGTAGAAAGTTCAATTTTAATTTTATGAGTTCTGATTCTGAGCAATTCATGTTTGCATGAATTGCCTTTTGATTTATGAAAGAAATGATAAATTGGCTCTTTCAGATTACATAGCTTAATCTGGAAGTTTGCCTGCAGAGTTTGGTCCAGAGCTAATCCATCTGAGTACCTAACTTTAACCGAGTCTTTCACTCTAATGAGCCTTTCATAAGTATGTTTACTTTGTATTATTCTTCTTATGTGAATTCTCTCTATATATCTTGTTCTGGTAAGCAATATCAGGGAATGTTAGTGGGCAGAAGAAACTGTGTCCTCTGGTGCAAACCCCTTGGGAAAGGACTATGTCTGCCTTTCTGTCCTGTAAAATAAAAAATGCGGTTAACGTAAGGTATCAAACAACTCTAATATAAAAGCGTGGGATAAATTAGCAAGGAATATGCTGCTTCGTTGCAGAAAGAGGAAGAATCAGTGATGGGCTTATAAAGGAAAGAACATGCTGTTTAAAGAGGTGGGTCACAGTTTTTCTTGGGGGTCGTGATGTGGCTGTGGCGCTGAATGTGAGGCTCGCTGTGTGCTGGTACTCGGGGCTGTGGGACAGATGCTGCGTTCTGGCAAGGTGCGAGGAAAGGGAATAAAATCACAGAATCATAGAATTGTTTAGGTTGGAAAAGACCTTTAAAGGTCACTGAGTCCAACCATCAACCCAACACTGACAAACCCACCACTGACCCATGTCCCTCAGCACCACGTCTGCCCGGCTTTTAAATACCTCCAGGGATGGTGACACCACCACAGCCCTGGGCAGCCTGTTCCTTTTGGGGAAGAAATTTTTCCTAATATCCATCCTAAACCTCCCCTGGCACAACTTGAGGCCGGTTCCTCTTGTCCCATCACCTGTTCCTTGGGAGAAGAGACCGACCGCCCCTGGTTACCCCCTCCTTTCAGGGGGTTGTAGAGAGCGAGAAGGTCTCCCCTCGGCCTCCTTTTCTCCAGGCTGAACACCCCCAGCTCCCTCAGCCGCTCCTCACAGGACTTGCGCTCCAGACCCCTCACCAGCTCCGTTGCCCTTCTCTGGACACGCTCCAGCACCTCAGCGTCTTCCCTGTGGTGAGGGGCCCAAAACTGGACACAGCCCTCGAGGTGGGGCCTCACCAGTGCCCAGCACAGGGGGACCATCACTTCCCTAGTCCTGCTGGCCACACTGTTCCTGACACAGGCCAGGATGCTGCTGGCCTTCTTGGCCACCTGGGCACACTGCTGGCTCATATCCATATTTTATGAAGACTGCAGGGCAAGTTCAGTATTAAATGCAGCCCCCGGTGTGATCTGTAGAGGGGCTGCAAACCGCTTCATAAGCCCTTGGAGATCAGCAGCAGAAGGGCCTCGGGAAATACCACAGGGGAGGACCACCACAAGAGAAAAAGCATGGATGCTTCTGCTGAGTGGCTATGAAAGCTTATGTTGTTATCTTCTACTGCACTGTGGCGATGGGCGAGCGCTTATCAGTTAAGCCAGGGAGAGAGAGGAACTCACACATATAGATGTGCTCCCGATACGTGGTCAGGCAAACGTGATTTCTAATTGTGTTAAATTTCCTGAGGGTATATGGACTATAAATCAACCTCGAGCTACTTAAGCTTCCCGGTCATGGTGATCACGGGGATTTTCATGACCAATTATAAGAACAAACAAGCTCAAAAAGAAGATTGTTTAAAATTCAATTTATGATTGTTCATATTGCGAATGGGGCTTAAGAACAGCTTTGGAATAGTTTTGCGACTCTTTTTTCTACTCAAATTAATCTTTCAGAGTGAAACCAAACAAGAAAATTTCAATCCAGAAAGAATTTTGCTGTGAAAGCGGTAATTTTAAAAAGGGGACTAAATTGAACTTATAACTCTAATTTAGCAATAAATATAATGAAATTTTGAGTACAGCTGTAATTGTTCCTCTCTTAATTAAACAAGGTATTTTATAAATGCTGCAGAAAATCATTTCTTGGTACTTAGGCTGAGATTCAAGCCAAATCAGAGTTGGAATGAAGGATGCCTTTCATTAAAACATAATATTTTAAGTTGTAGGATGAACTGTGACTGAAGGAGAAAAATATAGCAATATATCAAAAATATATCAAATACTTAGTGTCAAGAGCAGATAAGTGCCGGAAGAAAATACTTCACATTAGATAAAGATGAACAGCACAGGCTTTTTGGCAGGGACAAAAAACCTTAGACATCAGATTAGGAAGCTGAATACTAAAAGAGGAAAGTAAACAAATAAAACCCTCCCAAAATTACAACTTCATGAATTCACTGAAAGCAAGGAGAAATATCAAATGCTAAAATATCCCTTTCAATGTTTCATCACCATTTCTTGTGAATCTCACGGGATTTCATTGCAATATGCTCCTTTTTCAAGCTTATAAGGCAATAAAATATCATATACAACATCAAATACCAGAATTTCTGTATCTTAAAAAATGAGACCAGAGTGTTCTTGAAGTCTGGTCTGGATAAAAACTTAATAAGCAAACTTTCTCATATAAAAGCGTTGGAGGTTTTTGTGCATGCTTTTGTAAAAAACATTACTTAAAGGAATAATTACCTATGCTGCCAGAGTTAAATTCGCCCAGTGTTTTCCTTTTTAAGATGCTATATTCCATTTTGATTCCATACATTTCCATTCTAATATTTTTCTATGCTTTAATTGGTTGGCGTCAGTTTTTCTGTGTTTACTATATTTTTCAGTCTGAATTATCTTGGCGAATTTCAGCAAACACTGCTTTTCAGAATAATATTATGAGAAAACATTAAAATCAGATAATATTATTTTCTTTTTTATACATCCATGGAAACAGAAATTAGGGAAAATCAGAAGAAGCTACCATGATAAAATATGTATTTCTTTTGCCACAGGTGTGTTAATTCGGACACCTAAATTGATGAAAACTAATGGTTTTTATCATGAATTTCTTGTTCTCATTTCACATCTGTAGTTAGCATGGTGCTTACTAGGATGCTATGAACAGAAACTCACTTAGATGGCATAGGAATATTCTTTATATTAGGAAAATAATTCTGCCTTCAAAAAGACGTTGAAATAGTAAAAAAGATTAAAAAATGAGGAAAGGGAAACAGCCTGAAAAATCAGTATCAAATGGTATTTCCAATATGTATTCTGTCCATTATTACATCTGAATCCAATGGATAAAACCGCAAAGAATTTGAAAGCAGGGCATACCATAACGTATACGATCAAAGAGAAGGATTTGTTGCATGAGTAATCCTAATTACAGCATTTAATAACTTCTGAATGCTCAAAAATTCTGCCTTGCCTATCCTTGTAGGTAGTATACATCTCCATACCTCCTAGCCCTTATCTGTTCCCCTCTGACATCTTGTGTCCCTACGAATGGTTGCAAACAGCTAGTATTCAAAGAAAGATGTACAAATCAGTCAGGAAGCACTTATGTGACTGAAAATGAAGATTATGGCAGAGGTTTAATCTGTTATTGCCATCAAGAATGGGTTTTTGTTTGTGTGTTCGAATGGTTTAGCGAATGCTTTCATCAACAAAACTTGGAGGGAAAAGCCCTATTTACTCATTTCATATGAATTGCAACAACATACAAGTCACGAAGGCTTGAGTTACCGATCCTTTCATACAGTCCAGGCCACCCTCTCATTTGAGTATACCGTTACGCACATCTGATCAGTTTTAATAGTGATGTGGACCATTTCTCCCGCTTGTCCCAATTGTACAGCATCCCTGGGACATCTAAGCTATCTGCTGTCAAGATTAACTTACACAAATATAACATTTTGCTCTTTAATGTACGTTAGCAGCTAGAAATGGGCAATGTTAATTCAGGCAGTCATTAACCAAAACAGGTCACTAGCAAATAATGATAGGTTGCTACTGAGAACCACTAATCTCAAGGCCATCTCCAAACTCTGTCCTAACAGACAACAACTTTCCATCTTCATACGTGCAAAATCATGGAATGGTTTGGGTTGGAAGAGACCTCAAAGCCCATCCAGTGCCACCCCCTGCCCTGGGCAGGGACACCTGCCACCAGACCACATTGCGCCAAGCCCCGTCCAACCTGGCCTTGAACCCCTCCAGGGATGGGGCAGCCACAGCTTCTCTGGGCAACCTGGCCCAGGGGCTCACCACCCTCAGAGTGGAAAATTTCTTCCTGAGATCTCATCTAAATCTCCCCTCGTCCAGTTTAAAACCCTTACCCTTCATCCCTACATGCCCTTGTAAAAAGTCCCTCCCCAGCTTTCCTGGAGCCCCTTTAGGGACTGGTAGGGGCTGGAAGGTCTCCCCGGAGCCTTCTCTTCTCCAGGCTGAACCCCCCCAGCTCTCTCAGCCTGTCCTCACAGCAGAGGGGCTCCAGCCCTCCCAGCATCTCCGGGGCCTCCTCTGGCCCCGCTCCAACAGCTCCGTGTCCTTCTGCTGTTGGTGCCCCAGAGCTGGAGGCAGTAAAACGCATGCTGTAATGCCTATGTCTCCGAAGGTTACCTATGCTTGAGGTTACAGATCCTTTTCCACTAACAAAATGGCACAAGGCAAAGATCATGAAGAACGCCATCGTGTTTACACAGTGAAACGTTCTGTGGAGAACTGGCTCCAGTCCCCGCAGGGGGTTACCAGCATCTCTGTGGAGGCTGGAGGCGGGTGGTCGGCACTGCTCCCTGGCTCGGGTACCACGCTGGGCTCCCAGTGCACCACTTGCAGCTCTGGACCTACCTCAGGCACAGCTCATGCCCAGGATTGTCAGATTTAACACCAGCTTCCATGGTGAAAATTCGCTGTGTACATGCGAGGGAAAAAAGGGTCTCTCAAATCCAGACCTATAGCAAACACAGGATAGATTTTCATCCTTAAATATCAATGGGGGCAAGAGAAGTGGCAATTTAACCTGAAAGGTGGAGGTATGTTATTTGCCTTGATTACAGTATGTTCATTTACAGTGTACATTACTCTTTGTCCCCACCCTGAGTGAAAAGGTGACCTAGAGATTGGTGAAGAAACATGGGAAAAGGTGAAAATGAGAAATTATATCTGCTTGTCACTTATTTTTATGCTATGAGAAAATTAGTAAGTTTTTGATCCTGTTGCCATTAAGATATAATTGTACTAATTTAATTAGAAGAGTTTGTTTGCTCTGACTCACCCTATTTTCACTCTTATTGGTCTGCAGTTGTTTAGATTTTTGTACTATTTACTTTTTTTCCCAGGGAGAAACTAGTTATATATCGCTATCCAAGACAGTGCGTGTTATATATATATATATATGTGTGAAAAAAAGGAGAAATAAGCTTCCATTTGTAAACAAGGAGTAAAAATCATACCCCAGCTTTACCACTGACCACAGCTGAGGGAAATTTAAATTCTTTCATTTTGTTTGCAGCAATGCTTAAAACTAGATTTGCAAATGCAGACTGGAAACTCTCCTATCCTTTTCCGAAAAAGCAGATACATCACAATAGGGACAAATCAATTTCAATTGCTTCTTGTCCAAATAAACAGTGCTAAACCTCAAGATGTCTTAGGTAAAGATTCAAAATCAGGAAATGAAAAAACGAACAATAAAATGCTAAGGTCACCCAGGATCAACCTTTTCTTATCCCTTCTCTTTCATACTCTGGAGAAGTACATAGGAGGGGATGAAATGTGTTGATGCTGGACTGTATCATTACTAACAGTCTGTTATTTACAATTTCAGCCTAGAAGCCTTGGAAAGTACTTTATCACTTGATCTTCAAACTAGTATTTGTGACTCGTCAGCCTCTCTCCATTTGATGAGCATTTGCACTGCAACTGCATCGAGAAGCCCTAGAGCAATGTAGTTAAGCTCTATTGAACTCTATGGAGGTTTAAAGATAAGGGAGTTATTTCTGTCAAAGCTAACATGAAAAAATGTATTTGCTGCTTCATAATTGCCAAAAAGTGGCAAAAAGGCATTATTTTTTATTCTTTCCTTTTTTGTACTCTTGCCATCAGAACCTAGTGCACAAGCAAGGGCTACGAACCATTGCATATACTTGGGGCACTCTAGTCTCAAGGGTATGTTGTCCTTATAACATACAATTACAAATTACAACATTGTATGTGGCTTTTGTTGTACGTTTCCTGTTACTATTAAAAACTCTCAATTAAAATGCTTCACATGAACATGGTGCAATAGTAGTTGGCCACACAAAGGGGGCTCTCTACATGCTGGTCAGTATGAACCATCAGAGCGAAGGCTTCACTTGGATCACTACTCCTAAAAAGCATTGATCCTGCTCTCTTTTTAGAGATCTGAGAAAAATGCAGTAATTTCTGGAAGCTTTCCCAGCTAGGTTCTTTCCAGATGAATTTTAAAAAAAAAAAAAAAAAAAAAAGAAATATACTTGCTTTTGGAAGGGATTTTTTTTTTTTTTTGATAACTGAACCATCTCTCAAGAGGAGGCTCTATCACAGACTGAAAATCTGTCATATGGAATGACAAAATATTGTGGCAGCAAAATGTTCAGTGAACAGTTACGCGGGGGGATTACAGACTGGCAGAGGGAACAGGGTTTTTAAGACAAAGGAACTTCCAGAACTGACCCTGTCGGTGAGTATCTGAAGGCAAAAGTAACTCGATTTGCTCTAAAGATGAATTGGAATTCTACTCAAAAGCAAAAGTAAAAAAGGAATGTGCTGCTTCTACAAAGAAGAGATGGAGATGTAAGTCTGGAAATGCAATACAAAAAGAACTAGCTATGTTTTTTTCATAAGTCGGTTTTGTGCATATCACTTTGTCAAAATTAAAATGGGTCGTTTATCCAGAGGAGAATAATGATCTGAATCATCATTGAGATCTCCAACAAAGTGTTAATCAGATGTTTAGAGGTTTCCCCTTGACTAGGCTCTTAGAACGCAAGGAGAAACACCATATCAAAATAAGTTCTTAGTACAAATGAAAAATTTCGTTTATTCCCAGTTCCTCAAGACGAATTGAGATCTTAGACTTTTGAAAATATGGAAGGGACTAATTGCGAGCTTGTGGTGGGTTCCTCTGAACTCGGGAATTCTCTGAAGTAACTTGCTTCCTGAGATTTCCTAAAGAATAGCAATCACCTGAAGATAAATTGCTGTTCTTGGGCTCCTCAGCGACCAGGTTCTGTGAGGCACGTGCCTTCTTTTTGCTCTTCAGTAGCCTTGGGGAGATTTACTGGCATGCCACACACAGTGAGAAGAATACATAGAAATGCAATGCCTGGGTGTTAGTGAGTCTCCTTGAAATTGTCCTTCACTCAAGTCAGGCAAGAGCTATGAACAAATTAAAATGTTTGTTTACAAAATCCAAGAGAGCTGACATAGTTGCAAAGGTTTATAAAGACCCAAATAACAGGAGAGAAGAAAATGGTACCTAATCTATGTATGTCACCAGCTCCAAAACCCAGCAAAATCTGTAGGACCTGACATGTGGTAGAGTCTCCCCTTCATCTTTGGGGGTCTCAGGGTTCGTGAACACTTCAGGGTTCAATCGCAAAGGAAGAACTTGGACTGAAAATCGTGTTAGCTTCTTAAACGTCTTTCCCCACTCTTCTGCAATGGGCATAGGAATGAATTCCATTTTCTTCATAAGTGGTTTGATCCTCAACACGTTCAGGAGACTTTATTTTCTCTGTACTGACAACTAAGTGAACTTCTGCCTTTGGAAATGCTGCTACCTTCTTAGTAGAGAACGTGCAGTTTAAATCCTGGGATAAATCTGATCCATTTCCCACACGGAGAAGCTAATCCCGATCTCTGTATAAAGCTTTTTATTGCACGAAGCTTTATATTTCATAGCCCCATGTAATCAAAAACTACCCTGTGTATCTTGAATTAATTCCTGTGAGTAGCTCTTTACTGAAGCGCTAAAGTGGCACTAATCAAATACTTTGGGGTGAGTGATCTTGGAACCTGTCTTTGAGGAATACTACGATAGGACTGTTAATGGTGAGCTTTGTTTTGCCTGTCAGTGGATCCAGGCATTTAAAACTCTCTTACTGCATTTAGTTGTTGAATTACTACAGGTAAAAGATGCATTGTTAGTGTTTGGGTCTACCTTCCACCTGAAATTTTCTGAAAAGCAATGTAAAGAAAATATCTCTCAGTTGTGTTTGCATTACTCAGATCTGTTGAGGAACATAGTTCTTCCATTACTTTAATGTATGGCCTGGGAAGACTCTGCCTTACTCTTCACATTGCAAAAAATTCACTTTCGAGCCAAGGTTTTTCAAAAACTGGTTGTCAAAAAGTTATTGTTGTGTCATTTCCTTGTGTGATGCAAGCTATAAATTGACATTTAAAATGGATCTCCAGGAAATTCAGTCCTTGGGAACAAAAAGGGCTTTCAAAAAGGTGTAGCTACAACTGCGAGCAGGTTTCAACCCATTCCTTTGTGGCTTCTGTTCTGTTATTGTCTGTTATTTTCTTTTCCCCCTTTAAACTCCCAGAATCTCTGCCACTGCAGCTGCCGTACATGCTAGAAGGGTGAGCGTGGAGCATTTACCTAAGGTAAACATTCTCCTTGAAGCTAGGTCCCACCCAAGGCTGATGAAATCACGCAGGCCTTTGCTTTGTCATTCGTTATCATTTCAGAGAATACCTGACAAAAAGGGATTTATCTCTACAATATTCAACCTCAAAAAGGGAAGTAGGCAAAGCCCTTGTTCTGCTCGCTACAACCACAGCTGTAATCTGCCAAGGAACTTTTTTCTTCTTTTTTTTTTTATTTTTTCCTTCCTTTTTTCCCCTATTCCCGTCCTTCCTCTTCCCTTCCCCTTCCTCTTTTCCTTCCCCTTTTTTTTTGTTTCTCATTTTCCTTTCTATTTTTCATCAGAAAGGTGCTGACGACAGCAGGTTCTGGGGCCCTCACCACAAGAAGGACATGGACCTGTTGGAGTGGGTCTAGAGGAGGCCCCGGAGATGCTGGGAGGGCTGGAGCCCCTCTGCTGTGAGGACAGGCTGAGAGAGCTGGGGGGGTTCAGCCTGGAGAAGAGAAGGCTCCGGGGAGACCTTCCAGCCCCTTCCAGTCCCTAAAGGGGCTCCAGGAAAGCTGGGGAGGGACTCTGGAGCAGGGAGGGGAGCCATGGGATGAGGGGGAACAGTTTTAAACTGGACGAGGGGAGATTTAGATGAGATCTGAGGAAGAAATTCTTTGCTGTGAGGGTGGTGAGCCCCTGGCCCAGGTTGCCCAGAGAAGCTGTGGCTGCCCCATCCCTGGAGGGGATCAAGGCCAGGATGGACGGGGCTTGGAGCAACGTGGGCTGGTGGGAGGTGTCCCTGCCCAGGGCAGGGGGTGACACTGGATGGGCTTTAAGGTTCCTTCCAACCCAAACCATTCTATGATTCTATGATGATTCATCAACCAGATTCCACTTCAGAGCAGTTACAGCATCACATTGTGAACTCAAGGTCAGAAAACTGTAATTCACTCTACTCTTCCTCTTAGACTGTCTCAGTCCAAAATTATGAAGAATTCTTGACAGGGTCTGCACATACATATCATTCCTTCTAAAAAGAAGAAAGTAAATACGCTGCTTGATGAAACACTTCATATCAGTTCTTACAGAATCCAACTGGCAAAGAAAGCAGTCCCTTGTTATGCAAAATCCTTGTTTGTAAACAGTGTTCTGCCTTTAAATTGATTTTAATGCTTTGCCTTAGAGAGCTTATACACTTATTTTCTCAATATAAACCCACTACAAGTGCCATCTGGTGGCAGAAGTAAATTAAATCTGCACAAAATGTTTTATGAAATCATTAAGGGGTAAATTTCCAGCAGTATGCAAAAGGATTTAACCATGCAGTTCTCATGAGGAGATATGTGCTCCTGAGTCTGTGACACATGGATCACTCTAGGTTTGCAAAACTTCCACAAAGACTGGACAACTTAGATTGAAAATATAACTTGGTCCATGACTGACAGTCATACCAAGATAAACATCATCTTAGTACAGATATTAGAGTGTAATAATTCCCAATTTCATCTCAAAAAAGAAAAAAAAAAAGGAAAAAAAAATGATTAAACTTGTTTCACTTCCCGTTCATGTATGTAAGCCTCCCCCATTCAGGAATTTTCACTAATGGACTACTCAATGCCGCCTTCTAGGGAGAAATATTTTTTCCTTACTAAAGGCGAAATAGAGCACTGCATTGCTACTGTTCAGTTCTGTATACGGTCTGTTTGGGTATACATGACTTCTTGCAGATACCCCAAACCTTTAGGGTTTGTAGCCAAGACTTTAATAGATTTCATGCTTGAACTATGATTACTATGACAGTTATGAAAAGGCAAAAAAGTCCTTTGGGAGAACTATTTGAGATTCACCTTCTCAAGGTAGATTTAGGGACTTCATTTTGTGGGAAGGTTTTCTTGCGGTATTTTGGCCTCTGCCGTAACTATAAGCGTATCTGGAAGAAGCATCACTTCTCTACAGTGATGTATATTTTGGCCAGTATCACCCATATGGATCTTAAACACAGGTTCCACGTTCTTTTCTTAGTATGCAAGGAAATGTTCAGACTTGAGAAGACATATGCTGTGTGGCAGTGTCACATCTGTTATGAAATCCTGTTGAGAAGAGAGAACTGAATAATAAGGTGGATTTGCTTTCTCTCCTTGTCTCTGGATGTCAGTTCTGGAAGCAGAGTTGCTGACTAAGAAACAGCATTTGGTGTTGGGTTACAGTTCTCAGAAGGAGCCGCTTGAATGCCTGAGAAAAACTCGGTTGATACATAAACACACATAGAAATAATCCCTGCAAAGCATGGATTTTTCAAACTTCAGGTCACTAATTAATGCTCTACTAAGAAAATAATCTGATTTTGAATGGAAAACGTCCTATTCTAGCTGGAAATATTTCAGTCTTAAGAGTCACCATTAAGAGTCACCATTAAGCATATTTCATCAAGCAGATTTTTTCAGGCAAAGCGGCTGATGGTGGTCACACCTAGCTGTGTGCATCTTGTGCATCTACCGTGTTTCTGCCCCTGCGGAGAATATGGGTGAAAGCCAAGGGGTTGGTGCGCTTAAACAACCCGTGTTTCCAGTGCTGCCTCAGCAGGTGCAACTTCTTCTGCTGTTGTGCCACAACAGAGAGAGTCATCCCACCCCATTGACTCCTCAGAGCCGTTCTCCTCTCTCTGGTTGCTGAATACTTAAGACGATGTGCAGCTTGTATACGCTGTCTTTCAGTTGTGCTGCTGACCCCACTCCTAGGTGATGTTCCCTCCTAGCTTTCCACAGCGTGATACAAAGCCGTCTGCAGAAGTGGCTCCATACATTGATGGCTGGCCCAAGGACATCAAAGGGTGTAAGAGCAAAGTGACCTCCAGCATTTGGTGCAAAACTGAAGGTGCCAAACTGTTTCTTACTCTTGTGCTTTTAAGGATTCAAAACAACAAAAGAAAGCATGGATTGTGGACAAATATAAAGTAAAGGATACTTCTAAGGATTCAAAACAACAAAAGAAAGCATCGATCGTGGACAAATATAAAGGAAAAAAAAAAAAAGAAAATAATCTATGTGAAGGGTCAGAAACCCAGCCTAGATAAAGCTTCTTTCTGTTGCTGAAACAACAGCAAGGGATGAAGTCATCACTGGATGCCAGCAACAATTGCCTGTTATGCTGTTCCGTGAATCACCCTTTTGAGCACAGCTCACAGTAACCTGTAATTTTCATATGCGGAATGTCCAATTTCAATGCAGTGATAAGTGAGAGGGAGGAGAGCACATTTAGTTGAATCATTCACATGCGTAAGTGTCAACAGGTACTGTCAAGCAAAAAGAACATGACTCAGCCGTGCAGCAGCGTTGTTTTTGAGGAAGGTCTTTTTGTAGAATACCCAATACAGAAGACTCCCAGCAGCCTCCCCAGCTCAACTCACCACCACTTGGCACCGGTGACTTGGTCAAACAGGGCAAACCATTAGAGGGCAGCCAGGCTGGCCAACAATCTGCTCAGAGGCCACCATCTCACTGCTAAAAATGCCGCCTGAGTCAGGCAGGGTGTCAGGGAGGGCGCGGAGAGGCAAGATGTGGCTCTGTGATCCATCACAACAACTGCTGCGCCGAGGAAGCTTTACCAGTCTTGGTGCCTGGCTACAGCGTCACCAACTCAAACCCTAATGCCATAATTTCTATAGCCGTGTGACTTTACCGTGTGTAATTGCTCACGTAGGGGTTGAGGCGGAGGAGAATGGCGTGGAAGCAGGTTTGGGCATGGTAACGTTGGCTGCATGCAACCGTAGTTCTGAAACTGTGACCCAGGAGCCACCAGTGGCCCGTGGAGCCTTTTCCACTTGGCCACTGAACAAAATGGGTCAAGAAAGAAGTGACGAGGATTTGAAAGGGAAGCATCAAAAAGGTGGAAAATCACTGTTGCCCTAATTACTTCGGTAGGATGAGGAAACATGCACAAAGACTCCCATTGCTATCTGTATTTCTGTGATATGGGCCTGAGTAGAAAAGTGCTGTGAGAGGAAAACAGCGTCACGAAGAGGAAGGTGACGGAGAGCTTTTGATGGCGTAGCTGCAAAAATGTTTCCCTGACAGTCAAAGTAACAAACATGGTTTCCATTAAAATAAAACTACACCCAGTAGCACTTAGCAAAATACTTTACAAAATGAACCCAAGTTCAGATTCAAAAATCAGATGAAGAATAAAAGAAGAAAAGAAAAAAAGGAAAAAAAACCCAACACTGGAGGGAACAATTAATTCATCTAGTTCTCCCATTTCTCCAACATATTTTTTTTTCTAGTTTAGTAATAATGAGGTAAAGCAGTAGTTTATTTGCAATGTTGTACTGATTTTCTAAGCGTTATAGCTAAGAAAGTCCAAAAGCTGCAGTGCAAACAGGAAATACTGTATTTGCGCTGTACTGATGAGAATCCCTACGAACAATAAGCAACAGCAATAACTGAAGGACAGCGAGCAGGAGGGGGTGAAATCCCTGTGCCAGAGAAGAGAATAAGATGCAAGTATTAGGACAACACAAGGAAATTTCAGCATAGTCCACTGGGGTTTTCTCCAGAAACTTGAAAATTTTGGAAGTTTTCCCCAGATATTAATCAGGAGCTTCAGATCTGAAATCCTAGTGGATCACTGAGGCACGAACCTGCCCTTCTGGAAAGAGACCTCACTGGTTGCACCGTCTGTGGTTGTTTCCCATCCAGACACAAGGACACAATCAGGATCCTTCTGTCTATACACTGTGCTCTGGAGCTTCTTATGGACAAAAAATTGCTGCTGCGTTTCTCTTCCCAAGGGCTCAGGAAGGTCCTTGGCGGGCACGCCAGAAGCCCGAGGCTCCCTGCGCCACAGAGCCTGGCTCAGAGCTCGAGCAAACCCAGTGAGGAGACATGGGCGGCCTAAACCCATCCCTGGTCCCCCAAAGCAGGGAACCAAGGAACCGTCTCCTTCCAGTGCCTGAGTAAAGAACTCACATTTGCTATTGTTTTCCAGCTCTCCTCCACTATTAGGAGGGACACCGCATCAATTAACTCTGAAGTAGTTCCCTGGGAGTGTTTTAGCTGCTGAGCAGAACTGTTGATACAGAGAGCTTAACAACCACATCTGCTTAGGTACCTCCAGAGCACATTTCAGACTGATTAAAGTCTAAGGATCTAAGTTACTTTCCCTTCTGCTGCCTCTGTTTATCTTCAGTATCTTAAACTCTCCAAACGCCCACTAAGCAACGTTAATCTTTACTGTAATGAAACTGAGCTTGTTTTAAATATGACTTTGTGGTCTTGTAACTTCAGACCCTGGAGCTGTTGATCCCCAAAAGAGTTGGTGATCTTCTCATGCTTCTAGGCGTATATGCACATATACCAGTATTAAAATAAGATACTATCAATCTTTTCGCTTGACTTCAGGCTGCAACTGCCTTTCAACTAATAGGCCGAGGTATAATTTCTCAGTTCTGCTATAAATAGTTTAAAATCTGACCTTACGCTCCACCCTCAATATGTGCTGTACGGATGAATTGCTACATCCATGGCAATCGAAAGTGTACTTTAAATTAGCTCTTAATTCTTATTTTAAAATAATCTACATAAAAGCTCTTACACCTTTTAAAAAGCGTGAAACCCTGACTTTCTGCAGAACAGTTCCTCCACCTGCTGTAAGCAGTGAATGGCTTTGGGTGGGAATGTGCCCTGTTTATGTGTGTTAGTAGGGAAAAAATGGAAGATTCTGCAATTCATTAAATTTTGTATGTATGATGTGTATGAGTAATTGGATCTAACTCACCACTGGCATATACAGTCACAGCAAAAAAAATTGTTGCATTGTGCAGTTTGATACAGTAAAGTAAAGAAATATCTTCACCTAAACAACCATTCTTAGAATTTCAATGAAGCAGTAAATCTTAAACAATCTATGCCTTTTCAGCTGATGTTTTCAAGGGCTCCTTTGTGACAGGAAATGCTAATTTTATGAATGGATACGCACTAACATTACTCTTGTAATATGCTTTTTAAAATGCAACTTAACATAATGGAAGTTTCCTAGGAAGGTATATTCATTTTCAAAAAATTCTGATCATCCATTTAAATTAAACGCACACAAGTTCATTCATCAAGGCAGAATGCAAACTTCTGTTTACGAGACAGATGCCATAATTTATACATCGCAAAGTTACTCAGCTGATGTAACACCTCTGTTTCAGGCAGCGGTAGCACTGTCTTAGTTAAGGAAATGCCAGCAGATTAAAATGTTCTCATGGTTCATAATAGAGTTTAGCGCGTGGTTTGACAGCATTATTACAAATGTTGTGAAGCCTGGTGCGCTTGAAGCTTATGCTCTGCATTTAGATTTAAAAAAAAAAGTTGCTGTGAGCCACAGAAGAAGATGGCAACGTCACATTCATCTCTTAATATATGCAGTGATAGCGATTATATAGTACTTATGTGGTGCTTTCCTGTATGGCCATACTACTTCAGTGCAATCGTTGAAGTTTCTAACGGGTTGGTATATGTTCCACCCACTAAAAAAAACACCCGCAAGAATTTATCTCCAGGTAAGCATGACTTACTCACTTAAAAGGAGGTGAGAGAGGGCCGTGTGAAAGAAAGAAAGAAAAGCTTCCCCTCTCTTTTAGTTGAGAAGTGAAAACAGCGCAAAGATTCTTAATGGTTTACAGATGAGTGCACCTGACCTGGTTATAAGTAACGTCTATTAATACGTGCCAAACTAATTTAACTTATGGCCACCGCTGATAGCCAAAAATCTACATAACCGTGGGCTATTGAAATCGGCTCTCTGGGTTTGAGTCAGCAAATCAATTAATTATACATTGATTTTTGCCATGCGTCTTTGCTCAAACAGTGCACGACTGTGAATTTGGCCCCCGAGTTCTGAAGCATCTGTTGAATATTTACATGCCGCTCCTGAATACAAGCTCATTTGGGGTTTTTTTGGCTCGAAGCACGGGCAGAGAAGTTAACATCTGTTTGCAAAAGGCCACGCGATCATATTGTACCCTGCAAAGTATGTGTGGTTGCAGAGTGGCCTAAGGGAGAGGAGATGCCTTGCCTGGGTGCAATTAGGCAAGAATTGTGGTAGATGCACGCATTAATTTTGTAGAACAAAATAAAGAGAAGGGAAATGTGTGTCTTTTCATAAATGAATACTGTATTTTGCTGACTAAAGCTGAAAATAGGTGGAGATAAGTTTTCCTTCCTATTTCTGGTTTTTACCGTAAAATCTGTATGTTTACTTACCCCTACATAAACTCGTACACAGAGAGAGGAGTTATATGAGTATAAGCCTGTAAGAAACGGAGTCCCCCTTTTGCACTGAATATGTCAAGTCTCATTGATTTTAACCATTACTGAGGATGTGTGGCTCCTTGCTCGGCCTCGAATAATTTCTGTAAAAATCCGTGTAAAGAGTGTGATTTGAATGTGAGTGTAGAGTTGCTGAAATGAGTACCTTAGAAGCTGCTGAAGGTAAGGGAAGCGAATAAAAGTATTAAATTAATGGGAACATATTTTGGGAAGTGATGATCGAATAGGAATAAAATAGAGAATGTAAAATTGATGTGATGTTTTAAAATGAGATTTTCTAGTCAGGATACAGATATCTATTACATGGAGCTGTAATAAAATTTATGCCCTCACAGTGCTATATAAATCTAGAGCAGAAGACAGATTTAATCCCATTAAATATTTGTCGGGGATTTAATGTAGTAGATAATATAACAAACGCAATTGGACCTGGCATTACAATTATCCATTTTTACCAAACACCAATGCCCGTGGCTTCAAAAGGAATTTTGCTTAAGATAGGACTCAGTGATTGGCCTTTATGTTTCTTTTAATTTCTCACAGTCTGATGTTAGAGCTGCTATTATTTTTTCAGCTCTTTTTATCTACTAACCCCAAAGCTGGCTTGCTTTCCTTATTACAGAGGTGTCCAGTGGAAAAGCTGTAACAGGAACATTTCTTTAACAGAAATGTGGCAATTTAACCTACTGATTCTATATGGTTTTTTCCTATTGAAGGGCAGAATATCATCGTCTGCCTCCGCATTGTTAAAGGGCTGCTGCCAAAACCAACTCCCTCCGCTAAGGTAGCGACGTACACTGGTTCTGCAGCCCATTTCAGTCAAAACCTGGCTTCCAGGTTGCTCATACATTTAGTTTTCTTGTGTCATCCCAGCTTTTATGCTTGGCTGAAAGAAGGTAAGATAAATTTAAAAAGTTTTCAGCTCCACAAATGTGGGAGAAGTTTTCCATTACACCCAAGAACTCGGGATGGATGAGGCATTACTTAATTTCTTCTCATTAGAAAGCCATTTGTACATATTCATTTATACTCTTTGTTTTCTGAGGACTTTTTTCTGCAGTTCGGAAGCAACTGCCACCACACAGCAAATGGGAAGTGGTTTTTAAGAACACCCTTTCACGCTGACCTCAGGAGTTTAGAGCCTTTGGGTCACCATAATCCTCCCTGTGGCAACTAAAATGTTGAGAATTCAGATACTTGGGTGTTTGGATTTATTTTTTTTTTAAATATAGTAGTGTTCTCTTAATTAAAACCGAACTGATTAATTCTTCAACTTTTATTATTCTCTTGTTTAAAACTCTTCAGCTATCAAAGCAAGAAACTGAAAGAACACTCGGTGACTTCTGATCCTAACCACCACTAATAAGTGTGCTTTTCGTGGCTGAAGTGAACAGTGCATAGTTTGTGGTTTCACTGCAATTTAGTTGATGAATATGAACATATGTAAAATTAATATTTCCAACATGTGGACACTCATAAAACGTTTGGGTTTTTTTTTTCCACTTATGCACAGCCAAAGTTATTTTTGAGAACTTTTAATTCTGTGTTTTGTAACCAATCATCGGGTGATGTTTTCTATGTAACAATGGAAGGAAGTAAAATAAAAAAATGTGTTATCATAGACTAAAAGTGTTTTGGAAATTCATGCCAGGTTTCATATGAAGATAAATCGCATCCAGACTGTCAAGGCACACATTTTCAACTGACAGGTTTATCAGCATCCCACAAAATAAAGAAATTACTCCTATCTGTTAAAAGGCAAACCACATGTTTAGCAATTCGTTCTCTATGGATTTAGGTCAGCCTTTCCAGGATTTCCAGTTGTAATATGAAGAGGCAAAATGAAACCAGTACAGAAAAGCTAATTCACTCTCCAGCAAGACAAGAAACACACAGTACGACATAGGGAAACCCACTTTTCCTGTTTTTAAAAGAAGAAGATGGAATTTTGCTTCCTTCCCTGTCTTTGGCACCACATTTGAACTACAGTATCTGGAGAGGAAGGATGTGCTGAGACTCGGGGTGCCTGGGTTCAAGTCCCCACAGTTTCCTGAATGATGAGCAAATGAACAAAACTGTTATTTCCTTTCTGGAGTGGGGCACTTGGAGACACGGAGGTCATAGCTAAATAGAGATCTTCATGGTGTCTCCATGGCTGCTTTAATGCCAAACCGTGTCATGCTCCCCAATGCACAAGAATGAAGTTTCTGGATATTTGTCTCTGGGGAGCTCCACGTTAAAGGTTTTTCATAAAAACTATTTGGGCAAAGACAAGATTAGAAATTCGGAAAACATACCAGATCTATGGTACTGTACTTGCTGCCCTGTTCACTGGTTCCTGGCCTCGGCTTTCCCCAAAGGTCACTTAAACTTTTTACCTAAGCAATCCCTATCTGAATTTCACGTAGACCTGATAGCAAACATCCCCCCTACCCTGGCTCCACATCAGCTCTAACTGGTTCTTCACAGTCCATCAGATTTCATTTGACATATTTAGTTTTGGAACAAACAAATCCAAAGACTCCTGCTGGTGATATTTTTACTCTCTTGCTATCATTTATTTTCAATAAAAATTAGATTTGCTACATTATCACGTAGAACACCCAAATAACAGCAGGATCTTTGAAATCATGCTACTACCGTGAAAAATAATAAGAAAATATCATAACAGGTGTAACACACTGTTCTCAGATCAACAGTGGTACATAGCACAAGATTTACAATTTGATCCTTTAAGCCCATTCAAAAGCACAGAGGAGGTGACAAGCAGGCATATTGCCTTGAAAAATACATTTTTTCATACAGCAGCATGAGAAGTTGTGTTCATCCATAGAAGCTTTTTCATTAGAAGTACTTGTGTTCATTTTCATAGATCTAAAACTAGCAGAATATTGAGGGTAGGGAGTATTATGTACTCAGACATTGCCACCATATAAATGTTATTTGTTGCCGGATGCATAAGCTTACATTTGCCAGGAATGGGGTAGGAAACTTGAATATTCACGAGACCAACACTTGCAACAAAAGAAGCAGCCAATATCTACATCTACCTCTCAAGTCAAGGTGCCTTACTACACATATGCAATAAATAAACATGCATATCACCCAAACCCTACCTCATTGTTCAACAAATAGATATATAATTCTAAAATTGTTTAATTCAGAATCAGAAACTTTAAGATGATCTTGGATTCTTCCCCTTCCCTATTGTTTTTAGTGATCCATATTTTGATATTTCATTTTTCATGATTTTTGGTTTTACTTTTGTTCTGGGCAGTGTTTGAGAATATCCCTGCTCTACCGAAGACTGAGTTGGATAATTGTATTCAGTGAAATCCTGATCTAGCCCTTTGGTCTCTGGAAATCATAACCCTGATGCCTTAATCTTTGCTCCTGTAGCATCATCTAAGTATAGTGGACTTAGAGGAGTCACTGGTGCCCCTTGAGACCATCTTCTACTGAGATGTCTGACAAGGACTACTTGAATCTGAACGAACAGTCTTATTTACTAGCACAACTCTTCACAGAAGTGAAAGCCCAGGAAGCAAGAGAATTTCACTGTTGAGACCAAAATGTTTGTGCATTCTTTCTGTTGGAAAGCATGAGATCTACTAGAAGAAAAAATTTCTACTCAGAATAAATACAGCCAGTTTGTAGAACAACGTTGAACACGCTCAAACCAGAGTCTGCAAGAAGAAAATGTTACTAGTCTGATTGTAGTAGTTGAACTTGAAAAGTATTTGCTCAGCTGTAACACACTTTTCTAAAAGTAATATGTAAATAATAATAAAGACAGAGAGGATGCTGGCTGCCATGGAAATGGAGATATAGCATAGCATTTTGACTACACAGGTTCACTCATGTAGAGCAACAGGCTGGAATGAGGAATTTTTAACAGATATGAGTATTGTTTATAGTAATCAACTGAAAAGAAAGGGCACTGGGACTACAGTGCGACAGTGTCTCTAGTACCCAAAGGGTAGCCAGCCCTATGGAAGAAGAGGCAAGCGAGAGGCATGATCTTTAATTCCCATGAGACGCGACGATAGCATTTCACAACTGTCTAGGTGTACCTTTTTCAATCAAAAATTGATGTTTTTAATGACTTCAATACCAATTAAATTCCTATGAAGAAATAAACTTTTCCATCTCTCAACAAACTGCGTGGTATAAACAAGACATACTTTTTGAAATAACTATTTTCCAATCTATGAAATGCCTAAGTACTGAAAAAGACAATTAAGAAACATAATTAATACTTACAGGGGCTATAAAAGACATTGAAGTAATTCAAATTTCAGTCTCGCATTTCAGCAAATGCTCTCAAAAAGCTCAGATAGCTACAAAGGAAAAACTCTTGGACAAAAGGTGACAAATTCGTGATAAACAGCATCATTAAAACCAAACGTGTGTCAAATCAGCAAGACAAGAAAATCCGTGAAAACTCAAGTGAAAGGGAAATAGTTTTTTGTAGCTAGTTTAATAACAAGCTGTCTGTCATAACAGACAGTTCCTTTATTAAAAAACGAAAAGAGCACCTCCAAAGCATGAAGATTCCAAGAAAGCGTGGAATAGATTATCATAAAACCACTGCTTGCTTCTACCCCTAAAGCGGACTATCGGGAGCACTGTGTAACGCACGGTGGTATTTTACAGCTAGAACAGCCTCGCTCTTGCTGGCCGAGAGCAGTGGGAGGTTCAGGACCAGACAGACTCGCATTGTTGGTTGGAGTTATAACTTGCCATTGTTGCTAAAAAACAGTGAAACAATTTAAGCCTAGAGATAAAAATGGCATTTTGCCTACCAAGAAAGACATTGTGTCTAAGGAGTCAGGAAGAATGAAAGGAAAGACAAAACCACATATACGGTCATTAAAAGTCCTGAAGGCACAAATTATACCAGATGAATATAAATTAATAATATTAGTTAGATAAGACATTCTTTCATAACGGAGATAACAGTCGTAGTGTAATTACTGACCACCTGGTCAGGTACTGGGAAAGAATGAAATACATCACATTTCTAGATAAAGCCAAAGTAAGTATTAATTTCAAGTTCGTTCCAATTAAAGAACTGTCTAGTGACTCACTATAAGTGGTTCTAATGCAGCAACTACATTCCTATGTCAGTGCTATGTTTTAAACACCAATAATCAGGCAACTCGTCTACTGGCTGCAAGGCAGAGTCAAGAAATTCACAGCAGGACCCTTGCCAATGCTGGACTTCAGCTTCAAGAAGTTTCTTCCTAGGGCTTTAAATAACCTTGCTGATCAAAGCACCAAAAAGTGATGCTGCTGCAGCTTTTCATCCCATTACACACGTTATTTTCCTTCCTCTATATCAGCGCTCCTTTTTCCGCAACAAGCAATTAAAGGCAACCCCTTACTGAAATTTTATTAAAATGCAGTATAATCATATTCAGTAACAACATACGTGCAAATACGTGTAGACTGAAACAACAACTACAGGTTTCAAACTGGTTGGGTAGATGGCAACTGGCAAAGGCAAACTAGGCTCCTACCACCTGTAGGGAGGATCAGCAAGGACAAATGGAAATAGGGAACGATGCTCCCAACACTTTCTTCTGAAAGTCTTTTGTTGTGACGCCTTTACAGCCTTCCTCCCAACTTCCCGTGAGCTTGGGTCCTCTCCTTCATGTTTGATGAGATATCCCTCGTAGGTCCTTGTGGACCTACGTTTCACAGTACGTTCTGTTCCAGTCATAACGGTTACAGAACAATTATAACTAAAAGAGAATTTGCACCTGAGAACAGCAAATAGCATTCAGTCCATGGTCTCTGTGAAGCACAACGTGTATTTAATGTATTTATACATTTACATTTTTATTATTGATGCTATGGGGCAAGATTTTAGGTGTGCTACCTTAATCCTGGTGCAGGTTTCCTAGCACTCTTGCAGAAGCTGTACTTCGTTTTCATGAGCAAGTGTTTTGTGAAATAAAGGGTTTTGTCCTAACAGCACACTACCAACAGAGCTGTTTCCCCACAGTTAGCCATTCCTACCCCCGAGTTAAGTATGCTCTTCAGGAATGGAAGTCTCAATGAAAGACATCTTTTGCTCTTCTCATTTCATAAGTTTCCTTCCCACAAACATTTTATCTGGTATTCATTACTCTTCATTATATGCAAAGAGAGAATAGCTCTAATGACATAAAAATGAGGTATTGACAAGCACTGTGAAGCATTTACACAAAATACAGAAGCGGCGATACCCTCGAGTTGTTTGCCCCTGGGCCGCTGTGGTTCCTTCTCTCTTGTGCCCTGTGTTAGGCCTGGAAAGAATCAGGTTTTATTGTTGCTGTTTTTAATACATCACTTTCAATCTTTATGAATTAGGTGGGTTTTCGACGTCTATCAAGTTTTGAGTTCATATTCCGTGGGCCCCAGCAGTTGTGCTTAATTCTTTTCATAACTTGTCACTGATAAACTGCCCGTGTTAGCAATAACTTACGGTCCTGGCCATGGTTGGCAGGTTTCCTGTTGTGCTCTGTATTATTTGCTATCAAAGAAAGCTGCAAATTTTTCCAGGTGACAGAACTTGTAGAACAAATCTGTCTTCTCCATTCTGGAGCAAGGGTACTTCTCCCTCCCGACCTGTTCTGCCTTAGATGCAGTCATGTGTTGTGCCAAAGAACAGTGGAAGGGAGGGGGGGGTGATACCGAGGTGTGGCGGGAAAGGATTCCTGCCGGCGGAGCTTTCTTACACATGTTCAGTGCTGCCCCAGTTTGTACTCACAACAAGCATCCGTTACACCTGTCATCCCAGTGTATCTTCTTCCTAGCCTGAAAGCCTTGAAATAACCTTCCAAAGATCCGTTTGCAATTATGAGCAGTGGAGCAGTGTTTCATAGGTGTCCTCCTACTTGTATGTGCTACTGGCTTCGTGCCTTTGTGGACTAGTGCCTGCTGCCCTGTATCACCTCTTTGCTGAGCATGAGTCCTTAGCTCTTATCCCAGGATACTGGCAGAGACACTGGGAAGCGGCAGCTGTCTCTATTCAGTTCAGACGGCTTTACTGCCAGTTATTGTTCCTTATTCCTGTTACCAATCCTCCTTGCAGGCCAGATGCCACTGTGCAACGTGCTGTCCCAACAGCACAAAAGGAAGACTTTCTCTCATGGAGAGCCGCAATAAGCTCAAGTAAAACTGAAGAGACAGAGTGATACCCTCTAGAAAGAAACCTGGCAGAGAACATTATCGCAACATCAAAAAACCCCATTTAAAGAGTATGCAAACCTTGCAGAGGAACGTGGGCAGGAAGGTAATCTCAAAACCTTTCTTTTGGGTCAAGTAGCTGCAGACACTGAGGGTGCTTTGCTCCAATAAGAAAAATAATCCTCTCTATTTCTCTCACTGTCACCTTGTGAAAACACTTAATACGCTGTGTTTTTGTAACTGTCTCTATACGCTTCATACATAAGATCATGAAAAACTGACAACTGATTTTTTTTTTAATGCAGAAAACCACTGAGAACGCGTTCAATCATCACTGCATCAGAAACTAATTTGGAAAGGCTTTCAAAATTACAAACGCACAAGCCTTTTTTTTGAGCTATCTCCCAAAACACGTGTGTCTCTAGCACATAACCACTTACCGGCATTCAGATTTTCTCTCAGGCAGATGAAAGGATTACCAATAGGCGCTTCAGAAATCCAAGGATACTTTAAAGAACTGGAACACCTTGAAGAAGTAGTAAAGAAGGATCAATTTCATTCCTGGTTCATAAAGGATTAACAAAATACACTCGAATAGTCAAGCGAACAGTTAAAAGATCTTTTTAACAACTTATCAATGTATTTATAATCGTCTGCAGCCCATCTCTCATCTGTTACATGCTAATAGATGCTTCGAATTTGTCGTGCAATGATTGAGAATTCTGACACGCTTCATTTCCCCGACTCAATTTCTTTTGGGGAATTGTAAATTCTTTGACAGAAAGTGCTCTACAAAAGCTATTACTTTATAAGAGTACCCTTAGTTTTCACCACTTTCTGAATAGAGGTTGGAACCTTTTTGTTCTTAAAACATAAAGCAGATGTCTTCATATTTTTACATTTATTTATTATTTAATGAATTATAGGAGAAAAGCAAGAAACAGCTGGCTCACAATACATTTTTACCACCAGTCACTGATGTTATTCAGTCTTCATTCATATAAGAATGCCAATAAAGAAATTAACGTAGTCAAATAAATCCTTTTCTTACCACATCAGCTAATCTCCCTGGTTTTGCAGTCAAGTAGAACTTCCCCAAGAACATGTTTATTTAAAAAAAAATAAGTTTGAATTATGCAGTGTGCTCTTAGCCTGCTATTACCAATTGTATTATGTTTTTTCATTCATGATTCCTGACCACCCTTGGTGTGAGCCCACTATAGTTTGCTTCAGATATTTTGGTTTTTAATTCCTCTCTGAAAGAATACAGTGAACAACCAAATTAGGACTTGAAAACAAGCAACAGCGGAAGAAGTGGAAGTAGACAATACTATAAGTGTATTACAATGGGATGAGGAGAGTATGGTGAAAAACCTGCTATTGTTATTATATACCGGTTACAGTTTGTCATCAAACTGGATGCAGAGCAAAAAAATCATCCCACTCAAACCGGGATCAGGAAGAGTGGAGCCAGTCTTCGTATTTTGAGATTTAGAGTGGTAAAATGATTCAACACACCTCTCTTTCTAAACATTTTTGTAACGGATTATGACATTAACATGTGTGGTCCATACTGAAGGTAACAGTAGCACATCAGGGAATTTCCTGTGGTAAAAATGCTAGGTGTCACTATCTGCAACTCTCAGGGCTGAAACATTAATTCTCCATTCCTCGTGCACCAAACAATCACAGAGCATTTGCCAGAAGCTCTGCATACGCAAGAATAGTGTAACAGTTTTATCACAAAGGGTAATAAAGAACAAAGAGAGCAACCTTGGCAGATCACAGTAAAAGTGATGATGCCCCACGGAGAGCAGGAAACAGACTGGGAGAGGATTTGGTTTAATCAGGATGCGAAGACCTTTGTTTCTCATGCCATTGACCTCTGCACTTCTTATGGCCTCTGGTGGCAAAAGCCTGTTAAATTAATTTCTCATTTAAATTTTAAATTCCTTTATATACCTGAAGTTATTAAATGTGATTCAGTTTAACATAAAGCATTTGACTAGAAAGTGTGTGTAAAAACAAATCTGTATTTACACTATTGTCCTCCCACCTCGTAAAACAAAAAACTCCGAAGAGAGGAGGCAACTTTCCTCTTCCTCTATTTAACAACATCCTGAGTTTTAAAATAGTTAAGCTATCCTCCATTTCCTATATAATCACTGATACTAAATGAATTTATGCTTATACATCCTGAACACAAACAGATCCATATACTCTTATTAAAATAAACATTTTGAAGGTATTTTGCTATGGAATTGCAATGACTATGGCTTCTTATTGTGTGTAAGTTGATTAATTGCTGATAGGGCTTACAAGGGTTCTCTGTTGCGTAGTTGCAAATTTAAGAACTGTGAAGTAGTTACCAGAGGAAAGAACAGGCAGAGAGCTTTACACAGGCAGAGAGGCAGTGGGAAGATTGTATTAAAGCTAGGTAAGAATGGAAATTCACTGGCTAGAATTGAACATGAACAAGTAGCCATGAGACCACATGACAAGGTAGCTTGTTTTTCCTTCGTAATACATTGTGTTAGACAACGCAAGCAGAGCTGCTGTCTGACCAAAACTCAGCGTGGAAAAGGAGAACGGATATCAGTGCTCAAAGGTCAACACTGGAAAATGTTGGAAATCCAAAACGAGTGCCAGGCGAGGCTTGTTGTTCTCTCATTTCCATCCTCCCATCTTTTTCCATAATGAGGCAAAACACAAGACAACAGAGTTTCTGCCCAGATTCTCTTTATACAGCGTAACTTTCTGTAGGTTCCACAAGGTCATGTGCAATTACACAGCTCCTGTAGATCCAGCCTCCTCATCATAATTTCTTGTCAAGGTTTTGCTTTTTCCCATCCCTGGGAAAAGTCCAAGGGGATGACAGGTTTAGGAATTAATTTTGGCTCTAGACTAAAAAGCCTTTGGTCTAGCCAAAAAAAAAAAAAAAAAAAGATAATTTAGGCTTAATTTAAATGCATAATCCCAAGAACATGATCCTCAAACTTTGTCTCACCCAGGCAACTATTCTTTTGTAACATTCTGTCAAAATTCTGCCTCCACTGCAGACCCAGAAATATCCTAATTTGACAGTACTGTACAACTCAAACTTCTATTGCACAACTCACAAAAACTGAGTATTGCAGTATATTCAACAGCTGTTTAATCAGTCCTTGAGGCAGGGACCAGAATCCAAGTCACTGGCCTGATCCCTGCACCAGTGGTTCAACATCATCCTCTTCTTCAGCTCATTGAACTTGAATTCCTTTATGGAAGAGTGGTATTTCTATGAACAGATGACAGAGGGAAAACCCCTAAATTTGTCTCAAATAGACCTTTCTGCCTCTTAGACTCTGTCAGATCAAGTCTTCACCTCTACTCTCCATTCATTAGACCACATCTAGAATAATGCCTTCAGTCTGGGGCTCCGCAGTAGAGGAAACACATTCAACATGGCAACGAGTTAAGCAGGGGGCCAGCTAAGATGGTCAGGAGCTGAAGCTCTTCCCCCTGTCACAAGAGGCTGAGGGAATTGGAAGCAGTGAGTCTGGAGGAGAAAGGATTTGGGAACTTAAGAGCAGCTTTCCCATACCTGTGAGGAGGTTATCAAGAAGATGGCACCAGGCTCTTCAATGCACTCCCCAGTGGGAAGACAAGAGGCAACAGGCATAAGCTAGAGCATGAGACCTTAAAGCGGCCTTTCAGCATCTGAAGGGGCCTACAAGAAAGCTGGAGAGGGACTTTTTACAAGGGCATGTAGTGGTACGATGGAGGGTAATGGCTTCAAACTGAAAGAGGGGAGATTTAGATGAGATCTCAGGAAGAAATTTTTCACTCTGAGGGTGGTGAGCCCCTGGGCCAGGTTGCCCAGAGAAGCTGTGGCTGCCCCATCCCTGGAGGGGTTCAAGGCCAGGTTGGACGGGGCTTGGAGCAACCTGGTCTGGTGGGAGGTGTCCCTGCCCAGGGCAGGGGAGTTGGAATTGGATGATCTTTAAGGTCCCTTCCAACCTAAACCATTCTGTGGTTCTATAAGGGAGGCTCAGACTAGACATAAGAAAAAAAACAAACTTTCTCACCATGAGGACAGTAAAAGGTTGGACGAAGTTGTCCAGAAAGGTTGTGTGTTCTCTGTCTTCGACGAGATGGCCTGCTGAGGCCCCTTCCAGCCTGAATTCTCCTGTCTATTTCCTCTCTGTCTTGCATCATTATCAGGCCTCTTTCTTTTTGAGAGGGGAAGGCCCGTGAAACCTGGAAGGACACAGAAAACGTTGACACTAACTCCTAGCGATAGGCTGGATTTGACATCATTGCCATGTCCTGTTGTTTACCTGAGACATCTCCCACTCACCATACTATTCACTGCGGGGCACAGCTGTCCCCATACCAGAAACAGAACTGCTGGTTTCTGGAGCCAGATAGGCAGCACTGAGTACCGCAAAGCCTGCATCCATTTGTAGCTCTACTTGTTATTTACAGTATTTTTTTTAAGAAAACAGTTCTCCCCTGACAGCACTCCATCAAAGCTAGCGATCATACCAGTGCAAAGCAGACTGGTTACAGGCATTGTAACCTCTGCAAAAAAACAGATTTGAAAGATGAAGTGACATTGCTTGAAATCCCTGCTTCACACCTTCCACTTCTCCACTCCTTTGGCAGAGTACTATATCAAAAGTATGAACGCTTCTAAAAAATTCCTGCGGCAGTAGTGGTTGGAGAAGCAATTCTCAATAAAGCTCTCAAAAGCTATTCCTGCAATTTGACCCCCAGAATACTAACTCTCTTGCCACAACTTCCACAGAGGGCCGATACAGAGCATACACATAGAATGTATGTTTTCCTCCACAGTACTTCAATATTTACCTCAAATCTGAGCTAGTCTCTGCAGTTTTAAAGCAGACCAGTGTTATTTTCAGAGAAGCAGCATAAAAACCCAGGGACAAACACTCTGAAACTGAGAGTTTTCTACTTGGCCTGCAATAATAGGAAGGTACTGAATCACCCTGCGGTTGAGGATCTCACTCGGAAGCAGGCCGAGGAGCATAAACATGGCACATTTTAAACACAATTTTGCTTTCTCATAGGGTTCAGGCACGTCCTATGTGAACATAGGTTTGTTCTCCTTCAGTACAAACAGAAACCTCAGCCCAATTTAGTCTCCTTTCTCTGTTACCTCTGCGGTCTCGTGAGCTATCCGGGAGGCCCCTCTCCGCCCGGGAGGCCATTTCTGTGAGGGCCGAGGGAAGGGTTTCCTCTGAAGGACACAGAGCAGCCTCGGGGAACGGAGGAGAGCGGGTCCCACGCCGGATGCTCGTGGGGTTGAGGATTTGGGACCAGCTCCCCAGATCTTTGGGCCTTTTCTCCATAAACCATGACCAGACTGAAATCTGGTGCTCAGAAGCAGGTGTTTAGAATAACCTCCCTAACTCCAGCGTATTTCTAAATGCAATGCAAAAGATAGCTTAAAATGAGCTTAGCACAGCACTTGCGGGGGGCGGGGGGGAACCGAACAGAAAACAAAAACTGGCATAATTTCAGCTTTCTGCCTTGGCTCTTTACAGTAAGGGAGCAGCGTGGCCAGCTGCCAGCTCTCTCCGCAGAGAGGAGCACAGGAAAAACTCCGAACTCTTCCTCATTACGGGCAGACTTTTGTCATCACAGCAAAGTTCCCCAACTGCAAATCAGGGGTCATAGTCACAGACACAAAAAAAGAAACCCAGAGACTATGGTTGTTAAAATTTACGTCCCAGTTTTGTCCTCATTTTTTCCAATTTGTTCCTACCCCATTCGTGATCTTTTTTTGGAGAGTGGCTGGCTGGCGTTTCCTATTTTCTGAAGCAACTCGCAAATGAGCGGCCCAAGACAAGAACTATAGTTTTAGAATACTTGGTGAAGCAGGTAGAATATTTATAGCTTAGACCATCGTTTTCAAGTATCCTTGGAGCTTCTGATGTTAGCAGGCCTGCAGAGCAGGTCAGAAAGGCTTTATGCCCTGTTTCCCTGCAATGCAGCCTTCGCTGTGTATTCGCCTTTGTAACAGGAAGCTTTTCTTCCATTTGCTCTTGAACACTCCATGCCTAAAGAAGAACTCGAGTGACTTGTGGTAAACTTGTTTTGTTAAGACTTCCACCAAAACTCCCATTTGAAGGCAGAACAATTTAACACCTTTCTTAGTTATCCTATTTCTGCTTGCAGTAGCGCGAAAGAATCCTGCTCGCCACCTTGATTTCACCGTCCTGACCCTGCACTCACAGCTGCTTGCTCTTTGGGTTTGGATAGTTTTGATACAAGTTAGTCATTTGGAAAAAACCTGACCTTTGGCTCAAGATCCTCTTTGGTACTTTTGGAAAGCGCATCTTCTATTCTTCTACACTGTAGGGCTATATTAAAAGTCTCGCTGAATTTAGGAAGGATGCAAAAGACATATTATGGACATTTCCTAGCACAGTTTGTTAATTAGCACAAATATTAAGCTCACTTCTACAAATGAAGTCAGTCCCCTGGGAAAGGCAACAGATTACCAGCTAGCAAGAGGCACAGCTTCATGAAGGACTCTGAACAAACTATAAGTTTGCCACAGCTGTGGATTTTGGCCCTTGCTTTGGAAATACTACTAGACCATCTTCTTACCTTTTCTTCAGCATATGACTGACTCTCATTTGAGTTCCAATACTCAAAGTGACCCTCTTTTTTGGGGGGGTTGCCCTATTTCTTCTCTTCTGTTTCTAAAGAAAACTAAATTATGAAATTAAATGGAAAAAGTAGGAAGTAAAAGTCTCCATGGAGTGTTTGTGTTGAATTTTAAGCCCAAAATAAATGAAATAGCCAAAGAACACAGAAGTTCCCTTCTGGCATCCAGCACTGATTTTCTACCAGAGTGGAAATGAAAAATAACGTGTACTTACTTGTGTGGCATCCCCAGCAGTAGAGCAGAGGTGGCAGAACACCACTGGCCTTGGGACTGCAGCCCCAGGCTCCCCAGTTTAGACACACTCACTTTCATTTAAAAAAAAAAAAAAAAAAAGCCAACCCAGAAATGAGTTTTAACTGATGCTGCAGCAGCACTTTAAGATACTGCCGAGCCCTGCTTATCTCCCTGCTCTTTTGCTAGTGCTGATTTCTCCCAACAGAGCCGAAGGTACGCTCATCTACGTACTGAACATTCATTCAAACCACCAACAATACTGGATTTGCTTGAAAAAGTCAGCCCCTGAGTCTCCAAAGCCTGGGCACACGCTACATTGTGCCAGCTCTATCTACTCCACGGGTAACGAGTGCCAGCTGAAGGGTGGTTAACAGCTGGTGAGATTTAATGTCTTAAATCTTCACAGCTGTCTGCTGGCTGAGTGTGAATCAGCAATTTTCATTAAAGAGGGTTCTGCCAGTCAGAATGGATTTCCCTTCCGCTCACTGCTTTCTGTCTCAACTGCTGCATTGAAGAATTTTATTTAAATTCCTTTTGGCTATTTATTTCACAGTAAGTTGTTGGATGTGCAAAAGAAGAGGGCTGTAATTTTTTATATTCTTGATATTTGCTGATACGCCGCTATCAAGGCAAACCATACGTTTCAAAAGATACAGTGCCATTTTGATCTCCTTCCAATGTTTATCATTAGGAAGGTAAGATTAGTAAGAAACTTCCACAATTCTGACACACACACACACAAATTAATCAAAACCAAAGAACACAACACTTACACCCAAAATCAAAGCATAGGAAATACAGGACCCCACAAAACTATGTTAAGGAAACATCTGGATAAACACCTGCAAAGGAGCATGGACAGGATTATACTTTAATTTAAAATAACTAAATCTGAATCAATGAAAACATTTCCATCGATTTCAGAGAGAATTGAATTAGAATTCCAGCGACTTTGGACAGGACTACAGCTAATTCAGGCCTGTTGGTTAACGGTGTGTGCTGAAGCATATAGAATTACGTATTACAAAAATAATATTATATGTATATGAAATATATATTATTATATGTAATTATATAATCAACATCAGAGTGCATATCAGAACGTGAAACTCACTCTGGGCTCAGAAGCGCTGTTTTATTCTACTTCTAGAGGGCACAGCGAGCGAGTAAGTGTGGCTTTTTCATTTTCTAAATCTCAACTGTAAAAAACAAGTTCCAGGCCCTTGGTTCCAAAGCTCACAAACACTACGCTCTAAAACCAGAAAGGCAAGAACCCTGAAAGTTTAATAATTTATATGAAATGTCTCAGTGTATGGCCCGTGTTTATGCTTATCGTACCTGAAAGGAGGAGGCATCCAGGATTTTCACACAGTCACTGGTTTTTTTTGGTGACAAGTCAAGACATGGCTGTTAAGGAAATGTCAGTGATGTGCTGTTATGAACTACCATAAAATTATAATGTGAAGGGAGTTTTCTGGAGGATGGAAGCTAGAACCGTCAACAAAATGCTTCAGTGGCAACTGAAAACTGTAGGGGTGCACAGTGAGAGGGAAGAAGACAAAAAAAAAAATAGAAATCCAGCACAATGGAAATTCTGAGAAGGCAACAGCAGTAAAAATGGGATGTTAAAAGAAGCAATGCAGGAGTCAGCTCTCCTTGGTTGTCTTACTGTTAAGAAGATTCCTTTTACAAAAAGGAAGAGAGGAGAGGAAGACAAGAAAAGGAAAAAATAAGAGAAAAAGAAAAAAGGAAAAAAAATAAAAAAGAAGAAAAAAAGCAAAAAAGAATGCAACTGGAAACTTTGATTCCTATTCTAAATACCGGCAAAAATGTTAACCCTTTTGTAGGTATCCACATATCATTCTGAAGTCCATGGAAAAAAGGAGCAGAACTGGGATGTGACTCTCAGCTCCATATTTAGCATGTAAACATGTCTTCTCCTGAATCCTCCCACAAATTTCATTTTCCTCCTCAAATACCTTAAAGATTACATATTATAAAACGTGTTGTTGTTTAAGCCTGTGGAAACAAAGTCATCCAACAGACTGCTGCTGACTTTAAGCAACCAAGCAACGTCACTTAGTGGTTGTTATTTTTTATATCAAAAGAAACAGACAGTATCTGTAGCCCTGGGTTATCTTCTAGAGTTTTTCTATCCCCACAAGATCCCTTAGCATTAACACTTTCTAGACTTGCTATGATTTCATGGCTTAAATCATTAGAGAGACTTAAAGGAAGAAAAATATGTATATACACGCGGTAGGAATTATTACTGCTATGTATGGCTTTTGATTGCCTTGATAGCAAGAAATACTCAAATCCTAAGTACTATTTTATAGTTAAGTTATTGAAATAATACAGATTTGTTATGACAACTGGCAATTCCTTTCTTACAGTCCTTACATTTGCTTTATGTTCCCTTCAAAAAGGGGTTATATGAGATATTGTTGGTGCAGTGACCCCAGGGGCACCTTCTAGTCCTAGACCACAAAAGATGTGACAAACATATATAAGTTTATACATATATGTGTATATGTGTGTGTATATATACATTCAGATGCTACAAATACATTGTCTATTGATACCTATATTATAGACGTCATATATTAATAGAGACATGGAAAACTGGTGTCTCACAGTTTTGGGCCAGGTTTGCAGTTGTTCGTCCCCTTGTCCCCATCTTCCCGCAGCATTTCTAAGGGGGCCTTTAGCTCTGTCTGTCTGCTGTTGAGGTTTGATTTGGTTGCTTGGTTTTTCCTTAATTTTACTTAATGGACTGCACGATCCCAGGGAAGTGATGGTGCCTCTGTACTGGGCACTGGTGAGGCCTCACCTCGAGGGCTGTGTTCAGTTCTGGGCCCCTCTGTACAAGAGGGACATGGAGGTGCTGGAGCGTGTCCAGAGGAGAGTGACCAGGCTGGTGAGGGGTCTGGAGACCAGGGCATATGAGGAGAGGCTGAGGGAGCTGGGCATGTTCAGCTTGGAGAAGAGGAGGCTGAGGGGAGACCTCATTGCCCTCTACAACTCCGTGAAAGGAGCGTGTAGAGAGGTGGGGGTTGGCCTCTTCTCCCAGGGGAATAATGACAGGACCAGAGGAAATGGTCTGAAGCTGCGGCAGGGGAGGTTTAGATTAGATATTAGGAAGAATGACTTTACTGAAAGAGTGGTCAGGCACTGGAACAGCCTGCCCAGGGAGGGGGCTGAGTCACCATCCCTAGAGGTGTTTAAGAAACGTCTAGGTGTGGCACTTCAGGGCATGCTCTAGTGGCAGAGATTGTAGGGGTTTTTTTGTGTGTGTATGGTTGGATTCGATGATCTCAAAGGTCCTTTCCAACCATGAGGATTCTATGATTCTATGATTGTACTTTGATTATGGTTCCAAACACAAAGCGGAAAAGAATTCCTGGGTCCAGGACTTGCATCTCCGAGCTGGAACTCCAGTTATAGCGCTGTAGAGGAAGCAAATGACCCCGAGCTTCCCGGTGGCGCTGGAGAAAGGGGCTGCTGAGACAAGACCAGCATCTTCCGATGTAAACCTCTCCAGCTCTGCTCATCACCTGTCCTTCCAACTGGTGGCTGTTTAAACGGTTAGAACAAAAGGGAAACTGCAGGGTCAGATAAGAATCAACTGTTAGTAGGAGTGGCTGCTAGCTAAATGCATTTAATTTCTTCTCTCTTTTTGCTAAGATGGCCAGGATTAGAGCGCGTGGAGGGTTTGTCACCGTTGAAGTGCTTTCAACTGCCATCTGCGGGGAAAGAGGGAATTCACTGAAACAAACCCACGGTTCTGTTTTCTATTCAAAGCAGGTATTTGTTCCAGGTTAATAAATGGACTGCCATTTAATTAACAAATTTAGAGCAAAGAATGAGGGTGCTACACAGAAAGAAAAAACAGCTCTTTGAAAGCTCAGCCTGAGCTGCGTGGGCAGAGTGGGAGGAGAGGAGCAGAGCTCGGGGACTGGCAATCCTGCATTGCTGAGGGATTCCCTCACCGGTGCCTGGAATAAATCTGCCCTTCCCCTCTGAGAAACCCCCTGATTTCTAGTCAGCTGCCCTCACCACTTTCCTTTCTAGCCCTTTGATGGTATATTAATGAGATGATAGCTACATTTTACTTCATCTATTATAGATGCCTTGATGTTAATAAACTAAAACCCTCCACAGAAGAACGAAAAATATCGCAAGTGGGAAATACCAACTTATGAGTAAGTGTTCACAGAATACTGTGGGGAAAAATATATCTGGAGTTCCTGGCAGCTGAGGGTAAAGCATCTAACGGTAGGCTGTGTTAGGAGAAGATCTGTGCACAAGAAATTGGAAGTCATTATTCCATGTTTACTTTGTGGAGGAGAGACATCATTTGGAGTGCTATGTCTAGTTTTTGGCTTTGAAAGTGAGTAAATAGCACAGAGGGAGTGATAAGTGTGGTAGAAAACATGCACTGCTTAAAATCTTAACCGAAGGAAATAGGTTTGTTTATGCTAGAAGAGAGAAGGACAAGAAGGACAAGACAGTCTGCCTTCCAAGCGCTGTAGTAAGGACAATATTGATTGTTCCACATGACAGCAGCGGAGAATGCAAGAAGTCAGCTTTAAATTGTAGAAGAGAAAATTCCAGTTGAGCACCAGGCCAACAAAACCCACCATCCAAACCCAGAAACCCCCACCACCATTCCCCACCCAAAGGCTGTGACCGAAGGTGTCGGTAACCGCAGCGTTAAACAGCTGCCTTCGGAGGCCTCCGGCAAACGGGAAACCAAGGGAAGCTCCAGACCTCCTCTGGAGGTTTTGAGATTGAGTTTAAATAAAGCATCTATCAGGAACAGTCTAGGTTTACCTTATCCTCATTTGCATTGCAAGGGGGACCCAATGATCATTCATGGTGCCTGTAGTCCTAGTTTCTAGATACAGTCGAACACAGATTACCTGAAGTTATGATTCTGGAACTCCTAGCAGAAATTCATTGTTCATGAAAAGGAAGATAAATGCAAATTAACACAGAAAAAAATAATGAAGGTTATATTACATTAGTCCTAAATAAGTAGAGGAAAGGCCATTCAAAGTAAGAACTTGATGCAGCAGCGCTGTGGAGATCAGAGGATGCTGACACGTACTTTGGCTGTAACATTCTGAAGAGGACACAAATCCTCAAATGTAATGAGAAGATGTTATATAAATAGAGCCCTCGTGCAATAAACACCACCTGGTTCTTTCATAGTGCTCTTCGCCAGGTTTCAAAGCATTGAGTAGAGCACGCTGAGTCCCACTGAGGGTGCTGGCACCACGTGGGCTAGGTATTTGCACTCCAGATGCATCTGCGGAGTCTGAGCTTTCTCTAACCTTAAAGAAGACACAATATACCGATCATCAGAATAATCCTAACGTTCAAAAAAGAACAAACACCAATCCGTCTTACTAGCTTTCTAAATACCTTGTAATTAGGATGATTTGTTCCTTGCGTGTTTGTACAGCCGATCTGAATGCTGATCAGGAAGAGGCAGGGGGTGCTTTTTGCATAACACACGAGGAGATTTTATTGGGGTGGGCCATGCCATCGCAATAACGGACGCTTCCTTCACTGCTGGTCGTCGCTGTGTTTGTACAGCACGCAGGGAAACGTCCTCCTTACAAACAACTTGCCAAGAAGCAAGTTATCCCCAGGGGGCTTGTAAATTTGCCAGCAGAGCAAAAAAACACAAAGTCAAGTTGCAGTTCAACAGCTCTGCAGGTGATATTATTTACAAACTAGTCATTTGTTTGCTGTCTTGCTAATCTGACTGATCGGGGCAGGAAATATCTTCTGGTAGATTGCCAAAAGGTTGTGCCACCTGAAGAAAAGCTCTCTCCGGCCATTGTTTAAACGATGCCTGTGAAGAAAGCCCGTTAACACCCGTTCTTCCCTCTTTCCGCTGAGGACCCCAGCTCCCCGAGCCCCACAAGGGGGAAGAGGACAGACCCATCACCCCAGCTCTGCGTTGCCGCCTAAGATTGCGTTGCAACACCCACACCCACACGTAGGTGGGTTCAACTCTTCGGTTGCTGTGACGTAGCCTTACACCTCCCCTGTTTCCCATATCCAACACACAGCAACGCCATGCCTTCCAGAATAGAGGACACGGCCTACATTCCCACAGTCTAAGATTTACTTCTAAAAAACACTTCTGGAAATGGGGTGTTTAACTACTTCATAGCTTGAGGTCACAGCATTTAATTTGCAACACTTTTCATCAACTGCACCAGATTTTTAATATTTTTTTTTTAAATTATCTTCATATTACCGTTTCTATACAATGCTCTAGGGCTTATTTTGTGAGATTCCAGGCTGAAAGTTTTATCGCTGGCTTACGATGAGCCAGACTTTTACCCTTCATGTAAGGTTACTTTATCTGTGCACGTGTATTTACAACATCCATGTGGGAAGCAAATAACTTCTGTCAGGGTCGGTTTCAGCAGCTCTCCCCACTGTTGGAATTATTTCCAAGGTTGCCAGAGATAGCAGTTCAACAACACAACAACAACCACCCAGGCTGGAACTGTTTGTTCACAGTGTCTGCAGGGGAAAGTCACACTTTAGAGCTCATCGTTTTGCTCGTGTGTTTCCACAACATCCTCGGCTGCCGGCACGTCGCTTTGTATGACACACGTCGGTACGTGAGGAGGATGAGAAGCTGTCTATCGTGTCACACCTGATGCACACGTGCTGCACAATCAGACAGACAGATTTCTGTTAGGGATTTTTCAGTGAGAATTACAAGAGTTCCAAGAATAGAACTGTTCAACCTGGAGAAGAGAAGGCTCCGGGGAGACCTTACAGCAGCTTTCCAGTATGTGAAGGGGGCCTACAAGGAAGCTGGGGAGGGTCTTTTTACAAGGGCATGTAGTGATAGGACGAGGGGTAATGGCTTCAAACTGGAAGAGGGGAGATATAGATTGGATATTAGGAAGAAATTCTTTGCTGTGAGGGCAGTGAGCCCCTGGCCCAGGTTGCCCAGAGAAGCTGTGGCTGCCCCATCCCTGGAGGGGTTCAAGGCCAGGTTGGACGGGGCTTGGAGCAACCTGGGCTGGTGGGAGGTGTCCCTGCCCAGGGCAGGGGGTGGCACTGGGTGGGCTTTAAGGTCCCTTCTAACTCTAACCATTCTATGGTTCTATGAAAATTTTAAGTCACTTTGGGTGGGATCCAGGTGTCCCACAGACACATACGTACCAGTCATTGTAACGTAATGCTGACATCCGAGCTGGTAAATTCATGTGGGTCAGCGTAGCCCAAAACAGAGTCACCGTTCCACAACATCACACCCATGAAAGCACTACGTGGAGACGACGCTGCTCTTTGCAAGGGGGACATCTAATTAAGCAGCTCGTACTTATTTTTTGGCAGACAGTTCAGGTGGAGCATCACGAACCAATCTAGAATAATGCTACATGTGTTTGCCCTGTTCTGGGAAGAATTTTGCATTTCCATTTAGATTAACCCCCACGAGAACCTTACCGAAGGACAGCTAACATGGGATTGTTATCCCATAGGACACATTGTCTGTCTCAGCAGTAAATTCAGAGCCAAACTTCTGTACCCCTTCCTCCTCCTCCTCCTCCCCCCCACTGTCACCTTCATTCCGAGGGGAAAGCTGGGCGCTTCCAGCATCAGCCACTGCACTTAACATGTGAAATGTACAGTCACCCTGAGTACGAAATTTTAAATAGCTGTAAATAGTTTACCTATATCTCCTTGTTTTAATAAAGCAAATTGGAGGAAAACACTCCAATTGCATCCTCGTTATATTTATTAATAGCATTAAACCAGACAATTTGGATTCATTTTAATTCTTTTTCTCCCCTCCAGGCAAACACTCTATTCTGCAGACAGCGCTGCTGAAATCTCTATGTTGTTACTAATCCTAGATTTTTCTATGTTCGTTGTTTTTTGGGTGGGTTTTTGTTGTTTGTTTTGTTGTTTGGTTTTTTTTTGTTTACTGTTCTAGTGTTGCCCTTTCATCCAAATGGGGGCGAAAAAAGAAAAAGCCGCAGACAAAACACAAAAATGCCCACACCTCATCCTTTCTAGATGGCTGCGCCAATGAGACGGCGCTGGGTGAGAGGGCTCTTACGTAAGCGCGGAGCTCGCTTTGGTTTTCTGGGCCGCAGCGTGGCCTGAAGTGATCTCCATCTGGAAGGCGCCCTCGCTCTCCTGATGCTGTGCGTGCACAGCCGCACAACCTGACCGCGTGACGGGACAGACAATGAGACGGAACGGGGAGGGAATTCTCTCGCAGAGCCTGCGCTCCGATCTTTACCCTCTGGACGGCATCTTCCAGGAGGATTAGAGACACGGCGCTGGCAGCAAACTCTTCCATACACTGGTCAAGCCCAAGAAACCGCTGCGGACCCACTTTGCAGGTCAATGCCCACTTTAAGAACTTGCCCACCACCTCGTAACCAAACCGCGCCACTTCCCTCACTGCTTACAGTAAGAAGAAAATGATAAAAAGACTACCATTTAAATAAATTATTTTACTGCCTGAGTCTAACAGGAGAAACGCTATGTTTTCGACTTCACTGGCTGCACTCTAAGCCTTGAGTAGTTCTGTTCCTCTCATTACTGAACTATATTGCTTTATTCTTGCCTAGTTATAATCGCCTACATTTTTAAAAATAATAATAGTAAGATTTTGTCATGCTTTCTCCCTGTTGTCCACCAGATAGCAGTTTGCTGCTGGATTAAACATCTCAAAACCCTTCAGGAATATGTACTTCCTGACTAATTATTTGAAAAAAAAGTTTCGTTGTTTGGGCTTTGAACATAGCAGGAGGCTTTTGAATTACAGGCTGAAATTTTATGCCGTTAAATAATTTCCATATGGATCTCTTTCTCTTCTCAAAGCCCTGATCTCGTCTATAACAGCAATATGCTAAAAAGTTTATGCGTTTGAGTAGAACAACTTTAAATGGAACTAATTAACTAGGCATAATTTTAGATACATATTTTTGTTCTTTGATGAATCAGGCACAACATTTTTGGTTCCTTTTTTTTTTTTTTTTTCTTCTACTGGAAAAATCTAAATAAATGGGGAGGCGGAAAGCAGAAAGTAAACACATATACCAGGAGTTTATCCCGGATAACAAGTTTTGATACTTAGATAGCTCAATGCTTAAATATCATTGGGAAAGACTGTCATACAGTAGATTAAGAAATATATTTTCATTGGAAATACATAATGCTGCTGATGCAATGTACACAGTGGAATCAGAATCCCATTTACATGGGTCGTGAACTCAATTGTATTAACAGTAAAGTACTTCTAAATGTGATGCAAATACGAACATCTCTTGTGTATAAAACACCAACTTCCACAACCACCTCCAAAAAGTCAGCTTCAGAAACACGGGGACGGGTGGCATTGCCCTGCTACGTGTGCCTGCCTGAGCTGCAGGCAGTAACTCCTCACCTGCCAAAGTCTTCGCAGCGACACACGCACGGGGTTGGCAGAGCGGGTTGCCAAAACCCGGGTGTTTCATCTCTTTCTGAGCCCTACATTGCTCTTCTCAGGCACAACTCGTCATTAGTGAAACATTTCTAGTGAAACACTGGCCCAGGTTGCCCAGAGAGGGGGTGGAGGCCCCATCCCTAGAGACATTCAAGGCCAGGCTGGATGAGGCTCTGAGCAACCTGATCTAGTTGAAGATGTCCCTGCTCACTGCAGGGGGTTGGACTAGATGGCCTTGAGAGGTCCCTTCCAACCCAACACATCCTATGATTCTATGATTAGGAAATGGGGAATTTTGACTGATTCTTGGAAACATACTCAAATGTTCAGATGTGCTAGAAAGTAGTAGTCTTATTATTGTAAAATTTAAAACATACGCTGGTTTGTTGACCATTGACTTGCAACAAGTTTCCTCAACAGCTGTAGTCTTTTAATATTGTAGGCAAATGATTTTCTGTGGAAAGCTAGCACTGTGTCGCTGGAGCTGACAAGAGCTGTGCATCACGGCCTGTATCACTCTCTTTTAGCGTTTTCCATTTACACACGTTCTCTCTCTTTCTTCGGTGCGATAGTGTCATGGACTGAGCAACGAACTCAGCCCAAGCACAGGTTTTATTTTCAGCTCTGCCACTGGTCTGAGAGGGTCCTTGGGCAAATCATTTTTTTGTGTGCTTCAACCTTAAAATCACAGAATGGTTTGGGGTGGAAGGGACCTTAAAGCCCATCCAGTGCCACCCCCTGCCCTGGGCAGGGACACCTCCCACCAGCCCAGGTCGCTCCAAGCCCCGTCCAACCTGGCCTTGAACCTTCCCAATGATGAGATGAGGTTAGCAGTTCTAATTTACATCACACTTGGATTCTCAACAACAGATTTCAAAATACTTTACAGTCCTATATCAAGCACTGAAATAGTGCTGTGGGCTCCAGAAACAACCACTCCGTCCCTCCTTGCCTCTACTTTCTTCTCCGCACAGAAATCCAAACAAGTAGTTCTCAGTTGAAAAGCTTTACAGGTTTTACTGTTTCATACAATGTAATTTGCAGAATATAAAAATGGGGAGGACAAACAAGAGGATAAAACAGTAGCAAAATGATCGTCTGTGAAGTGATAATGGAGGGAGAAAAAATCAGTTCCATGATGGATCATAAGTTACATCTAGTTCTTCTCCTTCTTGGGGACACCTTTCTGCAAACTTACTCGAAGGGAGTACTCCAACATACGTGGTTTTACAAGCTCAGCAAGCCAAGTGCAGGGATGTCAAGAACCATGTCACGGAGGCAAGCGAAACATGCTTTAATGCCCAAGACGTGGGTCTTAGCTCACTTTGGACACTTGTTAAATGAGTTCTCATGGTTTTGTGTTCAAATCTTTTTCCATTAAATGGAAAATTAGAAGCTATTTATGAACTCTGAATAAATGCTCCTGCGCTTTTACAAATGACCACAATCCAAGGCACATGCAAATTCAGCAGCTGCAGGCAATCAAAGCACCGCTACGCCAGGAACAAGCTTGTCTTTTTGCACATGGAAATTCATATAATGAAACTGAGTCACCAAATGTATCCACAGATTTGCATAGCCACGCTCAGCAAGACATGCTGATAAAAAATGGCTAAAAGTGTTATTCAGAAACACCTGTATATGAGCAGTTGTAGAGTCACGAAATTACAGGGGAGGGACGTACTCCTTCTGTTGGGGCCGCAAGTTTATCAGCCGTTCCAGGTACGGCACTTCCCAGAACTTCGTCGCTTAGAAAGAAAGTAGAGCTTTCTAGACGGGCTGTGTTAGTTCTGGACTGCAACACGTGAATTCCAAAACGCAAAAGAAACCATCGCCCCAAAACACTGGAAAATTGCTGGTAATAGTTGGGAATAGGGAGCGGTGACAGAGCAATACATGCCGGGAGCTTATCAGGAGCTGCAGGCAGCAAGGCAACGGAAAGGAATGCTGAATTAGAAGCCTGAGCAACAGGCTAATCACGACGACAAGCAAATTCGTATAAATAGGCGATTATTTAGTCACTCGTAAGAGGTACACCTGTACGATACGTATACAGGAGGTGAAGTATGCAAAGAACAGTGACTTAGAAATTACCTGGTCTCTGAGAACAACAAAATTCCTAAAGCTCATCAGCACTGAAAACATTTCCAGTTAGCAGTTCTTCGCATTGCTTGGATGCGGCTGCTTGTGCTGTGTTTCTGAGCAGCTGCAGGTGCTGGAAAAAATAATCACTTTAAATATTTTATTTATCTGTAATGAAACAACCTAAAAAATTAATAGCAGACTTAGTGCAGTCCTACCTATTCGTGCAGATGGAATGAGAGGGATTTCTGACGATAACTTAGGAGAACTCCTGAAGCGCAGCTCAACGGTGCAATACGTGAGACTCGGTGTCAAAGAAACTCTAAGGTCAAATTCCAGCAGCAAAGCAAATGATCTTGGCTCACACAAAGATACGCCATATTAACAGGAAAGGAAGGCGACCCAGAATTTAAGAAAACTTCCAATTTTTAAGTTAAACGACTTCGAGGGAACCTTCCTCTCCCTCCCTCCTTGCTGTCTCCTCCCAGAGTTTTGTTCCACACATCCAGGCTCTCATAAAAACAGGAGACGAAGACTGTTAACGTTATTCTCTGTATTTCATGTTAATGCCTTGCTCAACACCTTCTCTACTGCGCTTATAAGGCTACCCTGAGAAGCTGGGAATCTATTTTCCTTTCAAAGGTTTTTGCTTTCTTAGGTGCTACTTTTACCTAAACAACAATTCAAGAACCCTCTTTAAGAGAACGTTTCTTTCCCCCTCTCATCAAAGATTAATTCCAACTATTTCTGAATTTTGGCTTGTAGTCTTTAACTGGAACTATTCCAATCCTCCGGAAGCCTAAAAGCCTTCACACGGTGAGCCTAAGAGGCAAAAAGCTTTGCTTTCTCTTCCTGGATTTAATTTGTAAAAACGTGAACCATACAACTACAAATTCATGTTTTATATATAATGGCTTACCAAATCCCACAAAGAAACTGGGTTTTGTGAGTGGTCTACCAATGCCAAAACTCGAGAGTCGAGACTACTGATGTTAAAAATGCCCAGGCTGCGGCCGAGGTGAAAGCGCAGCAGGTGGTACCTTTGTAGCGCATCAAGTCCAGCTGCTTCCTACGGGATTCCCAAGCAGCCCGAAGCCGTGGCTGATGCCGGTCGCCGCTGGGTCACCACCACAGAGCGCGTCGCAGGAAGACACGGTTGCATAATTTCAAGCTCACGGAATTGCAGTGACATTTTATTTAGAGGAGCAACATTAATAGCTTGCTTTCTGCTGCTGACTTTCATTTCTAAATCCATGACTGCCTGAAGATCTGGCTTTTACTGCTGGAATTGTTTCCTTAGAAGAAAGGCTTCACCTTGAAGATTATTTGGCAAGAAGAGTGGGAAATAAATATTTAAGGTCCTATTCAAGAGTGGATTCTATATATAAACTGGTTTATTATATTGCTGGAACCAAAGAGATTTTATTCACGATAGCGATCGCTGATCATAACAGTGGGATGCTATTCAAAGAGAAACCTACGTGCAAACGCCGGAATGAATTCTGACACATGTACAACAGTGCTCTCAAAAGCCGTACTGCTCTGTAATCCTGCCGGCTTTGTTGCCGAGCACATTTACCGCCTTTAAAATGACATTTGACAGATTTCATGAAAATACGCGTACATGACAGTACACAGTCCAACTGCATCAAAATAACTGCGCTTACACGTCCTGGGTGAATCAGCAGAAAGACAACAGCCGAATCGTACAGAGAGTTTCCTCTGGCAAAACGTTAAACTCATTTATTGGCGTCTAAATGACAAGATGTAGCTGTTGAACAAGGTTGCAGAGACGTTTGAATAAGTCTGAAGAACACGAAGCCGTCATTCTTGGCCTGTAAGAGTGTTATTACCCGAATTTAACGCTATTTGCCAGGAAGCCCTGAACTCCCAGGGTTGGGAATCGGATGCTCGCGTATCATTAGATGAGCTCAGCTGCTAAGTCAGAGGAAAGAACGCTGCTGACAGACGCATAGAGCAATGCACAAAAGGCTGTGTATTTGCATAGACAAATACGTTGACTTCAAGGAGGAGGCCAGACATAGGTCTAACAAATACAAAAACCCTGCAGTTTTGAAGGAAAATAGTTCAATTTAAAGGTTTCCTGAAATAACACAATTTGTATCTAAGTCACGCATGTGAAGTTCACGGATTCCAAATATCTGATATTCCAAAGTTACATTCAAAACTATGGCTTAGTGTATTTGTCAAATACCCAAACACGCTGCCCTTCCCAGGAAAGCGAAAAAATATAATAAAGGAATGACTACGCATTACTTGCGCCACGATTGCCGGAGAGCGTCACCCGGCGCGGAGGGGGTCTGGGAGGGGGAGCCAGCAGCGCCAGGGCAGAGACCTGGGGCCGAGAGGGGCCTGACCAGCTCCCAACAGTCACCTGAAAATTAGGGCAGGCTTAGCTAATTGTATGAGAAAGTAAAACAAGTTTATGGCAGCGTTATGGCAGGGTCTTCTCTTGCCTGACGCGTGAAATAAGATTAGATGACACAGAACACGACATTCATCTTTTTGTCCAGGATTGTTATTTTAACAATGTTGTAAATTCAATTTAAGAAATTAAGGAAAATGTTGTACTTCAAATTACATGCTATAACCTCATCCCATCTATTAGGTACCTATTATGGCTCACACAAGCTATAATTACGTATAAGCCATGAGCCTCAGCATTGATTATAAATATGTATGTTACTAACAATTGTTCTAAAACCCATTCAGCATTATACTGCCTTAAAAAAAACCAGGAAGAACACAAAGATGCTTTCTGCTTTGCAATGCACAACGTTCATACTAAAGTTGAAGGACTGATTTGCAGGAAAGGCTCAAACCTCTATTATTAATAACGTATAATATAAATTATTTGATATTAAAAAATACAAAGTCATCAGCAAAGCTCACTGCCTGTTAGCGTGCGAGAGAGCAGGTCTGTCAAAGAGGCAAGAGGAAAGGCAAACAGTTGAGAAACACTTTTAATTCCAAGTAAGGGCCAGAAGAAAGGTCTTACTCGTCTAATGTGATGTTCCAAACCGGGCTGACTGGCAGGGAACAGCGTGGGGAACAGGACCTTCCCTAAGAACAGGCAGAAGACGTGCCAAGGGACCGCGAGGCCAGGCTGCTGCGCCCAAGGAGCACTGCGTATGTTTTCACATGTATTTTTCACTGTTGATTCCTTAGAATCACAGAACGTGTTGGGTTAGAAGGGACCTCCAAAGGCCATCTAGTCCAACCCCCTGCAGTAAGCAGGGACATCTTCCACTAGATCAGGTTGCTCAGAGCCTCATCCAGCCTGGCCTTCGCTGTTTTAATCACAATAATCCAACTACGAAAGAACCTTCCTAGGTTTTCATCACGCACCTTAGCCATGTAACCCTTAAAAACCATACCTGCTTTGGGTGGTGTATCTCCAAACCTTCCATTTCCCCTCCCCACCTCGAAACAGCTCTTCCTCTTAACAGGAACTAGTTGTGCTTAATTACCTCGGCAGCTGTAAGAAATGAAACGCCTGTTAATTAGACCTTCTTCCTAGGTGCAAAACATAGTGTGTTAAGGAGGACTGAAAGCGCCGTGTGCTTTTCACATGAATATGACTTGCAAGCATATGTTCGACCAAAACCATAAAGTGCTGAAAAGAATTCCAGGCAGCCCATACTGGACGCAAAAAAATCTTAAGATGGAGATCATTCTCCTAGAACTACAAAAAAATCTGAATTAAAAAAAAAAAAAAAAAAAAAGGAAAAACTCACAGTTCCGAGCAGATGAGATACATTTAGTGACTATTAAAAAAAAAAAAAAGTCAATAATTTTCATACTGAACTGGCATTTCTGTTCATTTTAATATAGAGCCTATTTATTTTTAGGTAATAGGTAATAATTTAATTATTTCCTATTATTACTACTACACCACCACTAACTTCTGGAGCCTACAGAGATGCAGTAAAGTCAGTGGTAGTACATTCCACTTCCCGCATCTCCAACAGAATTTTTAACTACGTTTGAATTAAACGATACTTTAACGTGATTTTTAGGCATCAAGTAACCACGGTTCCTTTAAAAATAGGTGGACTATGAAATAAGCACATTAAAAATATGGTTACTCATTAATGCTGGGAAAAAGAGCCTACCAGCTGAAAAGAGCATGGTTTGACTTTTAGATTCCAGGTCAAGTCTGTGATATATATTTTCTTCCATAAGCGTAACACATTTGCTATAGCGTTGAGGGCGTAGAAGGATTTAAGATTGTGAGTAATGCTGCTTTCTGAAAAAGCAAATGGAAACCATCATGAAAAGGCGGGGGAAGAATTCAATTTTTATGTAAGTTTTGCACCTCCTGAGATTTGCCGGCGCCAGGGTGAGCTGCGTTATCCCCCAGGCCACGGCAGAGCCTTTGCCAGCGCTCCCACGGACAGACACTTGATTGACCCTCTAGGTGTAGTGCTGGTTTGCTGCTGAGAGGATTCTCTCCACGTTAAGTTGGCCAGAAATAGACTAAGACACAAAAAAATATGAGCTTTATGTCCATGGAACTACTGTATGTTCTTGGAGAAAAAAATAATAAAATCTGCATTCACACATAGATCTTTATGGTTTGTGATACAGAGGGAATATATGAACCCAGCAGAAACCAGTCCCGGGTTTTGCATGATTACCTCCCCCTGGGGACAATAGCTGTAACTGCCACATTTTCCACCGAAGAACGCGAGGAAGAGGTTCTGATATAAAGGCATGGTTTTGCACGGTGGAGGTCAAAAAGACTATTCGGTTTAATCTGGGGTGTGCGTTACAGTGTTCTCACACAGAATCACAGAATGGTTTGGGTTGGAAGGGACCTTAAAGCCCATTCAGTGCCACCCCCTGCCCTGGGCAGGGACACCTCCCACCAGCCCAGGTTGCTCCAAGCCCCGTCCAACCTGGCCTTGAACCCCTCCAGGGATGGGGCAGCCACAGCTTCTCTGGGCAACCTGGTCCAGGGGCTCACCACCCTCACAGCAAAGAATTTCTTCCTCAGATCTCATCTAAATCTGCCCCCTTTCAGTTTAAAAACGTTCCCCCCTCGTCCCATCGTTCCACTCCCTGCTCCAGAGTCCCTCCCCAGCTTTCCTGGAGCCCCTTTAGGGACTGGAAGGGGCTCCGAGGTCTCCCCGGAGCCTTCTCTTCTCCAGGCTGAACCCCCCCAGCTCTCTCAGCCTGTCCTGCCACCTTCAAGCTCAGCACCATGCGTGATGTTGCCACTACCTTGTGGCGCTTTGGACTGTGTTACCACAATCCTAAATCCAAACACCAAACAAGAGAGTGATCTATACCTGGTTCCTTCTAAAATCATGCCCAGTAAAGCTGACAGACAAGTGAAATTGCTGTATCATGTTTTATGCCTAAACTACATTCTGCTCGCCCCTGCCCCCAGATAGCTCTGGCTAAATTGTTAATAACTTAATTAAATAATTTTAGAGTGGTAGCAACTACTGTCTACAATATCTCAATTCATCGATCTCTTCCTGCTGAAGAAGGTGGTGGAATGTCATCAGAGAGGCAAAGAAAAATCACACGTATTCACATTTTTGCAGGAGGGGAGGAATAAGGAGACCACAGCAAAGGCAGGATCTGTGTCACATCCAGAGGATGAGAGTCCCAGCACGTCACCGTGCACGCGCTAGGAGGGCAGCATGCCCAGAATTTAGTAGTCAGCCACCAAACCACCCCCCCCCAAAACACTCTAGTTGACCTTTAAACATCTCCAGTAGACCAATATTTCTATGACACTATCAAAATAATCCTTCAATTCAGCTGCTTATTTGGAATCAAATCCTGGCATTCTAAGGAGGATGTTTAGCCTTAAATGTTTGGGTACTTGCTGAAAATATTTCTTTCTTTGGTGATTTTATTCATTTTCCTCTCATGCAAGAAACAGTTGGCAGGGAAAACGAACCAGCTGGGGTCAGATGCTCAGGACAACAGATTTGGGTTTTCTCCCAAAGAGACAGTTACTGCGCTAGAACCGAAGGCTATTTATTTCTGTTGCCCAGTTGTAAACCAGCATAAAACAAAATATTAATCTAGCAAATGAACGAAACGCTAAATTACCACCAGGATCTGGCCAGGAGCTTCAAATCCAAAGGTGACCGGTGAGTTGCCATGGAAGACAGAGAGTCGTGAAGAGAAAATGGTGTGGAGAGAATAACGTACGTCCAGTCCCTCACGTCACATTTGGAATGCTAGCACTATACATAGACTTGCCGGCTTTTCTTTGCAGCTGAAAGGTAAAGAAGGAGGTAATATACATGCCCATCTACAATAGTCAGTGTTTATTAGGAAATTTATTTAGTCAGCCACAGTTTAAATTGCTGACTTTTACCTCCCTGGGGTCCTTCACACCCTACTCCTTTGTTCATGGGGGCTGTTTCCACGTCTTCTGCCGTCCTCCAGATTGCAAAGAATAGAACAATCACAGCTTGCCTGTGATAATGCCCCTGATTCAGCTAAAATAGCTACATCTACAGCTCTTTAGAATGCATCTTTAGTCACGCAGCTGGTAGATAAGTATTTTACACGTTAAGGTCAACTTGCTGTCACCGCACAGGGTATTTCAACAGAAGAAAACTCATGGGACTTTACCATTTTGCTGATATCTTCAACAAATCATTTTTCCACAAATGCGCAATACAAAGAGCCCCCGAATAAAAAAAAAACAAAAAAAAACCAAGACCAAAATATAATCCAACTTCATCATTTCAAAACATTCTTCAGAAGAGAATACAAACCCCATGTTTACAATCAAACAGAAGTTCGATGAGCCGGTGTGTGAATCTTGAAGGACACCGAGACTATCAGAAGCCACCGATGAAATTATAAGGCTACTGGTGTCTTGAGAGTACACACGGACCTTAGAATCGTCCAGGTTGGAAGGGACTTTTCAGATCATCGAGCCCAACCATCAACCCAACACTGCCAAACCCACCACTAACCCATGTCCCCCAGCACCACGTCTTGTCAGAGCCCAGCCCACTCCCTCCTCCTCCTCCTCCTCCCTTCCGCACCAGTAGGTAGTCTACAAACACAGAAATGGGAAACACATCAGGCAAGTTGTGGACTAAAGGAAGAACAGCAACGGAGCGGCGGCACGTGCTTCAGCCTGGAAATCTGCAATAACGGTTGACACAGTACTCCAAGCACTCGGTTCCTGCCCAGGTTCATCGATTACGGCCATGCTGCATCCACCCTGCCACACCTTCGGAAAGGGAAGCTTGCAAACAACCGTTCTCCAAGTGCAGCACGAGGGGACTGTACTGCTTTACTGTTTTAGCCATAGAAACCCAAGGAATTTCCATTTATTAAATGCCTATGTGTGCAGGAGAGAATATAGAAAAATCCACGGAGCTAAAAGCTCACAGGTTCAGAAATGCAGGATAAGTGCTATCTTGAGTTATTCGCTGCTAAGTAGCAAGACCAAATTATTTCTTTTCTGCGTAACATCATGTTTCCTTCCACAAAGAATTGCTCTTTTTTCCTCTAGTTCAAACTGGCTTTCAATTTACTTCCTTCCTTTCTGTCCTTCTACTTCTTTTGTCCTCGTTCATTCTTTTCTACTTGGTGTTGGTTTTGTGCCTGCCGCTGTTGGGGATTTTATTGGTAATAATAAGTAAACACTCCAAGTAACAATGAAATCCATTCACTGATGCCGAAGATGTAAATTACTGACTTTACTGGTTTAACTTGTACCGTACATGAAGCTTTGTCTCATTAAATCTCCAGTTTTCCAGAACTGATTCTATTTATATGTTGCACGGTAGTCGCTGCACTGGGCATTGCTACTTTATTCCACCGTCATTTTCTGTTCACAAACTACATGATAACCGGTTCCTATCGTCTCCATTCGGGGTGGAGAGAAGCTCTGCTGGTGCCTGCTGTCCTACATGTTTGATCCTCGTGGAGAACTGGAAACTCTCACTACAGATTTTCATATAAATTGGGTATTTGTAAAGCCTTCGTGGGTTGTCTAGAAGCTAACAAAAGATGAGCTTACACAACACTAAAAATACAATTATAAAGTTTTCTTTACCCAGGGATTAAGTTTTGCAAAACTCATGTCAACTTAAGTACCCTGTAGACACCCATCCTATTATCTAAATTGGTCGGGATCAGGCTCAAAATTAAAACGGTAAGTGGAAGCAAAGAGACACGGGGACAGCGTGGCTGAAAACGCCTCCTTTCTTCAGAGAGCCAGGCTGGAAAAATCACTGCTATTACTCCGCAGTTCCCCCCGGCTTCAATTTATCCCCACATCAGGGTAAAGATCAAATACGCGCAGGAACAATCGCGAAGTAATGAGACCGAATTATCGTTAATAGCTGTGTTTGTGCTCACGGTGACTTGAATCCGACTCTGCATGGCAGAAGAGTTCAAGCGCAGATCTGTTAGTAGAAGCTGGACCGTCATGCTGAAACTCAAGGCTTCTTGGTATTTTTCTAATTATAGCTTTGATCCAACTTCTATTAAAGGCAGGCTAATTGCCTTTCACAGGAAAAAATAATTGAAAACAGCCTTTACCACCAATTATTAAAATGGTAAAAGTAGTTCATAAAACCAGCACTTTTAATGAGTAAATTTGTTAACTATTTCAAATAAGCTGTGCCTCAGACTGCCCAACGGATTGGTACCTTATTAGCAACATTTCGGGAGAGGTAGTTTCTTTGTTACCTTAATACATTTTGAAAAATAACTCTTTTATGCCTCTTCTATTTGTGACTCACTCGTAATAACACAAGTGACTCATGCTGTCAAATTACAAGTTATTACTTTAGAAAATGAGTTTTTTCCCTTCCTTTTGGGTAAAATACGACAATTTTCACTGTTTTGTTACTAAGGGCAGTTTCTTGCTACTTAACAGATTCTCAGACAAAGACAAAAGCATCTCCCACCTCTTGTCGCTTTCAAAGATGAATACATTTGACACAGAACAATAATTTAAAGCTAGTTCAGAACTTCAGAGGTTGTTTATCAGTAAATTGTGTGTCAGTCATCAGCTTTTATCTAAACACTTCTGCTTTTTTCTTTTTTTTTTTTTTTCTTTTAAAAGGTGGTCACTGTCAGCTATTAACATGGGTTGGCTTGGCATTAATTACTAGGGGTAGGGTTGTTACAGGCTCAAGTCTTCTGTTGCAGTGATTTCGGGCCTGCCTCGCCAGTAAGCTCATGTGGTGCTTTCACACACAAAATGGGAAAGGATGAACGTCCCTCGGTGGGAATTAGCTTGCACAACCGGGCGTGGAATACCCCCCGGGTCAGAGGACACGGGGAAGGTTGGTGTTTCCTGGTAGCTCAGACCCTCCAGCCCTCTGCGCCCACACACACGACCCCTCTGGCCCTCATTTTTTCCCATGATGAAAGCAGGACATTACACACAGAAAAAAGATCCAAATTCCTGCACTACCTGTACATACTGTAGTGTCTCGTTACGCTGGTATTGCAGATGTGCCCAGTGGTTCTGGAAGCCCTGAAAGGCCGGGCCCTGAAAGCCCAGCTGACTTGCTTTCCTGTGAGGAAGCTGTTGCATCCTAATGATTTCCTCTGATTATTAACCAAGACGGGGCCCAGCATTGTCTGGCTGGTGCCCATTTAACTTCAGCGTCGAGATAATCACTGGAGCATTCTTTGGTTAAACAGTATTTCCCCCTGCCCGTCTCCCTTTTGCCTCCCCCTTAGCAGATTGCTCTGGAGGACATCCTCACTAATTATCTGCTGCTACGAGTGGTTAAAGTTGCAAAAAAAGCACGTCTGGAAGCTCTTATATATCATAGAATCACAGAATGGTTTGGGTTGGAAGGGACCTTAAAGCCCACCCAGTGCCACCCCCTGCCCTGGGCAGGGACACCTCCCACCAGCCCAGGTTGCTCCAAGCCCCGTCCAACCTGGCCTTGAACCCCTCCAGGGATGGGGCAGCCACAGCTTCTCTGGGCAACCTGGGCCAGGGGCTCACCACCCTCACAGCAAAGAATTTCTTCCCGATATCCAAACTAAATCTCCCCTCTTTCAGTTTAAAACTGTTCCCCCTCGTCCCATGGCTCCCCTCCCTGCTCCAGAGTCCCTCCCCAGCTTTCCTGGAGCCCCTTTAGGGACTGGAAGGGGCTCCGAGGTCTCGCCAGAGCCTTCTCTTCTCCAGGCTGAACCCCCCCAGCTCTCTCAGCCTGTCCTTGTCTATAAGAACATCCATGATGATGAGATCCAGGAGATGCCTACACACAGGCTCCCTGATACTAGAGAAGAGTGTTTGTGACTCCCTTTAGTATGTCCTGCTCCTGGAAGATTCCGACTGTGCATCTCGCTCACAAATGAGTGGCCATCAATCACTCCTGAGGGGAGGACGCCTCTTCTGAGGGAGGAAAATCCACAAGTCAGCATTGCCTTTATGCTCCGATCTTCGGAAACACCGATGGAGTGATCCCGAACTTTCCTGGGTAAAGGGGAAACATAGATCCCAGTAGGACTCTCGGCCATGTGTTTTCTAGGCATTGCCAGTTGCCATCCGGTGATCAGGGCCTTTAGAAAGCAAACGAACCGCTCTCCTTGGCTCAAACATCTTCCACATTGGGATATTCCTTCTGAAACTGCTGGAGCACAGACCTCATCCCCTCACCCCACATGCCGCCTTTTCTACGTGAATTCCCTGCCAAAAGCAACACTCAGACAACTCTTCTTCCTGCCATATAGCCATTGTAATCCTTGCTATAAAGCTTTTTCTCCTTTAAACCCATCAAACTTATTGCCTCTGACCTCTTCTTTTGTTTAGAGAGAACAGAATCAATACCTTCATCTGATTGTTCATTACATTTCCTTTTGATGTGTTTTAATGTTTCTTAGCTCCCCTCTCCTCCCCTTCACAGTTCAGCCTTGATGGAAATAGAAATAACTTAGAATTCAAGCAGCTATGCTAATTTTTCTTTACAGATTTCCTGTCTATGCTCTGTTTCTGCTTCTTACAACCCATCTGGTATTGCCTTTATTCCTTCTGCCGCTTTCCCTAGAAAATCCAAAGCACTGTACAATACCAGTGACGCTAAAAGCCATAGTGCTGGCCACGATCCGATTCCACACGTGGACATTCCAGGTGAGGTTTCAAACCAGGCTCAGTCTGACGACACTGTGGCAGGAGCTGAACACCAGCTGAACTCCAAGGCTTAGCCGAGCTCCGTGGCACAGGTGGAAAAAACTTTACACTGAGCCGGTTGAGGTCTCTCTCTTCCTTTGTGAAAGATCCCAGAATAGTCAGGGTTGGAAGGGCCCTCTGGAGATCATCCCATCCAACCCCCTGCCAGAGCAGGGTCACCCAGAGCAGGTGGCACAGGAACGCGTCCAGGCGGGGTTGGGATGTCTCCAGAGACGGAGACTCCCCCACCTCTCTGGGCAGCCTGTGCCAGGGCTCTGCCACCCTCACAGCAAAGAAGTTCCTCCTCAGGTTTAGGTGGAACTTCCCATGCTCAAGGTTGTGGCCGTTACCCCTTGTCCTGTCGCTGGGCACCACCGAGAAGAGTCTGGCCCCGTCCTCCTGACACCCGCCCTTTAGCTAGAGCACTGACGATCTCCCCTCTCAGCCTGCTCTGCTCCAGGCTGAACAGCCCCAGGGCTCCCAGCCTGTCCTCACCAGAGATGCTCCAGTCCCCTCAACATCTCCACAGCCCTAAGAACGGTGCAGAAGAGTTACCTCTTAACATCCCAGGCCTCTTTTTGCGATGACATCAAGATATTTGGGGTGTACGTGGAGCAGCCACTTACTAGGATGCTTGCCAGGAGAAGACAACCAGTAGAAGCAAGTTACCCTCTCCCTCACTCGATATCAAGTTAAAGTGCTCCGAACGCCGAGATATGCACAGGTACCATGCAACTGCTGTACCCACTGGAACATCTGGAGTGGTGCCGTCTGTATTCAGAAATAAAGCCGTGAAGCATTAAGATGCTTTAGATTTATTTTTTTTCCGCTGTCCGCACTGGAAGATGATTGTCAGCAATGAGAATAATTCCTGGAAGTAATGGAGTTCTCATACAAAACGTGAAGGTTTGGAACTACAGCTTCACATTGCCTTACGTTTGCTCAGTAAAAAAACCCCACTCCCTTATGAAAAAAATGGAAGAAAAAATAATGAATAAATGGTCACAACAGTGACACTGACATAACCATAAACACAAAAGATTGAGAATAAACTTTTACGCTAGGTGCGAGAGTGAGGGACACAAGACAGTCCTTTGGACTAAGCAGAATGGAAACAGCACTTTAACACCTAACATGGCAACTAAGAAGGGAAAAACTCAGAAAAAAGGAGCGATGGGGTGAGTTATAAACGTGTACACAACGTCTGCTAAGTGGAAAATAGCAACTGCCTCTTGCAATCCGCTCAGTAATCACGGCAAAACAGACCCCAAAGCATTGAAATGGAGACAGCACACTAAACTGAGAAACAAGACGCTGCGCTGAATTGTGAAGATATTATGAATTGCAGGAAATAATAGTTTATTAATACATAAAGCTCTGGAGCAGGCCACCTGCAGTGGCAAACACAGTATCTGTGACAAAAATAGCTCTGAAGATAGAAAGGACAAGTGGTATGAGGGAAAAGATGGAAAATGGTACTAGGTTAACTGATGGCAAATTCAAACACAATGATGGTAAATATGGATCACGGAGGAAAATTCGTTTCCCATTCTGCGTTAACTTTGCAGGCTTCGAGAAAAGAACCTGAGAAACCGCAACACCAAATCTCGTGCCTGATTTACAGAGCAGTTGCCTCATCGAAGTTAACGGCTGAAAAGCGAACCCAGACTCACTCAAACTAAAAATAAAGCACGCGGGTTTGGATATTGCCAGTGAAATAAACAGCATATGGAGGATTTAATGTCACCCAAAGACCTTAAGTCAGATAACAATTACTTACTAACTACCTTTTTTTCCAGCTTAAAAGTTGATGCATGAGAGGGAAGTAGAGGGCCTGTGTCACGGAGAAGATCAGACTGGATTTTCAGGCCAGCTGTGACCTGAAACTTGTAACTGAGACAATGAAGAAAGAGCTGAAAAGGAATAGTCTTAATCACGTCTCCAATACCGCACAGGCTAATAGAGCTACGCAAAGCTAAATACATCAATAAAGCTTCTGGTTGCCTTACCAGGAAAAGCATTTAAAAGGGGAGGAATTCCTTTGAGAGCACATACCTCGCCCGTCACCCAGACGCTATCTTCAGGGCTTCTCCAAGCGGAGTTCCTCCATCGGGGAGTTTCCCTGCAATGACACAGAAGCGATGAGACACGGCATCACGTAGGTGCAAGCAGCACGTCACGGAAATGGCCAGGAAAGGTGCTGTCGAACAACAAACTTTCAAAGTCTCTCTGGAACAGGTATGCCTATCGTTCAGCCCGGAGGAAAGGAGGCCGAGGGGAGACCTCGCTCTCTACAACCCCCTGAAAGGAGGGGGTAGCCAGGGGCGGTCGGTCTCTTCTCCCAAGGAACAGGCAACGGGACAAGAGGAAACAGCCTCACGTTGTGCCAGGGGAGGTTTAGGATGGATATTAGGAAACATTTCTTCACAGAAAGGGTTATCAAACATTGGAAGAGGCTGCCCAGGGCAGTGGTGGAATGGCCATCCCTGGAGGGATTTAAAAGCTGAGCAGACGTGGTGCTGAGGGACGTGGGTCAGTGGTGGGTTTGGCAGCGTTGGGTTGATGGTTGGACTCGATGATCTGAAAGGTCCCTTCCAACCTGGATGATTCTATGATTCCATACACAGAAAGCATACGGGTGGCAGAGGGTCTTTGAGACATCCTGCAAGGAAAGGTTGAAATGTTTAGGAAAACCAGAGGTCCCCATGCTCCGCTCCACGCTTGGTCCTGCCCCTGCAGAGCTGGGCTGGTTGGTCCCTCCAGCAGCGCGAGCTGCAGCCAAGGACCAGCGTCTCGCGAAGCTGAGCCAGCAGCCCGGGGGCAATGGTTTACAAACAAGTACGTTAGCAACAACTCAGTCACTCAAAGACGTGATTCTCCATAGACTACACCAGTGGGTGTGCGTGCAACCAGCACGCTTCACGTTACAATTAAGCTTCTAGGGCTTGTAAGCACCTATGGGTAGCTACTAACTCCTGACTGTTGCACTGGCATGGTAGAAGGCCCCCTGTGCTGTCACTGCTCCCTCAAAACTACACAAAGCAAGACTTTACCTTCAAGATTTTTTTTCAAATTATTTTTTTCCCTAGAGACTCTTCCCCTGACGTTCATTCACAAACGCCACTTGTGCTCAGCTTGTTACAAACTCGGTGCTAGGCCAGAGTTTTCTGATAAACGTGCATATCTGTTAACAAAACTGGCTAAGGAAATCGCCAAAACCTCTCTGTACCCCCTGATTCTGCCTACAGCACTACAGAGGATTTCAGCGGATACTTGGGACACCCTCTGCCTGAGACGAGACCTACAGCAACATGCCTTGGCCAGACCCTGCCCTCCCTCCAGCTGTAGCTCTAACTGGGGAGACTGGAGGGAGGAGACCCCATCCTTCTTGGAGAGTCCTGTGCTAAGAAACCCTCAGAGGATGTTTACGAATGCCTGACACGTAGATATCTTATGAATGTATCAGCATTATTATTATTGTTATCAGCAACCAAATAGGGAAAAGAATGCTTTTCTCCTAAAGTAAATATGGCGATGGGGAAAAAGGCTGGATTAACTCCCATAAAACCTAAAGGCTTCAGAGGGAGGAAAGGGAGGGAGGAAGGAAGGAAAGCGAGGAAAACCTTCTCCTTAAGCACACACGTAATCCTGGCTCCTAAGGGGGAAGAACTCTTAACTGCCAAGGTTGGCTCAATGTTTTATTCACTATCTGCCCGGCCTTTTGAGGGGGAGGTGGGGAGATAATGATTATGCTGTGTTGGGGATGTCATATTAGATTGGCTTGAAGTCTCATATTAATCTAGTCTGGCTAATGTAATTAAATAATTCCCTGTGCTGTGGCTGTTAATTCCACCGTGGGCAGGATTTTTTTGGAAGCAGGAAGACAACCTAGAAGAGAAAACAGGCTCTTTACCTGTTCCCCAGCGGAGGAGCCCCCCGTGTGGTGGCAGCGCTCGGCCGTTGTGCGTGGGTGCACACACACCCCCCCAGCTCTCTCTGGAGACCCTTCAGCTGAGCTTCTGTTCACGCTCACGGAAGGCACCGTTTTCACCCATCAGTTCACAGGAACCACAAGAGGGAACTGCGGGTTAAAACCAATCCCATTTTCACGAGGACTTTATGTCCACTGCCACAAGTGAGCACCCTCCCATTCATAGTGACCTGGTGACAGTGACCAGGACAGCAACCTGAGCCACTTTACCAAAAAGCACGAGACTGACATAGGTTTTTCATTCAATAGTTCTGCCTCAGAGTGGCACAAGAGACCCGGGACCAACTTTAATTAGTAGAGAGAGCTATTTGGGAAAAGGTAATGTTACTCTGTAATTCTAATGACTACTATTTTTTCTGTTACATTTCAGTATAATACTATTATTCAGTATGATTCATTTTAGTAATAATAATAATATTATTAAATGTTCCCCTAATGCTTCCATCCTTCCACATATCTGAACGTCTGCCAGCCATAACCGAGCCAACAGTGCCTGCTTTGTCAGCGTGACATCTTCCCCTTCAGGGATGAATTCCCTTCAAGGCTGAATCCCTGGACTGTGATTTCACGATAATTTATTTTGAAGATAAAATTTCCTCCTCTTTCCTAATCTTTGTGGATGCTAATTGCTGAACACAACTGTACCTTTTAGATTACTTTTCTCATTCACGTTTGCAACGCTCCAAGTTTGCATGGATTAAAAAAAACCCAAACGCATGAAGTACATTGTAAGAAAGAAAAAAAGGAGGAGGAAGATTCTATGCAACCATACGGAAGTACATAAAACACGAAGCAAAGCCTAAACTTTGTTATAAATTACAGCAGCGGTTATTTGATGAACTAAAGCAAAGCGCTGCGGTCCTATTTGGCAGTAAAGCTCTCCTCCCCGCAGCCGCCCCAGGGCTCGCTGAGCTCCCACCCTCTCCGCAGCGGGAGCAGCTGTGACCACCTCATTGTTGGTGTTTGCTTCCATTTTCTGCAGGGGGGGTGGGGGGTGGGGAAAGAAAAAAAAAGTCTTGGAATTGGGTTTTCAATGTAAGTATTCACAATTGTGAAAGGGAGGCCCGTTCCCCGAGCAGATCCTGCGGTACGGATCAAACACCGGCACCCTCAGTAACACTGAGCCCTCCCGGTCGGGTACTCAGAGATGGGAAACCCAAGGACAGCCCAAACTATTTCACCATTCTCAGATCGGGTTGGCTTTTTAAATAGTTATGAAGCTCCAGTCAGGCCATTAAAAAAGAAACGTCTCTGACAAGAACCAACACGACGTGAAGAACTCGCCATTGCTGGCACATGCTAAACCCTGCTTCTGCTCGGGAGCAAAGACAAAGCTCCTGCTGAATGTGAAGGCACCAAGATTGGGGTCCACTGTTTTGTTACCTGATAAACTTAAGAAGGTAAGTTACTCACGTAAAGCATTTAACTTAGAATATACGCATTCCCAGCAGCTCTTCTCCCCCTCCGGGGAGCGCTCAGGAACAAGCAGTAAGCGAAAAGAGAAAAGAATCAGCATTAAATGCAAAATTCCCGAACCTCATTTTCGTCAACTAAAAAACCGAAATAAATTAAAAATTGATCTTTATATTGCCAGCAACATACTCAGAGAAATTTATATCCGCAAATCCCACCCAGACAGCAGTCACCCGACGGACCACTCAAGCTCCTAAAGGCAAAAGCCTCCCTACCGCTTGCAGCAGGTTGGTTCCCGCACCGTACCGGCTCCCTATTTCGCACCGTACCGGCTCCCTATTTCGCACCGTACCGGCTCCCTATTTCGCACCGTACCGGCTCCCTATTTCGCACCGTACCGGCTCCCTATTTCGCACCGTACCGGCTCCCTATTTCGCACTTGGTTTTTCTTCTTTACCTCCCCTCTAGCTCGAGCTCGTGGCAAACCACAGTTCAGGAAGATGCACGCCAAGAGCCTGCGACTGCTGGCCTCAAGAGGTGAAATGAGCAGCGAGCATTTGCCAAAGTGCTCCCACCACTCGGAGCAGTCATTTTTCAGGACATTCAGTGTCAGACTGGGAGGCTGAACGGGAAAGAGAAGGAATAAGGGAGTAAAACCTTTCCTGTACGCACCTCTGAAACGTTTATCACAGTAGCACTGAGATATTCATAGCCCTTTCATTTCTCTCAGAAAGGAAGTGGAGAAGATGACATCTTTCCTTAAAAGCCTAAATGAACACAGTGGGAACTTTGAACAAACCTGGAAAATTAAAGAGCTGCTTCTTCAGCCACCACCGACTTCAGCAGGAATTGAAGGTGCTTAGCGAAAACCGGGAAAAACCTCTGACAACAAATACTAGATGAAAAACTGTCCAAGTATTAAAACAACATTACATTATCAACAAAAGTGAAAATTATGAGCCTAAAAACCATGACTGCAAACACTGAGCGGCCGCAGGAGGTGAAGTACAAATAATACAGTCTAGTGCTAAATTCTGAATAGCCAAAACACAAGTTCATCAACAGCATCAACGGGAATCTTACAAAGCTTTATTAAATAATGCAGATACAAACGATTATTATTTACATCCAAATTGTCAATTTTAAGTAGTACTGGCATGTAAGGCACGACTTCTGCTAAACTAGCCAATAAGTTACACAAGACCCAATACAATAACATGTAGCAACGCTGTTTTTTTGTAATACTGCACGAAACCAAAACTGTATGCCACAAACTGCATCTGCTTTCCATCCCTCTATTTGCCTGCATAGCTCTGCACACGATATATTTTGCATGAAATATTTTGGTTTTTGAAATAGACCAATTGCGATCACTTTTCGTTATGGTCCGTAAGAGAGTTCAGACAGCCAGAATATCATCCACCATGAAAACTGTGATACTTGTTATATGTAAACAAAGCTCTTACCTGATAGCTGCAAAATACTGCTTATGGATTCAAAGTTACTGTGAGTGTGATTATAATCTTCAAACCAAAGGATTCCAACCAAGATACCTCCCCCCCCCCCCCCTATTCTCAGGGAAGTACTTCAGGACTAAGAACTGGAATCAAGTTTTGATTCTCATCTGTTCAAAATTAATGTGGAAAAAAGCTCAGGCCAGCATACCTCGCTGCCACCTTGTTCAGGAAGCCAAATCCACGTGAGCACACAGTGACCAGCTGCCTGGTTTAGCAGAGCAGTTTCTGATGTACCCAGAATTGTGCGTTTTGTATCTGTGCGTCTTTGCCAGTCACGAAGAAAACCAAAAAGTCAACAAAAAAAACCCCAAACGGTAATACTTAGGCAACTATATGCTACATTGTATTTTACAGACTTACAAATCAGCACTTATTAGTTGGATATTATGGTACAAATATGGTTTAAATGACAATTCTGGGCGTGTGTGGCTGTTGGAGACAAGCAGACGGAACCAGCCGAAAAGGTCACTCATTCTAAGCGTGACATAAGCCACCTACTTTCCAGTGCACCAGGTGACCAGTGGTAATAAAAGGAGGCTCAGTTTCTATTGAGGTACTTCTATATGTGAAATGACCTACAGAAAGGTATTATATTTATATCAGAACACAGGTAAGATAACTGCCTTCAATTAAAAATATTTACTACCAGAAGAAAGGTCCTCTTCGAAGGCATGTGCTTTCACATTCCCAGTCCCAAGAAAGTGCTTACAGTAACAAGAAAGGAATACTGCAGTTGTACCCGAAGGAAGCCGCGCTAAGATAGTTATGTTTTTCTTTTTTGTTGTTGTTGTTAAAAAAAACCTTTAAATTATTCACAGTTGTTCCAGCATTCCTAATGTTAAAACAGCAAATTACGGTGATGAATCACATTGTAAGGCTAAACGTAAGAACACTTTTATCAGTGCAGTACATTCCTGAGTCTTTGGAACTCAAAATAAAAAACTAGTTCTTTGAAATATACAATCCTTCGTATTTTTGGCTCATATTTTGACCTGTATTTCTATTTCCCTTTTTTTTTAAAAAAGAGCGTTAAAATTAAGTTTTAGAAAAGGTAAATAAAAAGCTTTTATCACTATGACGTAACTTCTAATTGCTCGAAGAGTGCAAGAAAGCTTAGCGTAAACATGACTGGTTTTTTGTCCAGTCATCCTTGTCAACTGAGCGTAAAACAGCAAATAAAATAAGATTTAGAGAACTGAAGCATTGACATAAAAAAATAATTCAAAGAGCTTTAAATATATATATAAAAAAACAATTATGAAGTTGGTTACATTAAAGAGATGACTTGAATTCTATTGAAACTGTGAAAGTTCTTAAAATTGCTATTGTTAAAGGCACTGGTTTTGGGTTTTTTTTTTTTAATCTTTATTTTCCAGCCGTAGTGCATGGAGACGAGTCCTGCTCTCCTCTCTCTAACGTGAGCCATAATCCGTGCTCCAGAGTGTGGACGATGGGCTTGTTTTCCTGCTTGAGGACTGAGGACTGTAGGAAAGCGTAGGCGACATGGAGAAACCTAAAACACAGGGGAAAAGGAGAAAAAAACCCCAATCATTCTCAGAAATGGTGGAAAAAGTCAGAAACAAAGAACCGCTGCTGATCTGCCGGAACACCTGGCGAGCGAATCTAATGATCCATTCAAAGAGAAATAACCCCTTTCGCTTATTGCCTCTTGAAAAGACATCTTTTAAGTATCTGAATTTTGTAGGTCTTCCTATTAAGGAGTTTAATTAAAGAATTGATTAAATCTTCTTAGGGGGCACAACATATCTCACCTCAACAAATAACTTTCAGTTTGAATTTGCCTTATTTTATCTGAAGCGTCAGGCATGTCTTTTTATAGGACTGCAGCTCACCATAACTTAAACAGATTTATAATAATTTGAATTTTGTTTTAATAGCCACCGTTGATTACAGATTCACTTCCAAGTGAATGGGTATTTTTTTGCATATTTCTGAAAGAGTTTGATTCTGCAACACTGCAAATGGGTAAAATAGAGAATAAATATCATGCACATGCTGCAGCTCATCTGATGTCGTGTGAACTGAGTGACCAGCCAGCTGCTGCCAGGCACATCCTACCAGCACCCGAGTTCTGCTTTACCTTCCCTTGGCAGGAGCAAAACCGCGGTACCCACCTGGTGATTTGCACAAATTCTTACCCTTTTAACCCCCTCCCTAGTTCCAAGGGGGCTGAAGCTGGCCAAGAGTTTCAAAAGAATTAGCAATGGGTAAAGGGGAGGCTGTGGGGCGAGGCAGGAGGATGGGCAACAAATTTCCTAAGCACTAGCACAGTCCTTGTTGTAATAGAATTCAGTATACAGGCTGTCTCAGAGCCATACCTCCCTACAGTCAACTCAGACGCAATAGCCAGACTTATCAGTTAATTCATTTATAGCTGGGTAACAGCTGCTTACTGTTATGGCTGTGTTGAGGAGTCGTCCTTGGGGTAAACGCTGGATGACTGTGCTGTTCTTTCGGTGAGAAGACTGCATGAAGGCCTGCAAGACATTGTAAAAAAACCCCAAAGCCGGTAACAACAACAACAACAAAAAAAAACAGCAACAAAAAAAGTCAAAATCATTTCACACGGAAATTATTCCTTTATATCTTACAGCTAATGCATTGTAAGAAGTTATGGGAAAAACATACGTCTGCAATCTTTCATACTCTTACCTATAATCATAACAGCTGCCCCTGCTAGTAGTGCAAAAAGCGTGAAGAACATTACTTGATAAGAATCAAGAAAGTGCTGGAATAGACTGGCTCCATCTGTAGAATCAATTAAGAGAAGACAATATTGAGTTAAAAGAGCACCTTATCCAATCTGCTTTAAGAGTTAACAGTTCTTAAACTGAAAATAGCCAAAAGAAGGTTTTTATTTATAGCAAATACGTGTAATCAACTTAGATAATACGACATTGATTCTAGTGACTATTTCCAATGCAGTCTTCAAAATTTGCCAATTAACAGCTTAAGACATTGATATTTAATGACTTAAGCACGCTCTTTACTTTCTCAGCCCCAAAATGCCAAGCTGGTTTTGAAATAAGAAGGCATGCCTGAGAGTAAACAAAAGCAGAGCAAAAAAAAAAAAATAAATTACTTTCAGGCACTTTAGCACTGGGATATTTATTCACACTTCAACAGAGTATTCTGAGCTGACCCAGAAGAAAAATATGTTCAGTCTCAGTCATAATGAGCAACTGTATTCAAGCCTTCCGGTCCCAGCGAGCAGTTCACACGTCAATAACATTAGGTGCCAGCTCAGATTTTAACACACTAAATTTTATAACCTCATGAACATTAATGGAAGTTAGAGGTTTATTCTGGCATACGAAGTCTAGAGATAAAACTTACGTCTCACTGGTGCACTGGTTCTGTCAGTCAAGTAAATCACCGTCACGGGGATAGTGATGGATTGGTCAGTCATAGGACTAGAGATAGTTAGAGTGGTTGATAAGGATCCCTGGCTTGAAACTCTTGGATCAGACAGACTAATGGTGTAGACTACATAACTCGGCAGTCCGTAGGATTTCTCCTTCTCAAAAGCCTTCACTGTTGGTGACCCACATTTCACCTGCCGAGGGGAAAAAAACAACAACTGTTTGAGACTGAGAAAGCACAGCACATACTTATCTCCCAGGTCACACATCAGAAACGTTATTCCACAGAAACAAAGAGCAACTCACCCCTCAGCAGGAGTCGGACTGGGTTGTAACTTTACAGTGACCCCTGCAGCACTTCACCTCAGTTCACTGTTCAGGTTGCCCCATTAACTGCTGCTGTTGTGGGTCTGGGCTACCCCCGGAGTGACAAAATCAAAGTGTCCCTTAGTGGGCTATGTGAACCACGGGTAGTCAAACAAGCAAGTGGGCAAGAACCTACTCCTGCTGCTAGAGATCAGGCAGATTTTCCACTTCCCCACCTGTGAGCTGCTTAACCCACCCCAGGTTGCGCACAGGTGAGCCTGACACATTTCTACTACCCCCACACAAAAATGAAGACTGAGGAGGAATACATTCCAAGGTGAGTATTTCCAAATCATCTCAGGAACAATCCTGACACGGTAAAGGTGGCACACGGCGCTTTTAGTTAGAAAGTTGCGTGTAACAGTTCAAAATGCTTTCAACTGTGTTGTGATACTTTGCAGCAACAGACTCACCTCCAGGGTATCAAGAATTTCAGTGGCACCAAATATTTTCACATCCGAGCTCGTGTAATGGTTACTTAAAAGCATTTCTGTTTGGTCAGCATAAAAGCCAGGATTGAATGGCACCTCGGTGCTGATCTGCTCCCCGGAGAAGTGGCTGCCTTGGATGGAAGCTGTAACTCTGAGCGTGGTTTTACTCATGCTGAGATGCTTCAGCTGCTTGTCAGTGAGCCTGTGCATTGTGACGGAACAGGTGTAATGTCCTATAAAAACAAAAGCAGTTTGACTGTTAATTGCTCAACTTTAATGTTTTTTTCCCTCCGTGCAGAGTGAGATTTCTGTAGCATCTTTAGAGAAGAGATAAAAAAGGTGGTAAAATTCAACAGACAGCAAGATCAAGAATGCGTAAGTGAATGGGAAGTGTGTCTGCTGGTAAAGCATCACAATCATAGCACTAAAACAACAGAAAATACATCTTATCCCAAAATAATAATCATGATAAAACCCATAATAAAATTGACTGGAAACTGACATTTTATAGTACGCTAGCGAGACTCAATTCCACTTTGAATATAATATTTATGCTAATACTGATAGAAAGGCTTTACTGAAAACAAATTTAACATCCTATTCCATATTCTCTTCACCTAATGTTAAAATTTTAGTCGGTTACCCTCACCACCATCCATTCTACGGAGACATGGATTATTATTTATAAAAGCTTTAAAAGCTAGATATTCAACCATGTTTCTAGTCTCTTATGGGACCTATTTGTCTATTATTAGCAATAAAGATAGTAAAAAATTGCCTGAGTATGGAAGATACAAAGCATAAGTAACAAGCAGAACTCGCTAGGTACATGTCTTCCCCTTATTTTCTTTCCTTAACAAAGCAACAGAAGCAGCCACTATTGTGCAAGGTATAATAGCGTTATCCACGACGGGTACAAGGACTAATCTAACAGATGATTCGTATTAAACACCATACAGCCCATGGTGGTTTTGTTCTTTTTAAAATCACGTTGTAGTTATGAAACTACACATGTTGTAGACTTTCACAATTTTATTTCCGTTTCCACGGTATCTAGTAATTTCCCCTTGTTTTAAGTCCCAGTTCATGTTGTTTTGGGGATACAAAAGAATTCTATGTTTCATAAGTGATTACAGCACTCAGGTTGCGGAAGAAAGTTTGAAAGCATGATAAATTCCAGAGATGTTTAAACTGCAGAATACAAAGAATCCAAAAATGTATTGCTTTCACCAGATTTTCACATTTAAGCTACTTCTCTCAGTTTAATCATTGAGGTGAGTTATACTGCAATAACTACTGTGGCAGGGCTTTTAAAAGGCCAGCATCAACCACAAAGAATATTTGACTCTCGAGAGCATAAATGGGTGAAATCTAAACATCCTTGTTACACAGACATTAAAACTCACGATTGTTTCTCTTACCCCTTGTCTTAAATGCAGGGGAAGTTAAATACACGGTAAAGGCGCTGACGTGTGGCAAGAAAACACCTCAAAGAGTCACTGGATGTTTACAGCTGCAGAAATACTCAATTTTGGAATATTTGTCACCTGAATGCTCATTTGTAGCAGCCGAAGAAGTGTTTTGCTTCCACAGTTTAACAAATACAAGGCCTGATACTGTTTTCTAAATTAAGTTATATACAAGGCAATCTATTTTTTGTACATCTGGAGTAAAAGACGGCAGCCGCTAGCTCTATAAAGTGTGTGACCCCAGCGTATGTCTGCATTCTGCAATACCGTCACTTCTGTCGCAAGGTACCATTGGCCTGTCCACACATCTACAAATATATGAGTAGTAATTTGCAAAATTAGGACCTAAATTTGCAGTAAAATAACATATCAAAGTTTGCTTTTCCCCCTCCAAGTAAAATAAAGCTTCCTAATTTCTTCCTGACTTACTACTACAACTCTGAAAACCACAAGAAATGGGCTGCCACCGATTTCTGACTTTCTCTAAAAATCCCAAATGAGTGCCTTTGTTACATGCAGAAAAACCCTAGAAGTAAATACGGAGAGTACACTGAAGCCTGAGATCCTGCACAGCAGAGCTCAGAGGCTTCAGAAGGAAGTCTGCTGGGTCAAAGGGCGTTTGGACGGAACCAGAGCAAGAGTCAAAGCGTCTGCCCGGAGTGTGGCATCTTGTCCCAGCTTACCTGAAACTGCATCAAATCCGGGTTCTGCCATAAAAATGTCGTGTGCTGGGAAGTCAAACACATCATTGTTAAAAGCTAGATGGCAATTGATAATGGACTGTGGTTGTAATTCAGCGATGGCTTCAATCTGAGCAGGCAAGCACTCCCCTAAGGACAAGAAAAAAAAAATTAATTAATCTCTAATTAATTAATTAGGAAAGAAAATTCTAACTAATTAAGTTTTAATTAATTAAAAGTAAAACCACTGCTTGAAATATCAGGTTATTCTGCCACCTTCTGAAATAGTTTCACAAGGTTATAATGATCTTAAAATAGCTGGAAATCATAGACAGCTGTCCTATCTCAGGTCTCATCCCAAACAGACAGCAAATGAAAATTTTATACGTTGCGGGGGTTTTTTGACAGGAATAATTTATTTACAGGAAAGAGAGAGAATTTTCAGCTCAGATGTGTCTGCTGAATAACTTATACGATCCTGGGAGTCTCGATTTATATTTTAGTACCTGGCAAGACGGGTTTTGGTAGGCTAATAATTCACATAAGGCACAATAAAATACTATTTGAACAAGTGCTAAGTGTTAAGCTAAAAACTAAAAGGAACCCCAATAAAAAAAAAAATACAGCTTATTAAATAGAAAACACAATATGATGCTTAATCTTTGTATTGGTTTTAATTGCTGATGATTTCTGTAAAAGATTTAAGGATGGCAACTACTTTAAACCCGCTCAGTAAATAAAATTAGTAACTTCAAGAAGGCAATTGGAATTAAAGATATAAGCAAACAATTAACTGATTGCCTATTAATTGTTTTTGATACGATCAAAAATGACACTCTATTATCTACCGATTTTATTAGTTTTGAAATCTTAATAGCGCCCCAGAACACCCTCCACATTCTGTACTATGGCCTTTCTAGAGCTCCTGGGATTCCAGAAAGGCACTAGAGGTTCACAGAGATCTTCCCACACCAGCTTCACAGACCCTTAAAAACAAACAGATAAACCAAAACAAACCTAACCCCCCCTATCATGAATACACAAACATGCAATAAACAATCAGCATAAAGTTTTTTTTCATCATACCTTTCAAATTTTTATTTTTTTCCCCAATTGAAACTATCACTTTAGAGGCTGCAACTCCTTGTAAGCTTGTTTTCACTCCACTTACATGCATTGCTGTAGTCCTCTGAGGTATATTAATCAATATCTGAAAAAAGGATGATGTATATTGTTACCAAAAACTGTTTTAACAAAGAAAAATTAAGGCAAAACCAGATTGGACTGATTGCACACATCCTTGTATGTATAACAGAAGAGAAACTCCGAGAAGTTGTGTTTCTCTAATTTTAGAAACTGCCTTTCAAGGCAATTTAAGCTAGCAAAAACATTCTTTTCTTTCTACCCAGCCCCCATAAGCTAATAGGCATAAAGCTCTATGTCTAAATTTAAAGGACTGTCTAGTGCTTATCTTAGCTGATACAGTGAATTGTGTCAACAGTACGATTGCACTGTAGATAAAGTAATTTAATTGAGTAGTTCTGATCAGTGATGCACAGTAATACGGCACAACACGAGAAAGGTCTTGTTGGCATCTCATTCTGCACTGAAACTTCATTCATAAAAGCAGCTGTACTTAAAAATTGTTTAGCATCTGGAAACAAGCTGGACAAGCAAAGGAATCAAGATGTATAATATAAGAACTGTATAAGCTAAAAATAGAAACTATTACACTAAATTTTCCTCCTTAAACCAAACGATTAAAAAAACATAATGTGTTTGGACACATAGCAAATACTTCCCAACCGTGTGCATTTCTAGTACTTGTTCTTTTAAAAAGAAGGTTTCTAAATATTGATAAAAAGATAAAATAAAATCACGGAATAAATTTTTGGTGAGGGTCCACCTGAAGCAAATCAACACCAGCAGTTGTGTTAGGATTTAACCGTGCCTCACCTCTCGGTATGTTTTAAGTAATCCAGGAATCTCATAATAGACGGTGACCACACCAGAATCCCTTGCGATTGCTACACCAGTCTTGGAGTCAACTTGAAGAACACTACTCAACGAGGAGCTCCACGCGCCCGGCAGGCCTGAGGAGAGACACCATTTGGACACCATTCAACACGTTTATGTTAACTGAAGCATTTCATTGTCACATTGGCGTCTGCATCTGTGCAGCACGGGGACGCACACATCCCAGTTCACAGAAGCTAGGTTCTAGGGTTCATGGGGTGGAAGGCCAGCAGCTCAATACCACACTGACTTGCAGTTACTCTGACAAAAGCCCATTACTACTAAGAATCAAATAGAGTGAGTTAGACAGTCCTGACTCTGCATGATTCCCACAAAAAACAAGCCTTTCAAGCTAATGGAATGGAAGTGTCTGAAGTCCGATATGAATACAATACAAGCGACATATTGCATGATACAATTAAAATCAGAGGAGTTGATCAAACCTATTTTTATCATTAACAAGAACAGTGACATTTGATTCTGAACAAACATCATAAATTATGCATTTCGTTTCCCCGAGAATGAGAAAGAGTCACACTGATGTCAAATTATAGAGCTGCAAAACCACAGCAACTGATGTGCCGCTTACCTTCTTGGTTTCTCAGCGACGTGCTCAAACACAGGACATCGCCTACCACCACGTCGACGAGCTCAGGAAAAATGGCATGTTGCACAGGCAGCGGGACGTAGTCTGCAATTCCACTGTGTTCCGCATCCCAGACTTTGAGCAAGGTCAAACCTACATTTACAGTCCGGACTGCAAATGTGTTGTTTGTGGCTCCTTTCCCAATCTGTACAAAGTCATCTCTACAGATAAAAAGAAATGCTTTTACATTAAAGTGAGTTTGCTAATGTCATTATCTCTTGCAATAAATAGTAGTTACTGAACTCTTTTTAGATGGCCGACTTGTTGTTTTCAGTGATGGTTATCTTCTAATGAAGTCTGACAAAATAAGGAAAATATAAAAATGATTTAGGTGCTACTGAGGCGAATTTCAGTTCTCGCATTGTTATGCTGAGGAAATACTGAGGTCATAATTACGTATGAGAACTACTTCCTAATTTTAAGAACTGTAGAACTTTAGAACGTGGTAATCTGTCTCTTTTCCCTTTTCTCAGGGAGTTAAGCAGCAAAGAAATTTAAACACCAACATGCAGCTTTCCAGCCAGAACTCTACAAAGCTGAATTCCATTTGATTGCGAGTTCTGATGTGTATCAAAATTCAGCATTCCCAAATGCAAACACCCGGAGCCCTTGGAAGTGCCCCCAGCACAGAGACTGCTGCCCTGGCAGCACCCCGCAGAGACAGCGAAGGTCCCGCCAGCGGGAGAGCTGGGTCACCTACTGCTGCACCTGGGGTTAACGAGCATTGCTTCTCTCTCAATGCTAATTATCAGTCCTGTGCTGAAGCAGCTCTGTCACGCGATTTTGGAAGCTAAGGCAGTGTTATACCTCTGTACGCTATAGAAGTTTCTGCAGATCATTTAGGTAGGAGGAATGAGAAAAATCTTTCCCCCCGCCCTTTTAATCATGATCACTGTACTATAACTGCAAGGTGCTCTGCAGGAAACATGCTACATTATAGTAATGGAATTGGTGATTGTTTACTAGTTCCCAAAGGAGGCTGTTTTATAATATTTCTTATTCTTAGTGGCAGAGACCAAAAGCCTTTTGAGGCTCGGCTGTGCCGTGCAAAGGCTGTACGAGCGCATCTGAAAAGACAGCCCCTGATCCAGAACGTTCACCACCTTACATAAGGCTGAAGTGAGTCAGTGTAACGAAGCACTAGGAGCAAAGAGGCAAGAGGAGGCAAATGCTAATCAGATCAATTGTTTATGCAGGCCACTGATGTATGCAATCTGATGATTCAGAGCCACTTAAAGCAGCAACGTACCCCAGCAGGCCCCGCTAGGGATCATGCTTCTCTGGGCAACTTTCCATTTGCTAGAGAATATCGATTGCTGACTGGAACTCTCCTTTCTGCTACGGTGCCTCCGAAGGCCTCAGAGACTAAATCCTTTCTTTGCTAATCCCAGTCCACACTATATCTTCACTTGGTATCTTTGGAACAATCTTTGTTCCTTGCTGTGCCTGGGTTACGTGTATTTGGCCTATTTCGTTCTCCGTAATTAACAACCACGATCGATACCTACCTGTTTGTTGCAAAGTTGAGCACAGAATTATGTGAATGAAAAGTATCTCCAGAATTATCGTGAAAATGGACTGTAAGTGTCAGTGTCACACCCAGGGGAAGAGCCAATAATGCCTCTTTGTTGTGCGTGTGCAGAATAGGACTCATGGAGATTCTTAGGTATGAGATGGGGTAGACCTGTAAAAACATCAGGAGTGAAAAGCAAAATCAAATTGCTATTTTTGGTATCTCTATAAAAATAGTAACCTAAAAGGGTTCTTATTATGCAAATATACAAATCTTCCTTTATGAACCACTTGCTATACGTTTAGCCATATGACAGTACTGACACATTGTGCTTTTATTATCAATACATATATTCCACAGAATCATCGAATAGCTGAGCTTGAAAGAGGCCTCTTGAGATCGTCTAGTCCAGGTCTCCCTGCTCAAGCTGGACTAAACCCATTTGCCCTGGACCACATGCAGTCAGGTCTTCAGCATCTCCAAGGGTGGAGACTCCACAGTCTCTCTGGGCAATCTGTGCCAGTGCTCAACAGCCCTCACAGTGAAAAAGTGCTTTTCTGTGTTCAGGCAGAATTTCACACGTTCCAATTCATGTGCATTCCTTCTTGCCCTGTCACTAAGCACTGCTGAGAAGAGCCTGGCTCTGGCTTCTTTGCATACTCCCATCAGACATTACTTAGTATTTTTCTGTAATAGCACTGGAAACTGCTTCACAAGCAACGATGATGTAGAAACACATATCAAAATCTTCAGAGACTACAATATTATCATATAAATTAAAACTATTAAAACTCCCTGGATAAGCAAGAGAACGAGTTGCCCCATGGCTTCTCTCCCACTAATTCTTGAAATAAAAAGTGTAATTCCTCCCCAGTTACCAGAACAGGAGTGAGGTGCAATGTATGTGACAGTAAGGGGATGAAATGGTCACTGTTTCTCCGGTTCCCTTGCACCTGGTTGAGAAAGCCAAGATGATACAGGTGGTTTCTACCAGTCTTGGCTCTGTTTGAGCAAAGGTTTGCCCAGTGGAGGAAAGATGAGCAATAGCCGCAAAGCTGGTCCCTAGTGATCCTTGTCAAATAGTATCGTAGCCATTACAAACTGCCGCCTCTCAAACAGGTCTGACAACAGGGCTCCCAGAGGCAGGATGCAACAACACCCACGGTCTTTCCTCTCGAGCTGTGTGCTGGGGAAGTGGTTTTGACCCATCACTGGGCACACTCACCTTGGTACTGGTGGCTGTACGATGCTGCAGCCAGGCCATCCTCTGAGGCACGGGCTGAGACAAATTAAGTGCAACAGCCAAAAGCAGTCAGAACTGACATCTGGAAGTCCAGGTGCACAACAAGTTGCCCACAAGCCAGCCATGTGCCCTTGTGGCAATGGTCTCCTGGGGGGCATTAAAAAGAACGTGGCTAGTAGGTCGAGGGAGGTCATCCTCCCTCTCTGCTCTGCCCTGGTGAGGCCACATCTGGAGCACTGTGTCCAGTTCTGGGCTCTCCAGCTCGAGAAAGGCAGGGAACTACTGGAGAGAGTCCAGCAGAGGCTACGAAGATGCTGAGGGGACTGGAGCATCTCTCTGATGAGGAAGGGCTGAGAGCCCTGGGGCTGTTCAGCCTAGAGCAGAGCAGGCTGAGAGGGGATCTCATCAGTGCTCCGCAATATCTAAAGCCCAGGTGGCAAGGGGACTGAGCCAGACTCTTCTCAATGGTGCCCAGCGACAGGACAAGGGTCAACGGGCACAAACTGGAACATGGGAAATTCCATCTAAACACGAGGAGGAACTTCTTTGCTGTGAGGGTGACAGAGCCCTGGCACAGGCTGCCCAGAGAGGTGGCGGAGTCTCCTCTGGAGATACTGCAAACGTGCCAGGACGCATTCCTGTGCCACCTGCTCTGGGTGACCTGCTTTGGCAGGGCGTTGGGTCTTCAGAGGTCCCTTCCAAGCCCTTCCAGTCTGGGATTCTGTGATCTGACAAACCCTCACTGGTCAGCAGTCTGCGTTTTGTTGCCTTGCTGCCTCTCCTCAACCAAGACAGAAATTAGGAACTCCAAATTCTTTAGAAAACTCTTCTGGATTATCCACACATGCACACCCCCACTTTTTTGCAGTAACACTCCAATGAAGGAAGTTTGTCTGAAAACAAAGACTTCCCAACCATTTGATTCATTTTTTTTTAAACAACATATTACTATTTTTGACTAACTTATCTAGGTTAACTATCAAAATTACCCAACAAAACCAGATGTATCTGTTCTTTCTGCTACAGCTGTTAGAAAATAAATAATGGAAGGATAGAGAAAGCAAAAACCCTCAAATATATAGAGAAAACTATTGTAAAAGAAGCCCTCAAGCTTATCTTGTAGGAAAATCCCTTTTTTCTGACCTAAGAGGCTCAGCTAAGATGTAAAACTCTGCAATCTGAAAATGTACATGTCAAAACTTGAAAAGGAAAGGACAAATTTGGCCTTAAGCAAAGAGCATCTTTGGTGAATCTGAAAAAAAAAAAAAAGTGGCTAGAATATCAGTATATACAACTGTCTACTCCACAGGCTGATATAAGCAGTTGAAATATCACTGCATATAGTCATCTGCCCAACTAGCTGAGGCTACAAGCCAACAAAACCACCATTTCCCTGACAGATTTTCAAGCTTGCTTTATTTTAAAGTCTCAGAAACTGTCCCATAAGGGACAACTGCTAAATTTAATATTGATGAAAACAGCTATTTACTGTTAAAACATCTCAGTTTTTTAAAGTATTTTTTATTTAAAAAAATATTGAGTTGAGTGCAGCTGGTACAGGCAAGCACTTAGCTGGCTTCCATGCTAAGCACTGTCACTCCGTACTTCCACCCTCCTCCTTGCCTTATATAAGATCGTTTTGTTTTTTTTTTTTTGACCAAAGTTGAAGGTCTAAGTGTTAAGTGATGCTGCTGCAGCAGTTTAGTTCTTAATTGTGTACAGTTGTAAACAGACAAAAGAAGAACTTAGGAAAGGAAGGACAGTGTGAAGGAGAGAACTCTGCCTTACAATGACACAACAGATTCAAGCTCATCTCCTGCTCCATCACAAGTTTTTCTACATGACCTTCAGCAAAAGCACACAAACTCTCAGTCCTTCATCCTCAAAATGAAGGCAGCAGCACTGTATTACCTCATGAGGTTACCGTGAGGCTAAAAATATTATTTCCATAAAAGTAGCATAGTCCTAATAAGTACAGGAAAACAAATCAGTCGTACAAGATGCTGAGCTGAGATGGTTCCTACTACAAAGTGCTCACAAGCTTAATATCACAGTGCACCGGCTCCACAGTTAGATATCCTAACTGTGTATGGAAAGAACGCACTAAGTGGGGATTTAACTTCAGTATCACTATATGCTGACTGAACGTCATGTGAGCCAACCTCACGCTCATTAGATGTCTTTCACTCGCCGGATCCAGCAGTGAAGGGAAGAAACAAGGTCATTTATACCGGAGCTGTAGAAATTCACTGCCACCACCTAGCAGCAGGAGTGGCATTACTGAAACTAAGGCACCGTTTCTTTTTTCATTCCCCACCCAGGGGGACCGACCTATGTGCTCTCCTACAGACCAAGCTGAACATTATGGCACGAAATAAAATTAAAATAAGAAAGCCCCGTAAAGCCAGTTAAACTTACAAGTCAGCACTCAATTTTATGTCTTCCTCGTTTAGCTGGGACATAAGAAAGATGTTGACAGAGTAAAAAGGGACAAGAGGAAGTGGAGCAGCGGTATCTCAAGGCTCATGTTGCTGGACGTAGAAAGTTCTTGGCACAAGGACTTTTGAGCAGAAATGAAGGACATAGGCTCCCTTACGTCCTAAGTGCCCAACCAGTAAGATCCATTAGACTTCACATAACAGCATTCAATCAACAGATGAAGTTTTGAGAAAGAAAGATGCTTCATTAGCCTGGCAACAAACTGCCGAGTGTTGCTGCGGATTTGTCCTTCCCTGAAGCGTCCACATTTCAGTGTAGCTTAGGCGCACAGGACAGCCTCCCCGGAGGACATGCTCCTCGGCAGCGCACCAAATACAGGCAGCAGCACCTAGCATCTGATAAGAAGGCTTTCTCATGCAGAGATTCTCATTATATGTAAAAGCTGAACTGCTGGGAAACAGCAGAGAAAATGAAATTTTTGGGCACCATACGCTTGCATCTCCAATATCTTGGAAGTATCACTTGGGTACATCACCACAGATGCTGCATTTATATTCATTACTTCAGATGATATTTACCTTTTTCACACACTGCAAAATGCATGTTTAGGACATTAACATCTTTTTTATTTGAACTTCTGTTATTATCAGCCTTCTAAGAGATTTTTAGGACAAACTTTTTTTAAAAAAAAAGTTTTTAAAGGCACATGCACACAAAGGCCTTTTATGAAGTGTACCAAATTTAAGAAATTGCTGGGATTTAATGTTTATCCAGCTAGTTTAAGCACACTAAGCTTTTTTTCAAAGCTCAGAACTGACTATTAATTCCTATACATCACATTTTTCAGAAGTGAAGTTCAAAATGTGCAGTTAACCATCCCTGTTGCAGTAGCAAAGATATCCTTCTAACAGAAAACTGCAAAGAGAGAGAGACGATACTACCTTAACAGCAGCTACAATGGTCTGGTTGATCCCAAATGATTCTTGTGAAATCACTTCAATTGTCGACGATCCTACCAAAGACCCAGAGTTAAGGAAACCTCTCTCATCAATTTTTACAACAGGAACTTTATCTGGTCCATCCAGGACGCGGTAACTCAGTGAAGCCACTCGGTCCCTTAAGAAAACAAAGGAAACAGAAAAACAAAAACGCAGGGGATCCCCTTAAAACCATATTTACATGAATATATTAAGCAAATATAAAAGATTCCTGTTTGGTATGTGCTTTTTTTCCACATGTCTGCAATCAAAGTTGAAAAGCTTGTGTTCTAGTCTAAGAAAGAAAAGTTTAAGCTCTGATTCGAGCTAACTTGGAAGAAGTCTTATCTGGGTTTAGGCATGTACCGAAATCTAGCTTCCGTCCACTGCCCTGCAGTGTCATCATTCACTGATGTAAACTTGATTCCAAATAATAACGGCTGAGGCTACAACACACAGCTTCTGTGTCATTTTCTGTAAACAATAGTTAGAGGGAGATTAGTCTGCCAGGGCCAATGCTGGTATTAGAGATAAAGTCAGGGATGTGATTAAGTGGATCTCATCAGTTTCCTGGAAATGGTTCCGTAGACAAGGTTAATTTTTGGAGTAACTCTCACCATGGTATTTGCATATTAATGAAGTGAGCAAATACATAAGCTGTAGTTAGCAGGCATTCTGAGACATTAGCTACTTTTAAGTATCATTTATCACAGCTTCCAAAAGATCTGTAAATGATTTTTTTTTTTCCCCAAGCTCCTCCATTCAGAGAGAAATACTTTATCCTAGGAAAAAAGATTTAAGCTGGATTTTAGTTGCCCTTTTCTTGGCAATAGTGCATTTGGTTTTGGTGGTAGAGTTCAGAGACAGGGGCTCCAACATTGGATGGTGAAGATAATGGGACAAAGAAATGTACAAACTGGTATCTAGCAACTTAATGACTAGTTAATCAGAAAGACTGCTCAGGAGAGATAGCAAAACAACATTAGTAAGTGACTACAAATGACAGGGCTCCTATATAACTGTTCCAAAAGCAGATGCTGAATGACCGTGGTCAGTGGAGCTCTAGTGAAACTAACGGTTCCCTCCTCTTAAAAAGTAAATGCATCTAAAGCCTCACCCTCAGCGCGCGTCTTGTGGTCTAGATCTGTACATTCTTATGCTAGGAAAACCAAATTTCAAGCCCGAGATGAGTGTGAAATGTCAGTCTTTGAAAACAGATTACGTAAAAAGGACTTCTCATTTGGAAAGGACATTTTAATCTCAAAATTTAATCATAGCCTCTGTGTAAGAAATACAGAGAAGTGTATACCATAGAGCCTTGATCGCCCATAAAAAATTCCAGTGGAAGCAGGCTACTGCTTTAACAGGCTCGGCATCTTTTAAAATAAGGATCCAAAAGTTCAAATACTAAATGCGTTTTCTAGCCACAATCTAACTAATACAAGATTTGACAGAGCCCAAGAGTAAGAGTACAGATAAGATACTATTAATCACCAGATAAGTCGTGTATTATATGGATGTACTCTGATATTCTTTTTAAAAGACTGAAACAGCTTACTTCAAACAGAATTGCGTTATGGTTTTGATAAACTGTCGACACAAATCACAGTGTGAAAACTGATCACTAACCTGTTTGTCTGAAGTTTAATAAAGGAATTTGGCGACATTAAGATTTGCTCTGCTTCTACTTCTGGAGTGACGAGATGAAGTTTGTCAAACACCTGGAAAATAAGAGGCATTTTAGCCTACTGTTGGGTGCAGCAAGTAATTTATTTCCATCTATTTCACCTTCAAAACAAAAACCTCCACATGAAACTAAAACACGCCTTTTTTTTTTTAACCCTGTTTAATACATATGGTTAAAAAATGAAAATTAAACATGATTATTTGAGATTAGGATGGGCAGTATCTTCTACAAATTATTCTGAAGAGCATTCATTTCTACGGCTAGAGCTATGAAGTAGTATGAAAAAAAGAAGCAGATTTTTCAAGTGAAATGGTGTTGGAGACCTCACGTTCGCCCAAGTTATTTTAGACTACCCCAAGTCTGAGCCAATGAACTGAACGCCCACACGAGGTGCACTCCTCAAACACGTTTTCCAGTTTGTTCCATCTAGAGGAATCCAGTTCACATACTTCAAAACTGCTCCCCAAGGCACAGTAAGTGGGAACAACCAGGAGATTCATTTCAGAAGCTAATCCCTGATCCAAACGAACATGCACGCATAGACACATATGATAAGCGCTATACACAAGAAGTATTATCGTGCAGAGGGGAACTACAGCAGCAAAGTTCTTTTACAGTTCTAACTCTGCTTATCCACAAGACACAAGTCACCTCAATTTCAGGTGATCCAGAAAAAAAAAAGCCTAACTCCTGAATTTCATTCAGGCATCCCACCAGTGTGTGCCTGTTCAGGGTAAACGTTACCAACACTTGGGGAACTTGGAGGTCTCCAAACAGCGCAACGTTATACAAACAAGAGTAAGGGCTCAAAGAAAAAAAAAAATAAAAAAATAAAATCAAAGCTGGAACTACTCCCTTGCATTTCAAATTCCTGACTTCAAATAGAGACTTAATTCAGCTCTGAAATAGATATTAAACCATTAACTGTGAGGAACATCATCACACCTGAATTTGGATTTCATCAGAGAGTTCTCTTGCCATGTTGTAAAACTGGTTGGCTGCAGGATCAAGGACCTTCACAACAACTTTCAGGCCTGTTCTTCCCTTTACTCTGCCATAAACATCCATTGCAAAGTTATATTTTGCAGGAAGCTGAAAAGAAGCCTTGGACAGGAGAAAGCGATTAAAATTTTACCGATGGAAAGAACTGACATTGACACAGAGGAAAGACCAAACCCAATGCTGACAATCACTCTTTGATTTTGTGTTGAAGAAAGTATTTCTTCAATTCCCATTATGCGGCAGTTTCCCTTTCCCAAGATACACATACACACACAATTTACCTCGCTGTGTCTTGTCTTGATATCCAGAGTATCCCTCTTTGTGACAGACCAGTGGAACGTTAACCCGGGTACTGCATTGCCAAACGAAAAAGGAGTCTGACTGCTGGTGATGCCCATTACGTAAACCGGCATCTAGAAACAGAGAAACCAACTTTCTTAGGTAATTTTGGGATGCTAACCAAACCTGCACACAGCTAAGATAATTAAACTCAAAATTCATTGATCAAGAGATGGCATTTCTTATGAAGAAAACGGTCTGGCTGCTGTATATGTTGCAAGGATGTATCACGCAGAAGACTCAACGACCAACTTGTAAAAAGTAAGTTTTGATTTATTCTCATTTGCTACATGCTCTACAAAAAACAAGTACCAGTTTTCTATCAGAAAAGATGAGGTGAATAATTCGTTTGTCCCATTTGTATTATTAAATCTTCATCTTACTTCTGTCACACACTCTTAAGTTCTCTACACCTTTGTCTAGATGTTCCCCCTGATTGACTCTGCTCTGGACATCAACCTTCCCCTTCCAACTCTCCAAATTAAGACAACATAACACATAAACACAAACTAGGGATTTTCTAGTTTTTATTTTTAATCTTCAAAGCAATTCATTCACCTGGCACCAAGGAGCCAGAATCACTAGCCATTTTGGAATGAGTAACCAATAGGGGAAATACCGACTCCTAAAAAATAGACTTACTAAAAGGTAAATTTGAATACTATCTGTTGTTCCGTATATAGCAGACATACTGCGGGTTTTTAAACATACAGGTGAAGAAAGTCCCCACTGCAAATAGAATGAATCCATACCAAATGATGCACGAATTTCTGAAAATCAGTCTGGTGCACAAGGTAAATTTGTCTCGATTTCTCTTTTAATATGTTCAGCTCTGGAGCTTCTCCGCTGAGAGCACATTCATCCCTGCAGCAGCAGTGGGACCCCTCAGAGCAGGTAACCACTCAGAGCTAGAGTGGTATTATCGGATGATCTAAGCAGAATCGTCACAGCTCGCAGGTAAAATTTAAAGGCAACAAAAGCTTGTCCCAAATCAACTAACCTGTGTACCGGTTTTCATTCGTGTAATAGGTGCACGAATTCTAACAGCTGTCAGCTGTACTACTTCAACTTCCACTTTGTCCTAAGAAGGAGGAAGAGAAGACATTGTAAGCAATTGTCAAATGTGAACTAGATTTCACTTTCAGGATCTTTTCACTATTTTGCCATTCTTTAATCACTTTTGCCATGTGATTTGCATGTGACTTATCACACAAAATACAGATGGACATAATTCAGTGGGACTGTAAAAAACTAGAAAAGCATTAACTTTGTAAATTGATAGACGTTTAAAAATGCCATCTATATTTAAAAAAGAAAAAAAAAAGCTCTGCTCAAAATTACTGACGATGTGAATGATGGAGCCGAGAGGTGACAGACTGCAAGAGACTAGATCATAGAGATCCCTAGGAGAAAAGGGATGAATAATCTCAGAAAGTAAAGGAAGACGTTGGGAGAATTAGAAGGAAGTGAGAATGGGAAGCAGCAAACGGGACAATCAAGAATAAAAGGATGATATACGTGATACTCTGATGTCTCCTCTTCACATATCCTGACATTCCTGATAGACACTATTCGTACTGCATACTGGGGAGGAAAGGTCAGACCTGGACCTCCTTGGGCAGTAGATTTAGCTTTCAAGTTCATTCTGCTTCCTGCCACAGTACCAGGGCAGACTGCTGCCCCCGCATTACAAAGCACAGATTTTTTTTTTTTTTTTTTTTTTTAAATTACTTTGTCTCCTCTTCTTGGCCTATGGTGACATCTTTCAAGCAGCAGAGCTTTGTGGTGTGCAGCAGCTGTCCTGCCTTGACCTCAAATGAAGAGCCATAAGATTTGGCCCAAGTTCTACTGTTCTTAGTCCCATGCAAGTCCCAGAGACTTGTGCTCCCTTATACGTGCTGCCTGCTCAACAGCTTCCTTATGCTCAGCTAGAAGGAAATTAAATGGACAGATTTTGATGGAATATCAGGAATTCACTGCTTGAGCTTCGTAGATGGATTCAGACCACAGCACGAAATGACAGCTTTCTATACAGCCTGCCTATAGCTTAAGGGACAACGCGTTTCTTAGGCAAGATTTACCTTCTGACTTCTACTGACATAAGATGCTGCTAAACTGTAAGGTGACCCAGGCAAGGACAACCTTCTGCTGTTTTAGAAAGGCTTTTTTAGATGGGCTTTTCTAGATTTACTAATCAATTCTAAAGATATGAGACTGCTCATAAGGTGTACGTAGGTTATTGGTAGAACTTTGTTTCAAGGTACAGCAAGATTTAGCTATCTGTTGAAAGCATCAGCTGTGCCAGCACATGCACAAGTTCAAAGGCCAGGGAGCGAGAAACACTGATTTTTCATCTCCTTAAGGAAACCAGGAATAAAGTGCATGATAACATTACTAATGCAAAAAGACTATTCGTCCCTTTTGAGCCAAACCCATGAGTTAAAGAGCCTCATTCAACCCCAAACAGTATCATACAACATTACCTGAGACACAACGACAAGCTTCCCTGTCTCTGCATCAACAGCTTGCACCAGTCCTGTTACTGTTCCATTCCCAATCGCCACTCCCCTGACAAATCCCGTGCTGTTCACTGATGCAATCTTCTCATCGCTGATGGAGAAAATGATGTTGGATTGAGGTTGAGGGCCTCCTTCTGAAGTGATCTACGATTAACAACAGACAGAACAACTAAAATTAACCCATCAGATATTTGTAACAGGGTACAACCCCTCTGTGCTCCGCACCACAATGTCTTCAGTAAGAAAAGGCTGTCTGAAACTTCCCAGGGCACTTCAGGGCTTATTTCTCCTGCACACTTGTCTGTCTTCCTTGCATGAAGTCAGACTGAGAAATACGTGAGCTAAGCACAGAAGTGGACTATGTGCTTTGTGGAACATAAAAGGCTGATGCTACATCCATCCCAGATGGTTTCTGAAAAATTTACCTCATTTTCTCTTCACCATACATGGTATAGCTCTGCTCTGTGTTTCAGTTCGCAGAACTAACCCACTAATGTTTAATTTCATGGAGGTGACAGATTATTAATGCTGTGCTGGTATTTAACACTGGAAAAGCTGACATTCCCTTGACACAAATAAATACAAAACCTTTGATCTGGCAATACAATAATACAGAAGATGGCTCGAGAATGGAACTATTCAACTATTCTTGTTAGGAGGATTAGTCTGTGTGAACGTAGCTTAGTTGCCAAGTTGAATATCTATTCCTGAAAAATAAGTTATAAACATTTATTTTAAAATAGAAATTACAGAAGAAAGAAAATATGTAAGATGCCTTACCTGAATCATGGCCCCAATAATTAGGGTCACTTTCCTTGGCAGTAGTCTAAATGGGGGAAAGACCTAAAAATAGAAATATGAATACTTGTGTGCAGGCTATTTCAATTAGATAAATTATGTCACAAAATAGTACATACAAGTGTAAAACTGGCTCTTCACTTGCTTAAATACAGTAAGTTGAGCATGCAGAAACTTAACTGATCACTTGCTGTTAAAAACCACTGTGAAGTCTCAAACAGACTGGCATGTGGATAACTTCCAGACAGAACGAGCGTTTTACTTTTTCTGGCAAATTAATTCCTGTATTAAAAGTTAACTATAATATACTGTTCCTATTCTATCCTAACATAGATTTTGTTTACTCATATATTTTATCTGAAATTACTTACTTCAATCTGTTGTGGAGCAGAGTTGATTCTTTGTCCTCTTTTGTCAGCGACAGTTGCCGTGAGACTAGTCTGACCAATGGCCATCCCATGCACTAGAAAAGCAGCAGTATGGTCATCGAGAGCTTCACTGAGTGGGCTGCAGCAAACACACACATTAGAACAGAGAAGTTTATTGAATAAATCACACGAATAACAAATGCAAAGGACTTATTTAGTGCATAGCAGTTTTATTATAAGGACAACTAAGTGACTATGTCTTCAGCAAAATTAAGGTAACCATCATATTTCTACATGTAACATCATGAAATGGCTCTTTGTAGCCTGTGTCTTATCTTAAAACGAAATATCTGAAATGAAAATTAAACAAGCGTTAGTTGGTACAGACCGAAGCTCTGCCAGGGAGCCCACTAACAATTTGAGCAGTATGAATACTGGCACAAGCCCTGATTCCATACCTTGACAGTATTTAATGGCGTGGGATAGACACAGCCAGGCAGCACCGCAAGGTGTACGCGAATACACACCCCACACACACGCTGCCCCATACAAAGCAGAATGATTTTTACTCATTACCTCAACACTAAAAAACAACAGTCCCAAAAGCTTATTTTCTGTGATTTTAATCATTGTGTTTAGAGCTTGGAAAATAAGGAGCTTCAAGGCAATAGGATGATTTAGTCCACCTGTTTCTAATGGTTAAGAAACAGACAGACTGAGTTTGATAACATCAGATATGTCTTCACAGAGTTCTTCATGTGACATTATTTGCCAAGTCACTGTTCCCAAGACACATAAGGCCCCACGAAATACTATAGTGCATGAATACAGTCTCATTCATTGGTCAACAAGACATAGACTGTTAGCTTAGGTAACATTCCTGACAAATAACCGTTTTTTACCATTGAACAGGTAATTAAAACTTTACAAAAATAAAATAAACTCAGTCATTGCATACTACCCTGCCTCCAAGCCAAATACCAAAAGGTATTTTACTCGTTTTTTGCTTATTCTGCCTATAAACATATTTGCATATTAATAAAAAAAATATCCATTAACTTACACAAGTGAAACAATCTGAGATGCAGCCCTTAGTTTGAGATCCATGACAGCAAAGTATTTTGCCAGAAAAGGTTTCTTGGAGTCATCCAGAACTCTGACATAAGCTTTAACTGTTTTTCCAATCTCCACCTGAAACACAGTCACATCCAGTCATTTTTCATTTAAACTGTTCTTATTTATTACCATAAACGTTTTCATTTTATTTTGTATTACACTTTTAGTAGGGTATTAGAGATAAAGCCCCAAGGTTAGATTAGCACTGATTTTAAAGAATAATCCCTGCCAGCTATGGTTAGCGTCAAATTAAATAAATGAATTCAGGTCTTTCAGCTGGCAAGGGCATAATTAAAATATCCAGAAATATCAACACTTATTTTGCAGAAGATGCACCCAAGCTGGCAAGTAAAACGAGTTGGACTTTTTTTGTTAATTTTTAAAACATGACATATGGAAAATGACCTTGGGGCAAAACTTACTCCTAAAAGACTTGCTCTCATGCGCTTTAAACAACAGGATATGTGAATTAGTGTGTTCATATAAATTATGAATTAACATGGCTGTGTAAATGCTAAAGCTGAGATTGCTGCCACACAGAACGTGAAGTAAGAGGCGCTTGATACTCTGAAAGACTTATAACCTAAAAGGATAAATTTGGGAGGGAGAAAGAGAATCACAGGGAGATCAAACTATTTCTCTAAGGTCATAGAGCTGCAGCAGAGGGCCCTAACCACTACATTGTATCGTCTTGTACGTGTCTCATCTTTACGTCCATGATCAGCACAAGGAATCGGGACAATCCAGATCAGCTAATAGTGCTGGTTTCAAAGCCACTAACCTTATCAACAACTCGGACATACATTTCCAGTATATCAGATACATAAATTTCAGCTTTAGCCGGTGAGGGGAAAGCCAAACACAAGTCATGAATCATTACAGTCACGGATCCTGGAAGCAGCGGATGAACCTGCAATGCCAAAAGAAAATTCTATTATAGCACTTCTTATTTTCATTTGTCTGTCACTCATAGGATGAAAAGTATATCACAATTTATATCACGCAGCTGGGATGCAGAAGTCCCCAAACCTTAGACACAGAATTATTTCATCAAAGTAAAAGCAGAGCTGTAAAACATATGTAAAAAGTATCATACTATTGAGCCTCTGGGCAGCAGGTGAATTAACGTATCTTAATCTAGAAGTAGGCTGGCATGCTGTTATTCTCCTTCTGCCATCAGAAGGACAAAAAACCCACAAGAAATCATTCAGAGCAATGAAGCTTTTCTTAGTGGAATGAAAATAAAATGATAAGGAAAAAAATATCAAGGACAGAGACCGTGCTTATAAAGCATTGGTATTGCGTCCTACAAGATTCATACTTTACAGCTATTGCTTTTAATCTGAATGAATAGCCAAAATCTGGTGGTGGATTTTCCTAAGTAAGGGGTTTAACAAATTGGGTATCTCTTTGATACAACTATTGTCATTACTTTATTAATGCTTTCAGATAAAGAATGCAGACTTTACACTTCTCAGAACACAGCGAGAATCAAACAAGGAAGAAAGAGACCTCTGCTCATGAAGGAAAGCCCTCAGAAGTAGGAACCAATCCTCAAAGTCACCTCCACACCCTTTCTCAAGGCCCCGCATCCAGCCTTGCTCACATCACCTTTGCAGTTCTCTTGCCATTTGTCTGCCCTTGTCACACACCTCAGGGATGGTCCCAACTATTCTCTTCACCTCCATAGGTACCTTCCCTTTGGCCAGAGGCAGCGTAGGTGCCAGGTGTCCTATTCTGTGCACTCATCCGTCTTAGGAAGATGAGCTCTGAAACAAGCGGTGATGGGCAGGCCAGGCCCCCCAGTTCAAAGGGATTTAATATAACTACTCATAGCATTGCTTGGCAGCACTACAGGAGACAGCAGTAAGAGCAGTGGGAAGAGCTGACATTTTGTCCTTTCAGGGCACCACTCTTACTTTTGTCTCAAAATAGAACTGAATATAAAGTTTTAATAAATGTCAGCTTTCAGAACACCAGCAGTTCCCAAAGTGGGTGGCTAACACAGGTGCTGGGGACATATATTAAGACACAGCCACGGAAAGCAGAGAGGAGAGGAGAGGAGGGGGCAGCTGGGAGGAGGCAGCCAGCACGAGCAGGGGAAGAAGATGTAACGGAGCTCGGTTTGGGCTGGGAAACCAGGGAAAAGAAGCTAGTGGAGCTGAGGGCTGACAGGGAAAGCAGGGCTACTACAGCTTATGAAATCTGTTCCTGTCCCAGCTACCCCTTCTCACCTCCTATTAGGTGTCCAGTGGCTCCCTAGTACCCAGTGCATTTCACCCTTTACCACTATTCACTCTTCCCCCATGCTACCGCTCACACCCAGAAAAGCTGCTGTGTCAACAAGAGAGTAAGAGGTATAGAATTCATCCTTGGCAGCCCCAGTAAAATGTCTGAGAATCACTGCTCTAGATAACTGGCATTTAGTTTCTCAGAATAGTTTACTATCAAACCACGCTGAATCAACCTGGCTCCACCAATATCTGCCCTGGCATCAGCCTGGCGCATCAGACTAGAACTTGCTGATTTTCTACACAGACCATTCTGCTGGCTTCCACAGAAAGAAAAAATCCACAGGCAATACCAGGATTTAACTCAAACATAGCACGCAGCACTAACAAACTTTTAAAATGTGGGGGGGGGTTGTTTTGAGGGTTGTTTTTGGTTTGGTTTTTTTTTTTTCCAAAATTGTTTTTAAATGAGTTTGAAAGTGGAGCTCTCTCACTTTTAATCTGACAGGTAGTTAAAATAAATCTCGCTTTGTACTTCAAAAAGCCTATCTTGCTGGCACTGTTACACTATTCAAGTTCACTGCTCTATTCTGAAATTTTCTTGTGTACATCAGTTAAAGCACTGCTAAACCCCCAAGGGAGATCTGGTTGAAAAACTACTAAGAGTGAAACAGTGTACAATGCATACAAAAACGAGCTCATCTCTTCTACTCTTTCCCTCCCTCTGTGCCCAGCTGACTTGATTGGAAAGATATTCCCACCTCACACTCTCAACAGGTAGAGACAACCAAAATGTTTCACCAATACTTTCCACGTTCTCTACAATGACAAAAAATATCCACCTTTATCACCATTATTTCATAGCTTTATAAACATTATTTATTACATGATAAATCTGTGAATCGTGAATTTGTGAAGACTACTCTTTCAAACAACTTATGTCACTTCCAGTTCTTCTCTGATGAAAGCTACAATGCAAATACAGTTTTATTATATCCTGGGCCTGGATGAAGTCAATCATAACTGTAGTTTAGTTGCATCTTCTAGTGGAAAAGCGCATTAAAAACTTAGTATGGAGATGAGAAATCAACTCTTTAATAGATATTTATTCACAAAATCAGGATGAAATAGTGTGATAGCAAAATATCCTGAAATAGCACCAGAAGAAGAATTTGAAGGTTTCAGAAGTACTGGCCTACAGCAAATATTCCAATACTGTTCTAGACACCAATTAATCTGTTGTATAACACTTCTGAATAATTCGGTCACATTGTTTTTCATTCTGTGTTTATGAAACCAGGAACATTTTACTGCAAAATTGTAATGGTTAAAGAACAACTTGGTGCAGAGTATACATATGCATCACAACTGTAGTGAAACAACTTCCTACACCTGAAATTGCTAGTGCGAAACCCCCTGCCTGATGCTTGACCGTGACAGGCAAATACACCCAAGATTCAGTTTCTGCCTCTTTATCCACTTGTACTGGAAAATGACCAATAGGGATGAAACTGCAGAGCGATATTCAGAACGCCAAAAAAACATAAAGTAACAAGATGCTTCACTCACCAAAGCAATGCCTTGAGTTTCCTCATGAGTCACTTTTACAACATTTGCAACACTGGTATTAATGAAAAAATATCCAGAACCTTCTCTGATGAAAAGTTCTGCCTGCAAAACCAGAAAAGCATCCAAAATTAGACTGTATTTTGTGAGTACATTGCCAAAACTGGTATCTTTACATATATCATATAATTTTCGATATTTTCCTCCCTGCAGTTAGAAAGTAGCAGAATAATTCCTTACCTTTATGTCAGGGTGATTGTAAATGGAGACATCAGTAGGGTTCACTTTCACATCTTCCACTAGTATCAGTTCAATAGTGGCAGACACTGGCAGAAGAGGCTCATACTGAAAGAAACAATTGTAGCTGTTACAGCAAACACAGAGTCAAACAACAGTGCAAGTCTCTTGTATATGCAGGGAAGGATGCTTAAAGCAGAACAGAACCAGAGCTGGAGAAGTTTAGGTTAATAGAATCTCCACAAGATCTGGTAATTGGTTCAGCCATGAGCTCACAGGTAAGGTCATACGCAGGAGATGCTGTTGGATTCTGCATCTCTGGCCAAGACAAAGAACAAAGGCCCACGCATTAAAGGTGTAGCAGGATCGGTTAACCAAGTCTGACATACACAGATAGGATATGAACTCCAAGAAACATTATAAGTTCATACAAAATGATAAAGCATAGAGACAGAATGTTTTCTTCTACTTCAAGCTCATATTTTTAGGATTCTTCCTAGCAGGCCACCAAAAGAAATTGTTCCTTAAACGTTAAGTACCTAAACACTGGACCAGATGCAAGTCTAATCGTTCACTCGTAATAACATTAGCTTAGAAAGCGAAAATGTTTTTTTTTAGAGGAAGTTAGTATTATGTACCCATTTCACCTAATTAGTAGAATTATTTCCTTGATGTATTTCCATCTTTCCCTAATGACATAATAGGATGCTCCACTTAAACATGGAACAATGATCAAGATACCTTAATACATCAGATTAGATATATTATATGTTAGATTTTTATTTGTGTTTTTGTCTGTAAGAAAGAAGTATAGGTACGGACAGATTTGAAAGCAGAATATAGCAGTCCATTCCTAATGTATTTGAAAAAAGCAGACAGATTATCGAATCAGTACAAATTACCTAAACAACACAGGAGCCTAAGTAACTGTAGCAGAAGTGGTACCTACAACTACTCTTCAACTATCAAAAAGATTCCTCCCAAACTTAAACACAGAGACTAAAACTTCAGAAAAACTCCAGTGCTATTTTACATGCACATCCCACACTGAAATACAATAAACTTCTCTGAACTCAAAGGAAAGCGTAAAGAATTCACTTTTCTAATTATCTCTATATGTAAGAAAGACTATTGAATATTGATTTAATAAAACAGAGCACAGTGAATTACAAAATGATTGCAGAACACCAAGTGTTCTCATTACAACTCAATTTTCTTGAGAAAAAAAAGATACGGAACCAAATATCTTAGGTGGCAAAGTAACTGTGTCTCTAATCTAGTCATTTTGACAAAGTTATAGTCAAATTCTTCAGTGGAAATGCATCTACACCATGCTTCCCAACAAGAGCAGACTGGAAACCTCAGTGAAAAGATAAGAACCAACTGGCAATATATTACAGATCTTCCACAGAAATTTACCATCCGGATGCCGAACCTTGGACACCCTGACAGAAATCTGGGCCATAGGGTGTTTCACATTACTAGTGCCCATCTGTTACCGGCTCTGAATTAAAAATAATGTAAGCTCTAGCTCTATATTTTACTCTGTCTCAACTCTGTTTTCATGGCACATAATTCAAAACTGCATATAGTCAAACCCCACTTAAATCTTGCTTAACAAAATTAAACAGAATTTCAATTTAGTGACGCGGGATATTTTAAGAGTTAGTTACTATGCACGTCAGATTGTTCCATAGGCTGAAACCTGCCCTTATATTCCGTTAAAAAAAAAAAAAGTGACACAAACAGAAAATTGCCATCTGTTTACATTTGCCTTCTTTGCTCATCATCACTACTTTTTGCTGTTGTTCTTCCCTATGTTGAGTAACTACAAACTAAAGTATTTCAGCTAATGACTTGTAAAATTAGGGCCTAGGCTTATGGCTGGCACTGTACAAATAAGTAGTCTCTCCCTTCTGTAAGATCAACGTGAGACTGAATTAAAAAAAAAAAAAAAGACTATTAGTCAGAGCCCAGATTTACATATGGCCCATATGAGGATATCAGCCAGCTTTTGCTTTGCTCATGCAGAACTTTTCTACCCAGTTTTGCAGTGGAAATAATACATTTGCTTTCCCCAGCGACAGCTGCACTAAGCACATGGTTGCTTTAGTGAAGGACAAGCAGCAGAGCTTCATCAATTCATTAAAAAACCTAAATTGAAACAAAACCAACTGAAACAATTCTTTGTCATCCCCTTGCCCAGATTGTTTAAAAAAAAAAAAAAAAGGAATTGGATATATTTGAGACGGGTCAAATAGTGCAGAGGAAAGCAGGAAAAGCCATGAACGTTATAAAAACACTGTGGAATGAATCTGTCTTCAGAATCAACAATGGAGCTGTCTTATTTTTACATTACTATGCACCGAGGAAATAAATACATAGGAAGACTATGCATTAAGCATGATAGGAAAATGGCAAAAACACCCCAGAGTTCTGAGTACCGGCATTTTGACTTTAGCTGCCTTGAGATGGGATTGCTGGTATCCTGTTGCAGTTGCAGAGATGGCGGTTGTTCCAGACTCATGATGAACTAGAACGGTTTGTAAGCCTACAATCAAATAAAAAGTCAAATAAAACTGATTATGGGGAAGAAAAAGAAGCGTACACTGCTAATCTCTCCCATTATTATTCTAAACTCTCAAGACAGTTTTCAGGCATTGGGCTTGGTTGTTTGTTGTTTTGGTTTTTTTTTTAAATAGGGTACACTTAAAATGCATGTTGAAAATAAACTGAAATATGAGTGCAGATTACAGTAATTTCTTTCATCAAGCTCAGACACTACTGAATAGATTTAATCCTGACCTCCTTCAAATAATGAAATGCTCATTTGAACTAATTCGTACCGTGCATTTTCTTTTGACCACTTCCATCTTCTTTCACAGTCAGCTCCATTGGCGTATCAGGCTCAATATTAGCCAAGGACATTTTTGTTGATTCCCAGATAACACTCAGAGAACTAAAGTTATCAAATTTACTGCCCTGTTGGTCATATGCAGCCAAATCCAATACTGGATTGCGATAATTTGAAACAGGAACCTGAAAAAGAATGAATACTTTAAACTGAACAGATGCAAGAGGATTTTTTTAATCATTAAAAAAAAAAAAAACATACACTGAGTTCCATGAGATTTATTATAACACTCATTACATGAATAATGTTCATTAAAATGAGCCATCAATGCAAAGTCATTAAGCTGTACTTCAACTACAAGGGGTTTTTCGGGGGGGTAGGAGGATGGGGTTGTTTTTTAGCCAGTGAATTACAAAAATCGAAACACATCTCAAACTATGTCATCCTTGGAATTCCAACAAATAATGAAAAATACTGCTATTTGTCAGAAGACATAGCGCAAAATTCTAGTGTGAAATGCACTGGCGATAGCAGTGTACTGATGTAGTCTAACCAACGCATAATGGTGCTAGAAAAACAGGTGAACTCCGAAGTGACTTAAAATATGCAAAAATCTCCTTCTCATCTTGTTATTACATAGAAGTCACTTAAAATGATTCACCAACTCAATACATACTGCAGTTTTAAGAAAGTAGGATGACTTTTATATTTACCCGGTAATATTAACACGACAAAACACGGTTTACTCAGCAGAAAACATGTGATGGCACTCATTAGGAGAGAGAAGAAAGTTCTTTATGCTCGATAATCTACACATACACATTATTGCGACTCAGATTTGCAAAGCTGAATACATCTGATGTCACTGAACAATACTCACGGTATACACTTACATAGGTATCTTCACATCAGCAGCATTTGTGCCCTTACAAATAAGAGGCACACAAATGTACACTCATGTAACAGTGCACACATGGTTAAGTGTGTCTCTGTATACTCAATGGAACAGTTAGATTAGAATGAAGTGGTGCAGGGAAAAAGGCCTTTCATTAGAAACAACTGCTGGGAACATTCCCCCCCCCCCCCCTTTTTGGATGGGGTTTGTTTGTTTGTTTTAAATAAAAAAGAAGTTTCTCTCAAGACAAGTCAGAAAGGCTTCCTCACAGTGTCACCTTTGTGAGAAGCCACAATCCAACTGCTTTTACATATACTCTATTTTCTGGTAGGTCCCTTTATAAACCTGTTCGAATGATCACTGCGGGATTATTCATGTTCAGACTGCTCTCCGCAGCAGCACACGATACCAGCGCGTCCCGCAACACTAGAGTTACTGCTACTCTGGTAGCGAGTCAGATGCTTTATTGCGTATGAGGAGGTCCAAACACTGATTTTTAAGTTTTAAGAACACATTTTTTTCCTGTCACTCCTCAGGCTTACCACTTGCTTGTTTTGTTGCAGTAAAGGGCAGGAGAGATCAAGCTGAGGACTTCCATAAACAGGAGTCAAAGTCAGTCGTGAAGGGACAGCACAGATGAACTTCACAACAGCAGGCTCAACCACTGGGAAAGGGTTGGTGATTGTGGGGCTGTTCCCAACTGTTAAGGCAACAACCTGGACAATTATGAAAACAGGGAAGTGAGGAGAGAGAAAAGGACTACTAAGTTCAAATACATTCTATTTCACACATCTCAGTTATGCTCTGATGTCAGAATGTACAAGAAAAAAAATATTATTCTTGGGGATTTGCAGCACCATGAAGACACAGGAAGATGTAAAAAGAGGTGCAATTTTCAAGAACAGTTCTAAATGATTATCAAAGTACTATTCCTGAAAAATTTTCTTAGGTATTCATGCTTACTACTATCAAAGTTGACTCAAGCAACACATCTTTTGTAACCTAAAAAGCTAACAGGCAGGTGTTTTTCTTGCAGAGTGAGAATAGAACAATATTTGTATCCACTTCAGTGCGTTTACAAACATCTTATGTTTTATTTTACATTCCTTTCTTAGGCCTCAACAAAACAAAGTGGGTGTAGACGCAGAGAAGGCTATCCCAGCAGGCCGAGGCAGCGCTGGTTACCTGCCTTGTCCACCCATGCAGGTGCGATCTGCTCTGGACAACACCGAGGACAGCCAGCCAATGCACGCGCAGTTGTAGATAGCAAAAAAATCCTTGTTCCTTCCTGAATTTGCACTTACAGAAGTGGCTACGCTTCATACGGTGTCCACTGAGGAAACGAGTTAAACAATTTGGCGGACACACCAAAATGCTTAGGCCTTCCAGAATTACAGGAGAAAAACATTAAATCAAAGCTAAATGCTTTATAAGCTGGGCAGGGTGAGTGAAGCAGGATAAATCACTTCTGCATGTTGGAGAAAACAAGGCCAGGTGGAAAATGACTACAGCCACTCTCACAAAGGCTGCACAAATATCCGAGCAGAAAATTCATATGGTTGTCATTTGTTTGAATCAACAGAATCACACTGGAAGGTAACTTAGTTAAAAGGAACAAGTCAGACAGAGGAGTCAGTTTACTGCAGTAACCTTCTGCTACCATCCTATTTATGCAAACTGAAGCTGCACTTAGCAGGGTCTGTTTAACACGTTCTACAACGTAAGGTTTCTGTGACTTGGTTTTATACTGCAATAAATCCATCATAAAACACTTTATAACATAATGTTATGAAATGCTCGCTCTAAAATCTGTACCAGCATCACGATGCATAAACTATGCACTTACCCAAGTTCTTTACTGGCTTATTATAAAAACTACTCTTTATATAAAATGGTATCATAAATCTGTCTGAAGCCTGTTCTCAATAGGCTTAGCTCAGTGTTTGATGGAGGACAACAGAAATACCTTCTGCCACTTACTTGCTCTCCCAGGCTTTTGCAAGATGCTCTAACCCAATGCTGGATGTTATTTCGTGATGTAGGAGGTCCAAATAAAGACAGACTAATACTTTCTGCATCCTCAGCGGTGATGTTCCTGAAGAACTTTGAAGGCTCTTGTACCCATGGTCTAGGTCCTCCTTCAAATAACATATCTTTAGAGGAACCCAAAGTCACTAAAGCAACAGATGGAGGATCAATAGTCTGTAATGAATAACAGTTCCAAATTAATGATTCTATTTACACATAGTTTGGTTAGGCTTTGCAAAAGAAACTTCATTCTTAATAGAAGAGCTGTATTTATTATTTTGATAAGGCTACGATTTTCCCCTTACAGTGGTTATTTAAGAAGAGGGTTGTACCAAAATAGTTAGTATCACCTCCAAGAATTCTGTCCAGTTGGATTATACTCACTGGAACCCATGGATTCAAAGAAAAGTTTTAACTACATTCTAATTACCTGCCTTTCATGAAGAGTTACAGCAAGAGAAAGACCCTGAATATAGTCTTCTGAGTACATTTAGAGAGAAAGCATTCCACTACATTTTTTAAATAGATAGTACTTCAAGTGAATTAAATTCCACTCTTTAAAAATCCTTTCACTTGGAAGTGCTTTCTCCAGCACAGTTCTGTGAATGTATTTATTCTCCTATAGAAGTTTTCCTTCAAATCTCTCCAATAAATTCTACATTGATGTGCATCACTGGGACAGCCTGTGCGGTTTATCATCACAGAAATTAACCAGGCATTTTGACACACAAAACCCATTTGTAGCTAGTGTTCCAAAACATCACATTACTCAGGAGTTTAGTAAGAAAGAAGCGGCAGCTAACATAAAGGATTGTTCAATTCTTTCCACGTTTTGGTAGGAAGAGAGAGAAGGCATGGGAAACGTTAGCATAAATGTTCTTCTTTCCTCTCACTCACTCCCTGTTTGTGTTTGTAATATAAAGGTAAAAACCCCTTGTGAAACTATGAGATTTAGTCTCGAGCGTCTGCCTGCCCTTTGATTCCTATTTATCTTTCTTCCACTTTTTGTTAAAATTTTTATTTTTTAAATAGATATCTGACAGAGCAACACCTATGTGCTCCATTTCTGGACATTATAAACATTTCGTCCTACAGAAATGAGGAGAAAGAACGTGGAAGTCACTATTTTACACTTATGTACATATGAAAAATTCCTAATTAAAGGGACTATACCTCTCTCACACATGGGCTGCCAAAAATAGAAGAGTTTACACACACCACTCAGGCTTTCTCAGCATCTTCAAAGAATTACACTCAACTATTTAAGATCTTTGACAGAAAACCACATTTAAAAATTAAAATCATCAGTACAGTCACAGATTTGTATGACTTGCACAAATTTTGTTCAAGACTTGGGGAATAAAGCTCTGGTGAAATGTATTAGACTTCAGCTTTACAGCTTCAGTGCGAGATGTCTGAAGATGAAGGTAACATAAGCATACTGTTTCCGATCTCCACATATTGACCCTGGAGACTCAGGTTCTTCCCTCGTTTTCTTTAGTGAACTGTCCAACACTGAAATATGTTTCCCCCATTTGTAGGGAAAAAGCATAGGTTTTCACTGCCACAGAGGCAAGTCAGCATTGCCTTCTTGCAAAAATCGGTTTATGTACCATGAAACTAGATATTGTAAGCTAGGTCTACTTTCGTTGCCACTACCGACACAGAAATGTGACTGCCCCCTTATTACCTTATTAAGCCAATTTTTAATCAAGTAAAATGGACAGTCAAGATACAAACTAAGCCTCATGTAAATTTCAACCCATCTAGAGCCTGCTGAAAAGTAATTCACTAATTCAGGTGTGCTGTGCAAAACAAGATATACACCCTCATTTGTATGAAGGTTGACTCCTTTAACTGTCCTGCATATTTCTTCAGCTGACCGCAATCGTGACTCTTTTGTCAAAAGGCTGAAAAACGGGCAAGGATCTCCAATTCACTTTCCACTTCAGAAATTGCAAATATCTGTTAGTTCGTTATTGCATTACTCTCTCCCTCTGTAGTTGCCTTGCAATCTCCATGTAGGCAAACTCTACTCCACAGAGAAAGGGTTAAAACACGATTCCCCAGAACAGCCCATAGAATTTTTTTTCCTGTGAATCAACCACCCACCTTTTTTTAAAACAGCGAAAACAGACTTACTTTTAATGGCAGATAAGCAGCAATGGTGATGCTAGCACTGAGGTGGACGTGACCATGGGTGTAACTAACAACAAGTGTTGTGTATCCTTGAGTTTCAGCTTTCACTCTGACTCCACTACAAAAATCAGCAGTTGGCTTAAGCCTTCCTGTCAGATAAATTAAAAAATATATGAATACATATTTGGAGAGAAATGCCCAGGCATTTCCACCAGAAGTAAGCAGAGATGTGCTCTCCAACCAAATGGGCAAAAATGTTCACTGTTGTCTTTCATCGCAAACCCAACACTTGCCGAAGTATCCATGTCTCACAAACTTCTTTATTTTCACACCACCCTGAAGAGGGCATGAGTCTTTACTCTGGTACAAACTAAAATAACTTCTATCTCTTGCTGCATGTTTTCATCTTGCGGCTCTAAAATGAGACTGGCTTGTAATTAAGCACAATTAAGTCACACTACTTAGACGCGCTTTCCTGCGCAGAACAACTTGAACCATAGGCAATACATCATTTCTCTAGCTGAAGGTAGGGTATTTTCATGAAATTTCTCTGCTTACTTAGAGGACATTTTGGGGCTTGGGAGGGGTTTATTTTTTCTTTTTTTGAAACAAACAGTACAACAGCATACTACATAGTGACATTTAAAATAGCTGCCTCTCAGGCAAACAGATGGCAGAATGCAGACTAGTTTTACTGGCACAGGAAAGAGCTTCCATACAAGAGATGCTTGGAAAAAATCTGAATAACACACTGAATTCAGTAGACACAGGAACACGCATGTTGCTCAATGTCCACTTCGCCCAGCAACATTAATGGCCATCTTTGAAAATAACATGCGTACTCCACACTCTTAATAAACCCGACAAGAGGCATTTCTTAAAGCCATGAGCTTAACAAGGAGAGAGCTTTGGCAAAATTTAAGCAGCTGATTGTCTTAGCTCCTTGTGAGCAAACAATGAATGATGTCTCTACAGAACCGAAAGTACTGCCGGACAATTCGGGCAAAGCAGTTATTAATCTTCGTGTTCTTGTAAGTCTTAACAATGATACCTCAAAACACAATATACGTGGACTCCACTTATGAGGAAATCCATCAGCTTTCTTACAGAAGTATGTTAAAAATACTAAATCAATAGAAAAACATACGGGAGACTACACATTATCCAACCAAATAATTGCCATAATGCTTTCAGAGTCCGCATAAAAAATAAATACATCCTCAAAATAAAACTACTCTGATCCCTACCTCTGAAGTTAAGCACCTCTCTGGCAATACTGTACACAATTATTTAAAGGGGATGTGTGACTTAGTAACATCTTAATTTAACTTTCAAAACAGGGAGGGAGTCAAATCACCTTGAAGTGGTCTGAACACACCACGGTTTTCTACTTCCACAACTAGATCAAAGTGTGAGCAGTCACTCAGTGGGACCGTCTCGCCTGTTTCAACATTTGTTAGGCCGTTAATCCTCAAGGGCAGCTCCAATATTTGGCCAACACGTGCTTCGACTTGACATGGTGTGAACTCCATCCCACTAGGTTCAGTTACGTACACCTGAAGGAGGAAAAAACCACAGGATAGAGATGTAGGAACACAACTCCACAAAACAGTACCAGAAAAACGAAAAATAGACTTCAATATACTCTCCTTATTTTAATTAGCCCTCTCACGGCTGGAAACAATTCTTCTCAGATTCAACATTGCTTTTGTGCTTACCTGCCACAGAAGGGCATCAGAAAAGGCCAGGAAAAACTTGCTACTGTTTTAGTGCTCTTTTCGCGTAACAGTCCAAGTACACATTATTTTGGCAGTTGTTTTACTGATACTTCTGTAATTCTCTCTTCTGCCTTGTTGATTTTAAAGTGTGGACTAAGTTGCACGATATCTCCAGGAGGTACTAGCACCAACTGGGACAGATTTCGTATCCAAACTTGACTGTCACAGTGTAAATACTTGAGCCAGACCTGCCACAGCCTGCAAAGCTCCCCAGCCTCCATGGCTCACAGCAGCAGGTATGTAGAAGTTCAGGGAACTAATGGCCCAAACATTTCCCCAATGGCTGTTTTTCCTTTCTTGCATTTCTGTTGGCAAAACATTTTTAAAAGGTGTCCAGGGCGCAACATTTCCCCCACAGTAATATATCAGAAATCTAAAATAAGTGAACAAGTATCTACTAATCTAACAACCTTCTGCTTCAACAAGTAATCTTTACGTGAGAGACATTTTTGAAATCAAAAGGATTACTTTCAAAAATAAGACTGCCAGAAATAGATCTGCCATGCTATTATAGGTGGTATGTTGACGAAGAAGCCTTAACTGGATTATTTGTTATTCTGATTTGCTACTTTTTCCATTAATGTTAAAGAATCTACATATTTTGCTGCATATATGCTGCATATTTTGTAACAATCACTACAATCAAAGCTTTCCATTTGCAATATCTTAACTTGCTAACCATCTGCAAATGGCTTCAGGGTGGAATATTGAACCATATGGCACAGAGTTAAAACCGTAATACTTGCGGAACATAGTTAACTATTCCTCAAACTTGCTCACTGAGGTCAGTAAATAGAGCTCTTCAGAATTACCCTACGAAGAATGCAATTCCTAACACAAGCACAAAGGCATTCAAAAATAACCTATTCAGATTGTGCAATACACTGCTCTGAAAGCTCACATGGAGAGAAGTATTTTTTCTGTCTTCAGGCTTTGACTTATTTTTGAGGATAAGAAGTTTTAACTGGAAGTCTTCATTCCTGTGTCTCCCGCTGGTGAGTGTCACACTGCTAAAAAGCAGCAGCCTGGGCTGTCCAGAGGGTAATTTCAGAGCAAGTCTGTAAACTAAGTTCTGCACAAATTTTAATTTGTGTCATTATTTCAAGCACAAAGTTTACTACCTTTCTCAAATACATTTTGACATAAATAATCTGAGCACAAAACCTAAGCTAATTTGCCTTTCAAAAAACCCAGCATTAGTAGATGCAGTTGTTCCAAGTAAAACTTGGTTAGAAAGATCTTTCCCAAAGAATACATACTAAAAAAAAAAAAAAAAAGGTTAAAATAAAATAAAAAAAAGAGAGGAAGGAGATCTGTTTACATGCTCTCTCTTCATTATGGGACAGACTTCGCAATCCTGCCCGACCAAACACATTTTTTAAACACTTTTGTCAAAAGGGACTTCGGTGCAACAGGAGTGCAGTACAATTACAGCAGCGCTGCACACAGGAATGCTTAAAAACTATGAGGTATTTTGTATAACTAATGTACGTATATTTGATGCAATCAGCTTGCTCCCCACCAGTTGCTAAATCTCAGGCACGTATCCTGGAAGGAAGGTGCACTGCCCTAGGGCTTGCAAGACGCGCTTCCTAAATAAACTTCTACGCTCCCTCAGAAACAAAGACCATCACCTTTATAAAGCCTTTGCCAGAGGGAGGGTGTTTGCCAGCCTCAATAGTATCCGCTTGGCATAAACCCATTTCATCTACGACCACGCAGCGAGACAAACACAGCCTCTGGATCGCAGACCGGTGTTCAGTACACTCTCTCTTAGTTTCTCTGACATCAGGAGCAAATTTCCTCTTTCTCTGTCAAGTTTCCATTCCGATGCCGCGCTCTTTGCACAAGGCACAGAGTTGAAGCATATATTAAAATGCTTGATTTTGTGAAAGTCGCAGAGTAGTACTATTTCACAATAGTGAATATACAACACAGCAGTAATTTTAGTTTCTCTTCTGTTCTTAAGGTCTGGCAGTTCTTAAGAGCTTGACAGAGAGAGTAAGCACTGACACAGTTTCATCAAGGAAAATTATTTGTGTCTGAAGGACACAAGGAGATACTTCCAAATCAGTAACACTACAGAGAAAAATACTTAACGTTGTAGATTTGGTGCTAACCAGACAAGCTTCTTCACCGACCTTTGCACACTCTTTCCTGTGGGGCTATTACATACAATGTTCCTGTATTTTCTTCACTCCACCACCACACGCTGATCACCCTCACCAAATCCTAAGAACGGCTGGCACAGAGACCACAAAATCCCTCTTGGGAGGTGTATTTTTCATTCCCCTTTTCTCCTAATTTTCCTAAGAGATTACTTTGGTCTCCAGATTCATTCTGTGGCACTGTATAGCATTTCAGCCACTTCTCCAGGCAGGAATTTCCTTGCACATCTTGATGATGCCTGTCATCATTTTGTATCGAGTGAAAATACCCACCTCTTACCCTACCAAAGCATTTTTAGTTTGGTTTGTCTGCTTAGATGGCTAGGCCAGTAGTAAATTACTATTTCCTTCTTGCACTCAAAACTTTCAACAAGGAAAAAGACTTGCCAAGGAAACCAGGAAAGGACAAAAATGGGACTAAAGTTAATGCAGTGCAGAGAGCTTGAATCCCCAGAACCACAAACTCTGAAAGGGATCACGTAACCTGCCACAGGGCAGGCAGGGAAATCTCTTGGGAACATTTTAGAAACGGGAATGCCTATGGCATTCTCAGCATGTCCCTTGTTTCCAGGAGCTATATTCAAGACTGATCAGGGAAAATAAGAGTTTTACCTTCATTTCTCCGTAATGCAACGGATTCTGAACATCAATTGCCTGAATGACACTGACGCCAATATCACTTCCAGTTGTCATTACTCCTTTGACTGTCACCGTAGCAACTGCCCGGTTCGAATAGGACCAGCTGAAATTTCCACTTCCACCATGAGCCTAGAATACAGAGAGAAAATCTTTCAAATATTTTATAAAGTATATGGTTCTCGCTTTTCTTAGCTGTCAAGCCTTTGAATATTTTGCATGAAACCCAGGGACTTGCTGAGCAACAACAATGCTATTATGAGGAAATACAAATAAAATAACACCTCAGAACTTTCAAATACGCAAGGTCAAGTGAGAGACAAGATTACCACCCTTCATCCATTTTAATTTCAGCTTTCTTCATGCACATATCCTATGTGCTCACCAGCGCTTGCTAACCCAAATATCTCTCTCCCAGCAGCAGAAGTCTGATGCTCACAAGTCCCAGTGATTGCTAGCGCTTAGCAGAGCATTGCACAAATGGGCACACCAGAGGCCTGGCACGTGGGATTATTGTCCTTCTGAAAACTCCCACTGTTTCTCTGCTGCTGACAGCAGAAGTGCTGATTTTGGGTCTCAGAGCTGCTAACATGACACTCTGTACCTACTACCTTCTTTCAATGGGAATTGTTAAGGGATCTAAAGGGAAGAAAAAAGAAAGTGGGAGGCAGAGAGGGAATAAGGAAAGAGGGGAAAAAAGAAAAGGGAAAAAAAGTCAATCTCTTCTTAGCATTACTTTTTTAATGCTGAAAATCAGCACGTCTACCTTCAGCTATTCAACAAACGTGCTGCTGCAGCAACTGATCAGTCGTGGAATGAGGGACAGGCACAGACGGAAACTGCCCGCTCTTGCCACAAGCACTGCGAGGGTCTGCTCAGTGTACAAGCTACACTCCCACTAGGGCTTTGCAAGGAAGGAGTCAGTAACTGCCAAACTTGTAAACCCAGGTGTATCATGCAGATTCCCATAAAAAACCCCAAATCAACAAAAAAAGAAATCTCCACTCTTCTCCTAGAGCTCCCAGCATTTGAAGGGTTGTTTCATGATTAGAAGAGCTTAAGTGAGTGGAATTATTCTACTATTCTATCTATCTGTTCTATTCTATCATCTATTCTGGATGATCTCCAGAGGTCCCTTCCAACCCTATGATTCTATGATAGAGAAGGGTAAGAACTAGTTAAGTAACTAGATATTATGGTCCAGATCAATAGCAACAAATCATTATCCCCACCATATGAGCACCTGGCAGCCAGACAGGGTTATCCCTGCTCCAGGCTCACATTTTATAAAGTGAAGGGCCAAAAACCATTTTGCCAGCACAAGTAGAGCATTGTCCTCCTAGATGTGTACGACTAGTTACTGAAGAAACACTGTCATTACAATGCTGTAAAACGCACAGGTTTTAAACATCATCATTGTGAGCTATAGGAAGTGTCTGTTGAGACAAACACTGTGCAGAAAGGTGTACTGAATATAATGCATTTTAAAAGCAAGTTTAAAAAAAGAAAAAAGACGTTCACACTCTAAAATAAATTTCAAAGTTTAATCACAGTAAATCAAGGGTGAACATCAGAGCAAATTTTTGTTTATGTGTATTGTTTTCATTTCTTTAGCTTCCTTGGCATTTTCTCTAACCCGTTTCATAATTAAACTAAAAATGGACAAGATGATTAATCTTGTCTGGAAGGACAGTGTGGAAAATAAACAAATCTAAATTATGCAGCAGCTTAGCCAATAACTTTTACCAGAAAAAAAAAAAATAATCAGAAGGACAGTCGTTTCCCTTCTCCCTTCCCATGAGCATGTGCCCAACCTGATTACGGAAAGAGCGCCGGACAAAGACAAATGGATAAATAGGTAACAGTGTCTGACAGAAGGAGATGCATGGATTGTGGTGAGAAACATTTAAAGAATGTAAAAGTTCAGAATGTTTTCCAAAGATACTTTCAATTAAAACAGGGAAATGAGCAGAAAACGTAAAAGCAGAAATACGCAATTCTTAACAATTCCATGGAGTCACATCTCCTTGCCACACAAACTAGACACACAAAAATGGCACTTCACTTCTCTAATGCATGGAAGGAAGGAAGGAAACATCATTTTTATTTTTTCTTTTTTTACTTGCAACAGAAGCCATCTTATTAGCACAAATACAAACAAAGCAATCAACAAAAAAACCCGACAGCTGACAAAGTAAAACCTAAAAGTCATTCTGATACCATCTGGAAGGAGTTACTTTAGCTATAAACAGAATTTGTCTACATCCAAAAATCCCTTTCAACCTATTTTCAGAAAAAGTCTATTCACTAATTCAAAATAGCCTGAGTCAAACACTATCGAGTAGGAAGCAAACAGTAATCTACAGGCAGGAACAACAGTCAAGCTGTGTGCTATTGTAAACAACCACTAGTATTATGGAGTGGGCAGATTGGGAAAATGTAAATGCAAACTAATTTAAATGTTGGGAGAAAAGAAGTTTTTATGTATTTAATGAAAAAGAAAAAAATCACACGTGAAAGTACTGATGCAATTATTGGAGCAACACAAAGGAACGTTCTCTAGTGAGATATTTGATGATATATGCAAGACAAGGTGAGACAAGAATAGAACTGTAAAAGAGGTGGGAAACAGAAAAACATTTACTTTCCCTTACTGGGAAAACTTTAGCAGAAGTTATGATCAAGTAATGAAAATGTATATTTGTACTAAGAATTTTTACCACACTCTGCTGGTGTGGTCGGGTATAGCATGAACTAAACTAAACTCTAATTCCATAGAAATTAAAAAGTACTTACGACAGTGCTAAACTCAATGGCACTAACTTCATATTTACACCAGAGAATGCAATTTTGTCCCTATGAGATTGATTTGTTTACTTCAGACACCATGGGTCCCGCAGGCTCTTTTGGTATAGTGTTTACTTGAAGACAGACCCAAAACTCAGCACTACTTCATGCTAAAAGGGAGCGGTAAGAACTACACACAAAACACGTGAGTGCAAGATGTGGGTATCGTTATATTGGGATAAGAGTCCGGGCTGGGGAAGCACAACGTTCTCTTCTCCAGTTAGACCATACTCTGGGTACTGGAAGACAAGCCATTTGCTTCATGAAGTATATGGAAGGATTGGCAGCATGGGAGCAAAGATACACGCAGGAAATGTAAGCAAAAGGTCCCTTTAGAAGGGCGTACTGTAAATGAAACTGTGGCCTTTGCCTCCCTATAACCTTTATTAGAAGCATGAGATGTGTGGTGAGTGAAGGATACTGATGTGGAAGGTTGATGATTAATCTTGTCATGCCCTTTTTGCAGCCACTTCACACGCCGATTCATGCTCCCGTAAATCCACCCCTTTACAGTAAATGGTAGCCTCTAATTATTAATATGAAGTTTTGTACCTAGGATGTTTTCTGAAATCCCAAACCGCTCTGTGCCTATGTATGTGGTGCACGCGTGAGGGAGAGAGAAAGCGAATTAAAAACAAGAGGTAAAAGTCAGTGGAGTTTTTATGTTTGTTGGTTTCTTGTGTGCTTTTTTTAAACTACACATTAATTCCTACAACTAACATCCAGAGAAATTCTTCCAAATAAAGTTTTGGATATCACCGTGCCTGAAGTATCCAAATTAACCTCTATATAAGTGGTTACAGGCCTCACTGTGCCTGCTTGAGCAACTCTTCCCATGTTTAGATACTACTTTGGCATACCTGTATGGTGTACTGGTAGACTCCTGCTTTTGGCTGCCAAGGAAACGTCAAAATGCTGGGTGAAAGAACTATGGGAACATATATTTCAACATCTTGCTGGTTTCGCACTGGAACTGGTAATGTATGAACACCTCCATCCTACAAAAAGCAACAGCACAGTATTATAGATGGCACCACAGTGCTTCCTAGAATTAATGTTTAGTCGTTTATATCTAGGCAAGTTGTTGAAAACATCTTAGAGAGAAAGGAAAGCAACTATTTAGGGTCGTTTACGAACAGCGTTACTTGTGAGCAAAGAGTCAGCTCATCGCAGCAAAGTGTGCTATTGTATTAAATGAGTAGTATGACCATGGAGATACAGCTGCCCAACTTCTAGTTTTTAAGACCTTGTCTGGAGAACTAATTCGGTAACTCCACACCTGCGTTTACTCTTTGCTCATTCCACTCTGCAGCAGGTGAAGACAAAACTCAGCCTAAAAGCCCCATTCCTCAACCCATCCCAAAATACTAGCCTTTACAACTTTGTTGCAATTGTAGTGCCATAACCCTCTGGGCACGACATATTGTCTCTTACTGGTGTTCTGAAGGAAAACTTTTAACAGCTCTCAGCAGACCTCATTTCATTCAAGAGTACCTCTCTGACACAGAGAATGAGCACGGCTTATCATATACAAGGACCAACTAAATCCTACCCAAGGAATCACTAAAACGATTTTACAGCAAATGGGTTGAAGTGTTGAATTTTTCCAAGTTTCAAGCCAAAGCAAATCACTTTCACACCACGTGCCCTAGTTAGCCATACATTCAGCAGCCTGCCCAACTAGCAGAAAGTTAATGAATATTAATGTGAAGAACTTCACAGGCTGAAACATTTGGCAGATTTTCATTCCAGCATTTAACATCACTTACCAAACGACAGAAAACTTTCCAAATGTAACTGAATGCAGAACAAGGCCAGGGTATGACACTGATGATCCTACCACAATAAATTGTAAAATTCACTCAGAGAATGTGAGAGGACCTTTGCACCAGCACAAGGAAACAATATGTGCCCACATAAGCATCTGCCACAAAAAAAATAATCAGTGCTGTGCAGCACTAGTTTAACAGGTGTTTGCCACACACTCGCTAACAAAATCCTAGTCTTTATTTAAGCAAATCCTCTGTTGACTTAATTGACAGTGTTCCTGACGTAGGATTTTAGAATTGGGTTCTTAATCTGTTCAAACAAATAAGGCTTAGACCCATGTAATTCTTAGGTTTCCTTTTACTATGTCACTATTAGGCCACTACTGCTCAAGTAAATTATTTTTAAGCCTACCAGCAAAGCAGAAGAGTCATTACAAAACCATACCTGATCTACTACTGATGTCAGCGCAGCATCAATAATGGTCTGACCCTTCTTTATTGCTTTCACGTAATGATATGATCCATTCAGAGATGACTTCTGCACCTCAAAATATTCTTCGGACAGCTTTGTATTAATTCGGATATTCTAAAACCAGAACATTAGAGAGATATTGCCACAGGTAACTGACATTAATGCTGTACAGCCAGCCATAGACATACTAGCAACGCATCAATGAAAAAACAATTGTTTAATAACATAGTTCAGAGAAACTTATCTGAACCCGAGTAAGAATTTTTCTCTACAAAGTTTCAGTCTTTCAACAGGATTATATCTTTTAGACACAGCGTTAACTCTACAGGAAATATTTACTTTTTAAACATTCCAGCTACATGTAATTTAACATGAAAAGTACTGCTATTTATACCACTAAATAGTTCATATTTTACAGTAATTTCTTAATTTTGTCATTCTTAAACACAAAAGGGGAAGAACGCGTAAATACACTGCCCCAATAGCACATTTCTGAGATCTAGCTGAAACTCAAGATCTATATCTCAGGAAGAAAATGAGTGCAAATAAAACAACATTCACATAAATTTGATGTTCTGAAAGGCAATAATTTAAGATTGTTTTTCTGCTTGCAAATGAACTATTTAAATTTTGTTTTCTTTATTAAGAGCAATGTATATTTGGTACCTTGTACCTAGAATTCATCTTATTTAACTACCAAACAGTGAAATGTTTTAGTGCTAGCTAACAATTTAAGCTTTTCCCATAATTTACTGAACGGAAAGAGGCAGCTCCCCAAGAGTGTTATCAGCCTACCTTACACCCCATTCTTTAACAGGAAAGATTGCCTCTAGACACGACAATATTATATTTGGGAGGGACTGACGAGATGGAGTACCGTACTAGTACTGCTCTCCAGCAGCTACACCAGTTTGCAGTTTCTAGTGTGATGCCTACGCTACATGTTTGAAGCGCTTTCTCCAATTTCTTCCCCTTTTTTTCTACAAGATTTAGACTCCAATGGGCACTTTCACATGAATTACCCAGAGTGTTTTATTTTTCAAATAAAATAAAACCAACAAAACAAAGGGAAAAAAGGAAGAGGCAAGAAACAACATGCTTTGAAATGCCTTAACTCAAGGTAAATAAGAAACTGCTCAACTAATTTCTAAGAAAGCCAGGATTTAGGAGACAGACACTCAGAAGGATATCAACGTTTCAACTTACATCAGATAAATACACCTTATTGCTTGATTTATCATACACTTCAATTGTAATTTCATAAAGTCTGCCTGTTTCTAGGACCCATCTGTCACCTGGATGAACTGTAAATCCTACAAAACAGGAAATATTGAACAGCACAGACCAACAGTCTCTTTTTGTAACAGATATAAGCATTTTGCTTCTGGTGCCCACACCCTGAAGATGCACATTCATTGCTTTAAGCTGCTGAATACAGAGAGGAAAGAAAATAAATAAGGATTTACTCCTAAACTTATTTCACATTGAGCTACTTTTATGAATAAAAGTACTTTTCTATGAAAAGTAATATGAGAAATGGCAGCATGTATATAAACACAGAAAAACGCCAACACAAAAGCAAGGCAAGAAATTACATTAAGCAATCAGGACAACTGCAGCCAGTACCAACCTAAATACCCAGGATTTACAACATAGATAGTGCTGTTTGGGAGCCTGGAAACCCCTTGCATGCGAATACCTGAAGTCTCAGTAAAGGAACAGAAAAGTTTTGACAGAAGTCAAGTAAAGATCAGAATGTTCCTGGGGCTCCTTTGTGCCTCTTTCGATATTTAAAGCTACTTGTACACTGAAAATAAACGTTATTCCCGCTACCCTGAGAGACAGTGAGCATTTTAGAGAGATTCCACTAGAGGATATAATGTTCTAAATATAAAAATCAAATAAAGCCCCATCACATTTCCACATTGACTGAGGGGAACAGACATGATTTAATTGATCTTTTGCCAACCTAATTTCTTAGAACATTTCAAGGCACCAGGCAGCTCTGTTGAGATTGAATTCACAGCAGTGCTGCTTTCTATGGCTCCACCAGGTGCTCCGGATTTTCAAGACTACTGGTACAAATGCAGATCATTTTATCTTTTTGTGCTGCAAAGGGTGGAAAGTTTGTCTCCTGCCACAAAGACCTGGCTGGAAAAGCATCACCTAGGAAGGATACTCTTGTGCCCCAGTACGAGGTTCGTTTGTCCCTGCTGCAATGCAGTTACAACTGATGTTGCCTGGTCCAACTTGGCAACTGGCCATGACGGCTCTCCCTCCGGATCAAGCACGTGGTTCTGTAGCTGCAGTTCATACTGATCAGACGGCATCGTTAATTCTGTACATAAAACAAAGCAACATATGAAACAATGAAAGCAAGTGTGTCAGTGTTTGGATGCTGCTAATTATTACTGATTAGTTTTTATTGATGCCTAGCACACGCATTAAATCAGTATTTTTAATGTCTTGTAGAAATAGCATTTCTGTGATTATATCAACACACACACAAAATGAGCTTCTTGCCTAGCTTTTATTTACAACTAATATCATCCCACTGTTCAGCCCAAACATCCAATTAATTCCCAGCTTCAGAAGTGGTCAAATTGCTTTCTATGAGTTTCTGACAGTTTCTGCCGCTCCCTTCTGCGCTACTAGCTGAGTAGTGTGCCTTTTTTTTTTAAATTAAAAAGAAAAAAAAAGTCAAGTCATTACCAGCACAGGCTCCTTATAAGCAACAATTACAAACTTCTACACTTTTAAATGGACATAAAGCCAGCTAACCCACACTTGTAGAAGTGGAACAAATCCATTTGTCAAGAAAACATTTTCTGTTAGAAAAGTTACTCATCTAAATTTAACTAAGAAAGTCAGACACAGTTTCTTAGTCGATGTGGAATAAAAGAGTATACCTAAAACAATAGTGCTAGCTCCTATTCTAAGTTACCCTTACCTTCATGTCCTTGACAAACCTGCAAGAATATATCCTTTATAGACACATTTTTGGGGGCAGAAAAAACTAAACAGCTGTATCATCACATGGCTTAGGAAAACAATATTAAATTATTAATAAAGTAGTTTAAACACAATTAAATATTTCGCAGCAGTTAAAAATTCACACACAGAGTTCAAAATAATCAAAAAAACCAGGACAAACCTGTAATCTTCCCTTGCCTTATTTTCTGAACTCTGTACTGAATTGATGTTCCTACCAGAAGATAAATGTCACATGCTGGATTTAAAAGGATGTTTTCCAAAATAAGCAATCTGACTTCTGCAGGAGGTACATGCTATTGATTGAAGGAAAAAGAAGAAAAAGCAAGCACATTTAAAGCAGATCATTTGTTTGAAACAGGACCATGCAGCAATAACTTATAACCTATAAGTGAAAAATACTACTTGCTGTAATTGGCTCTTTATTATCATTTCAAATTTTGTCACAACAGGAAAATGCAAGGGACAATGAATGGTATAGAGACCGGCTCTGTGCATGCTGTGCAACACTGAAGGAAAAAAAAATAATCAAGTCTGTATGGGCATCATTTTGTTCAGTTTTCTGGAGAATACAGAAAAACTTGAGACAGATGAACATTGACTATTCAGACATCTAGAAATTTATTTTCCCTACTGTAAAACACGGTACTTCCCTGCAATATATCCATTATAACTTCACCAAGGAATCTGTATCAAACTCATTGGTCTATTAAATTAGGAATACAACAAATAATTGTATAAGTTCTATTACAGTTTGAGGGATGTTCACTGAAACCGTGCAGGCTGGCAGCAGTGAATGCTTTAAAGGAACTACTAACCAGAAAGCCATAAAAGATTGCAAATGGAACAATATTATTTCCATTTCACTTACAGCATCAGCTCAAAACTAATACAGAAAAATAAATATTAGAACACTAACCAAGCTACAAGCATTCAAGAAAAAAAAATTTCGGACCGATACAATGTAGATTAACTATATTCAGCACAATCAGGTAGAACTGTAACAAAAATACAATTCTTAACGTGCACTATTATTAGTGCCACATTACTAGTATTACATACATTCAGATAATATTTTCATAGAACACTTTTTACAGGTATGGGTTAGACAGTCCAAGGCAATTTTGCTTTACGCAAAAACAAGTATAACATTTAGTAACACAAATCTGCCAAAACAGACTGCAGATACGAGATGAACTTCAGAAAAATGCCATCATACTATTTTTTTTAAGGCACAGTATTAAGCTGATACTAGCACAATGCCAAGTATTCCTGTAAGTGATAACCCATAAAAGTCTCTCTCAGGTGTTTGTAAATTCTATTAAGAGAAAAAACAACTCTGTTACCAGAGTGAAATGAAAAACTCAGTCACCACAGTTACAAAGAAAGAGCCAGCATGGATCTAGAGAGCAGCTGGGAAGGCTGCCAATACTGCAGTTTAACACCCTTGTAGCACTGGCATTCTGACCCCAAAGCCCTTCCTTGGAGACCAGAACCTAATGGAGTAGAATTAGATAGTAACGAAGTACTCATGTGACGCTCATTTCAAGCACAGCAGGAAATAAAGGTATATCCAATTGCTCAAGCTATTTATTTATTGGAAAAAAAAAAAATAAAAGAGAGACCTAAGGTGTTCTAGTTGGTTATTTTTAAAAAGAGCTACAGCGCCAATACCCTATCCGATAGGATTCTAGTTATATATATATAATATGAATGACTATCAGGAATAATAAAATTGTACAGAAGTATTTGCTGCAGGGCCTTTTATCAGAGAGTCAGGTTTAGAACTGATCTCTGGCAGACGCGCTGTCCTGGGTTAGGGAACTGCATTGAACTCCAGCCCTTTCAGGGCAATCAAGAGCAGCGCCGTCATCTTTTGTGATATGGGCTACAGAGTCAAGCCAGCAAGACAGCACTGATATCCACAATGGGAACAATATGGCAGGGCAAACTTACAGGACTATAAGACTAAATGATTAAAAAAAAGATTAATTCCATTTTCTTACCTTATAGACGCTTTCCTGTATTCTTGCTTTCAATTTAGAACTCCCCGTTTTCATTCCAGACACCAAAATGGTATCTCCTTGCTTGGCAACTTTTTCCATCTCCGATATATAGGAAGGTGGAATATAAGTGGATTCTAAGAACTTGAGTATACTGAAAGGTGAACCAAAAAGTGAACAGAAAATTGTTAACCAATCTTTGTAAACCCACAGAGAAACAACAACAGGATCTACTCCTAGCTATTTCCATTTTTAAGCAAACTTAAGATGTCTGCCTGGGACCAGATATCCAAATTTTACTCATTCTTCAAGATATCATAGAATCATAGAATCATAGGGTTGGAAGGGCCCTCTGGGGATCATCTAGTCCAACCCGCCTGCCAGAGCAGGGTCACCTAGAGCAGGTGGCACAGGAACGCGTCCAGGTGGGTTTTGAATGTCTCCAGAGTTGGAGAGTCCCCCACCTCTCTGGGCAGCCTGTGCCAGGGCTCTGCCACCCTCAGGGTAAAGAAGTTCCTCCTCATGTTTAGGTGGAACTTCCTATGTTCAAGTTTGTGCCCATTGCCTCTTGTCCTGTCACTGGGCACCACTGAAAAGAGCCTGGCCCCATCCTCCTGACACCCACCCTTTAAGTATTTATAAGTGTTGATAAGGTCCCCCCTCAGTTGTCTTTTTTCCAGACTGAAGAGACCCAAATCCCTCAGCCTTTCCTCATAAGAGAGGTGTTCCAGTCCCCTAATCATCTTTGTAGCTCTCTGCTGCACCCTTTCCAGCAGTTCCCTGTCCCTCTTGAACCGGGGAGCCCAGAACTGCACACAGCTAATTTCTGTCACTGATAAAAGTTTGTTTGAAGCTTGTTTGTGGGCTTTCGAGAGCTATCAGAAGACTGCACATGTTGTCTGTAATGATCCCTTCAGTTTTTACAGTAGGTATAGACTGCAAAAACTCTAGATTATTGTGGAACAACTAATGTGAAAGACCCAAAGCTTATGTTTATAAAGAAAACAGCTTAACAAACTGCAACATAACTTTGACCTATATGAAGAAGCTAGGATGCATTTATTAATGACTATAAAAAAAAAATTACAAGCAGAAAACTTGTAGCAACTGTTCGAAATTTCAATGATGTGACAACAGAGAGGAAAAGAATTTGCCATGAATGAGTAAACGCCAGGACAGAAATTGAGAGAGGACCACGTTTTAAAGGTTCTGTACACACATGATCTTTTTGGCTTTATGTGCACTTTCCCAGTAAAATCAGTAAAGCCATATTGAGAATAGTTATGAATATAAATAGTTATGACAGTTTATTGTTTATTTTGCAGAGTTGTAACACCATTAGAACATTCTTATGTTATCATAGCTGTGCTAACAGTAGAGCATATATCAATATTAGTTTGGTTAAAATCACACCTCTAGCAAATACTTATACTGAAACAAAAAGCTCTGTATGGACTAGGACTTGGACCATAAGTGCCACCGAACTGTACTGTGTACTGAACTAAAAGTGCACTGTAGGTAGGGGCCGTACACTCATACCTGCAGCTTCAAGTGTATTACGGGCTTAACGGGCTTTCCTCAGGTAACGCGGCACGTTTGCTTCTCTAAGGCTGCAAAATTGGGAGTTTGTGTTTACCCAGTGGCAGAGTGTCTTGTTTGCTACCCCTACCTCATTTCCAATGTATTTGGAATACAAGTTTGAGGATGAAAATTTAAGTTAACCATTCTGCTCTCCAAAAGAACTGTTTTCCCCACATGCTAGTCATGGAATCATCATATAAATAAAGACAGGTTCTTTAAAGGAAGATATAGTTTCCTACATTTTTTTTTGTCCTGCAATCTACCTACATTTTGCTGCAACCTGTTTTCTGAAGTAACCAAAGCCTCTGGTGCATGAGTTCGACTCTATCTCATCTTAGATGTTAGGGAAGTTTTGACTAAAGCTGTACTCAAGAAGCGTCCGTAAACTGTTTTGTGAGAAACCCCTATGTTTCATGTGTTTGCAGTCTGGTCAAATTCAGGAATTTTTCTACCCATATTCACATCGATCAAAGTCAAGGTTCACCACGGCATATAGTATGCTGAATAATACTGCTAGATAACAGGATCCTGGTGTGTTGACACCAGTTGGTGTCAGTGCGAAGGTAAAACTCTTGGAGTCCAACATGAAAAATATCCCATACAAGGTATTGCTCAGTAGCCTCCAATTCTGGTTAGTTTAATGAGGATAGAAACTGAAAATTCCGTTTGAAATCACTGAAGAACAGAACAATGAAGTCATCGCTGTAAAACTACATAGTGCACATACTTAATAGCATAAATTAAAAAAAAACCCAATACCAAAACAGAGGGTAAAGATGGTCTGGTGACAAATACAGGAGGAAATAAAAAAAAATTTTAAAAAAAGTCATACAGTCTGGATTCTATTCCTATCCCTGCCACAGGTAAGATTTCTGAGTTTTGGGCAAGAACTCCATCTCCATTAAATGGAGGGAATATTTCCTTATTATACACCGATGCTGAAAAACACTTATATCATTAGTGAGTTGAAAAGCACTTTCAAGATCTTTGGATAGAAGTTTTCGCAAAATACAGCACTTCTAAATTCCAGTTAACTAATTCTTTGAGTCAGTACAGATGATGAACCAAGCACCATGGCTTATTTATCAAGCAAGCGCTTTCCATTCATTGCTTTGTCTAAAAGAGGACATATCGAATAGCTTCATTGACTGCCTTTCCCTGAATTATTTGACCTGGCTGTATCTAGCTTACAAGCAGCCACTTGGTCCATTCTAATTTAAAGGTTAGATACTTTGAAAGCTATTTCAATAGTAGAACTAAGTGTTGACCGAAACCTGAAACTCTGCGAGTTTAGAGAGCACCTTTCTGAAATGGAAGAGGACTTCTTTTTGCCCTAAGAATGTAATTAAAAAATAAATCTCTCTGCTGAAATCCTGAGATAACAGTCTCACTAATAAATCTTTCCTTTGCACATGATGTTTCAGGAAGACCAAGAATTGCACGTATTTATTTCTAGTTGTTGCGCTAGAGCTACCTGGGCTGCTATCACTATGCAACACTCTCAGTTGTTACATTAAACTGGGATGAGAGTGCCCAGGCTCTCGAGCAGGCACCTATAAAAAACAACTTCTGAAACAACTGACCCATAAGCATTATTTTAGGCATCAGTTCAGTAAACTGCCTAGATGTGGGGAAATATTTATACACATCAAACTTAATGGACACAAGACTTTTGCGAACAATTTAAACGAACTTACCGCAGTGCATTGTGGGAATCTGAGAAGCCATCGGCCTCTGTGTCCTTCACTATTGTCCAGTCAAAGACTAACCCTGCCAATGTGCTGAAAGTGTTTCCTATAAATCAAACAATCAGGTTAAAACAAAAATACATAACAAGCATAGAGTCTTCCTGGAAGACAAACTATGACTTCTCCCCCCAGGAAATTTCTCTATCGTATCCCTAAAAGAAGCACTATCTGTACCTAGTTAAAACTCACGATCTACCTAGCTTTACTGAATTTGGCAAATTTAAGATGTTTCTGTTAACTGGCTTTTCTGTTCACATGTGCCACTTCATGTGGCACAGTTTCACAGAGAGCAGGTGCAGATGATGCTACCCATCCTCCACTTGCCAGCCCCTAAGATATCCTGGGCACCCACCACCTCCTTTCCCCTTTGGCCACAAAAACATTAACATTGCTTGGATATTAGCAAGACATAACAAAAAACCCTGCTAAACAATCTTTCATTTTGAAACATGTGGATCTGAGATACCATCTGGGTAACCTGGGTTCACAGCAGTGATGAACTGCACTTTCCACGCGTATTGTTTTGGTTTTGAGCACAACCATGATTAACCCATAACGGGAATAAGTCTTCACTGAAAGAACTCAAACTGAGCATCTTCTTTCTAGAAACTGTGAACCAATAGAAGTTGGTTAGTTAAAGAACTTAGTTAGTTACTAACTTAGTTAGTTACTGCAGGGGGGTTGGACTAGATGACCTTTAAAGGTTCCTTCCAACCCAACACATTCTGTGATTCTGTAATAGAACATGAGAAATTGTAAACATTAAAAAGGAACAGAAAGGAATAAACAGACTGAAAACACAAGATTTATCATGATTACATTTAAGTGTAACGAGCTGCTGAAGTGAAAGCTTTTACAATCTTCAAGATGAGTCTTGCTCTGAATTGCAGTGTCCACTGGCACAAATAAATATGGAACAGAAATCCCAGTGTTTGCTATATTTTAAAATACATTTTCATTTATGTTACTCCCTTTGACATTTATATCTATATTAATAAAGTAAAAATCAAACCAAATGTATTATTGAATTCTTATGCTTGTTATGCAAGTTAACAGAACACACAGCCTACGTTGTTTCTCCCATTTCTATATAACTTACTGCAGATCGCCCCAAATAAACAGGATTTAAAACACAAAACTCTAAACACACAAGGCAATATAATTAAAATTGACTGAGACTGGATTATTTAACATGCATTCAAGTCTAATCTTCTTTACTGACGCATGCCTTAGCTTCGCAAAGTTGTATTACACTCTTTTGTTTTGCTCCAATTGAAAAAATCACAAGGCGGAGAAACGCAGATCGTGGCACTATGGAGAGGCTACAGCTGGCGCCTGAACACAGCCAGTGCCGCAGCCAACTGGCAGCAAAAGCACGACACCGTCCTTACGGCTGCCCAACCACCTTCGGGCCTGGGTGTCCTGGCTCCTGTTGGGGTCCCTCATTACAAAGGCAAAGTCAGGTTATCAAAGATAAGCACAAACCCCAGACGATGCAAGGTCTCGCTCATCCAAGACAGGATCAGCTATCTCTGCAGCACGGAGGGCAGTGGCTGTCTCCATTGCCTGCAGGATCACATGGCTGTCACAGCAGCTGCAGACCAGCTGCAATGCTACCCTCCCAGGCTCCTCAGATGTCAACTTAGCCAGTGACTCGTGCGCCTGCTGCACAGCTGTAACCCAGCCCAGAGCTGCTCCTCTGTGATGCTTCAGCAGAAAGTGGCTCTCACTGGTAAAGCTGGAGCAAACCCCAGTCAACAGGCTTGAGAGGTGAGCCTGTGCAAACCTCATGAAGTTCAACCAGGCCAACTGCAAGGTCCTGCATGTTGGTTGGGGCAATCCCAGGCACAAATCCAGGCTGGGTGGAGAATGGATGGAGAGCGGCCCTCAGGAGAAGGACTTGGGGGTGCTGGCTGATGAGAAGCTCGATATGAGTCATCAATATGTGCTGGCAGCCCAGAAAGCCACCCGCATCCCGGGCTGTGTCAAAAGAAGCATGGCCAGCAGGGTAAGGGAGGTGATCCTCCCCCTCTATTCTGCTCTGGTGAGACCCCACCTGGAGTACTGCATACAGCTCTGCGACCCCAACATCAAAAGGACATGGACCTGTTGGAGCGAGTCCAGAGGAGGCCACGAAGATGATCAGAGGGTTAGAGCCCTCTGCTGTGAGGACAGGCTGAGAGAGTTGGGGAGGTTCAGCCTGGAGGGGAGAAGGCTCTGGGGACACCTTATAGCAGCCTTCCGGTACCTGAAGAGGGCCTATAATAAAGCCAGAGAGGGACTTTTTACAAGGGCATGTAGTGATAGGATGAAGGATAATGGCTTCAAACTGGACAAGGGGAGATTTAGATGAGATGTCAGGAAGAAATGCTTTGCTGTGAGGGTGGTGAGCCCCTGGCCCAGGTTGCCCAGAGAAGCTGTGGCTGCCCCATCCCTGGAGGTGTCCAAGGCCAGGTTGGACGGGGCTTGGAGTGACCTGGTCTGCAGGGAGGTGTCCCTGCCCAGGGCAGGGGGGTTGGAATTGGATGATCTTTAAGGTCCCTTCCAATGCAAACCATTCTGTGATTCTATGAAACAAGGAGACCCGTCTTGATGTGCTCTGCTCCATCACTGGGGCAGCAAGCCAGCGTGCCTTGCACACTCATAGCCAAAGAAATGCAAACTCACACCTTTAAGCCTTTCTCTTATTTAACTCAGCTCTAGTTAAGTCATAATGAAATAACTTGAGCAAAGTTAAACAGATAAAAGAAAACAATATACGACTTTTTTCCCCCCCTCTATATTCTATACTTAAATTGGCCAAAGATCTCCATGATCATCTTCCTCTCTTGCATTAGCAATCTTTGAAAAGTACTATCTGGGGATCGAATTTATATTTGGAGTGGCTTATTAAAAACGTGTACAAAAAGGAATCTGCATTAATGTAACTGATTAAAAATACAGCTTATAAAAAAACCTGGACAATACATATATATGGAAGAGAATAAGAAAAGAAACTATTCATGAATATATATCGATACTCACAGGAGTAGAGCCATCAATATTAATGAATGGTCTGACCCATACCAATTGCAATAATCACCATTACTCTAAAAAAAATTGCACTTGCTACGTCCGTAGGGCCTACTTAACAACTTTACATACCTGGGAAAAAGCTACGTCATTCCAATATTCTATACATACAACGGCCGATACAAAACATCTACTCTCGCTTTCTCTCATCCAGGCTGCAGTAACAGGCTTGACACACCTTCTTTGTGTAAGTTTTCAGCAAACCTGAGCAGATTTTTCCCAATATTCATTTAACTGGATAATTATCTTATTTTGATTTTTTTCACCTTCTGAATATTAAAAAAAAAAAATGTTCAGAAGTCCCTTATTCAATTCTCTGACTTTTCCTGAACAATTATGTCCTTCAATAAACTCGCTCCTGCTCTTGAATTTATTATTATTTTTTTTTTTCAATGTGTGCCAAGAAAGACCACTGAGTCTCCAATATATCCAAAGGCTTCCCAAGGACTGATCCCAAGCTTATTTGGGTGAAGAGGAACTGATTTTCAAAGCTTTTGAGTGTATCCGGATCCCCCAAACTTAGATTGCAAAGTTTATTCCTATGGCTTCTAACCAGTGCCTTGTTTCAGTCATGCAGATTAAACATTCTTTGTGGGTTTTGAACAATTGCAATTCAGACACTAACTTGGGTGGCTTCCAAGGCAAATTTGTCCATTGAGCATGCTTGAGAGTTTGCAGAAACACCAAGCCAAGAATCTGGTATTATGCATAGTATAAGGGAAAGAAATTACTTTTCATTATTAACATATGGCCATACATAACCTGGCATTCATGGTTTACAAACAAACAAATGTAGGATGGGCTCATCAACTACCCAAACCAAACGATTCAACCTGTCACAGCTGCTTTACGTATCATTTCCTTTCAGCCCAGAAGTTGTCCTAAAAATAACTTGGTTTATGCGAGTGTTGATGCGTGCATAAAAATTCATTGTTGAAACCAAAGCATGAAATTCTTACCAGCATCATGGGCCTTTTCTGATGTTACAGACAGTATGAAATGCAGAAGTTCTCTGCTCCTATTAAATAATTACGCATTCAGTCCAAATGCACTTACTGCAATGACACTAACCTAAATGGTACCTCCCAAAAGTGACTGTATCTATAATAATTAAGGGATATCAATCCAAGCAATAGGTGGTTGGTCTTCAACATCATCTCTGAAGATCCTCTTGGATGCGTGACTGGACCTAGTTAAATCCTGATGGGACATTTCAACAGGACAAGTGTTGGGACTTTTTCCATTACATTCTTAATCCTGACCCAGAGGTAGAATTGCCAAGAGTTGACGCTCTTCATTTAATTACTTTAAATTCTGACTTTTAAAAATACCCTTAGTACTAGTAGAGTTAAGTTTCCTGGGAAAATAAGGAAAAAAGACAAGCAAAAGTTGTTGGAAATCAAGTAGTGTTTGATTTTCCTGTTCAGGCAGTATGTAGATTTTAAACAAACAAAAACAATAGGTTACTGAATGCATTATTCAGAGAACTCCCTTTACTTAGCTTGGATTCTAACATTCGATTGTGTCGCAAATAAAATCAGTGCACATATCAGAAAATTAAGAGTCAATATATATTTTATCTCCTACTAGTTAATCTCTTACCTTCAGAATCCAAAGCCTGAATTTTTAGTTCCAGCGGTGAATCTTCAAGATAGAGTTCTCTTGTTGTGGACACAATTTGGATGCCATGAATTGTATCAACTATAGCATCACAACGAAGGACTTGTCCGGTCACTTGAAGAGACATCAGAAAGAGCACATGAAATCAGCAACACTGGACATGTTCATCAAGAGCACCAAGATCAAATGCACCTCAAATTTAGCCAATGACTCAAGACACTGAAGGAACTGAAACTGGGTCATGACCTTGACTAAGAAACTCTCCGTCAAATGGTGACTGTGGCTAAGCAAGCAAGAAAAGCAGTTCCCTTCCTCACTGAACTTTAGAATAAATCTTTAAAAATTGTGGTTTCCATCTACTTGAACAGTTACAGATATTTTCTCTGAGTACGTATAGAGTTTCTACAGTGCAACTGAAGCAACGGAGCAACATGGCTCATGTTCTAGAGAACTTAGTGACTTTTACCCACAGATGATAAACCCCTATATATTTCTTCATTTAGTGACTGTAAGACATTTAATTGACCATCTGTTTTTTCCTACCTGTCATAAAAAAATTAACCAGGTATATTGTATGACAGACACAAAGGCAATTTCCAGATTTCTAAATGCAAAACATGTGAATTTGCATTTTATTTTCAAATTATTTTCAGCCACTGCTCCCTTTTTTTTTTTTTAAAGATTTACCCATTTTCCTGGATGTATCACTAATATCATTAACACTAATTGGAGGACTTTAACAAACACAACTTAAAAACCACGCCCATGGAAAGTCTAAGATGACTGTGTATATGAATGGAAATATCTCGATTAGTGCACTTTTAAATCTCTACTCTCTTTCTGGAGGATGCCAGGATGCCCATAGACAAGCGGTGGTGTGGTTACAAAAGTTAAAACTTACTTATATCTTCAGCAAAGATGATACTTGTCAGACGGGTGGGTTGTGAGGACCGTGCCTGGACAACAGCCTTCTGCGAACACTGCCGCTCATCCTGCTCTGCCAGCTCTATGCTCGCAACCTCCGGCCTGGTGGAGGACCTACAACATTATTTGGTTGTGTTAGCAGGATTTAAGTTACTGCTAGACAGAAATCAAAGGTCTGGTTTAAAAGCCACCAAAATAATTTACATGAGACACGCTACATGGTCAGGACCATGCTCTTCCAGAAGAGCTGGACTGCAACAGCTCCTCAAGGACCTCAGCCCAAGGGAGCATGGGCTGAGGAAGGGGGAAAGCACGGACCAGAAGCCCAGCAGAGCCCAGGCAGACAAACACAGCCTTCTCTCTACTGTGGTATCTTCACTGCTGAATGCAATTCAGTCAGTTCAGAGCTATGCCCAGCTACTTAATGAAGTTACAAAACCTTTGGCCTAACAATTTATTAGCTTAGAGGCATGGAACAAGCAAAAACACATACAGAACACTGAAGCAGAAGGCAAAATAATCAGCTAAAGCCGCATTTGCCACTTGTAACTGCATTTTCAAAACAAGTTTGAAACAAAGGTCTGAAAAAATTGGAAGCTTCCCCTGATGAGAGAACATCACAATTACATATGTTTGCTACGGCAGAGGCTCTGAACAAGTAAGAAACATTTTTAATCAAGAAATTTAAAAAAAAAAGTGTACTTAGTCTGTTTAGCTGAAGTATGTAACACTATGTAAAACACACAAAGTTGGATAATCATCTTTGGTGAAAGATTTGGTGAACATGGAGTTTTAACCTAAAAACTGATGCATCGATTACTTCCTGCTCTGACTTGTACGGCTTTTCTAAACACAACTGCTCCAGGAACGAGCTGTGGGAAGCTCACTGTGAACACAGAGCCCAGTTCTTGCTTCCTGTGTGCCAAAAATGTCAAGATGGGAGAAAAAAAAAGTTATTAAAAACGAACCCTCTTGAAATTAAATTTGAGCTAGTAGCAATATACATCTGAGGCCTGAATGCAGACTGCTCAAAGCAATTAAAACATTCAAGCAGGCCATACCCCTTGCAAGTAGTTAAAGAAGGTCACCCCTCCAAAGTAGGATGAGCTGCTTAGTTTTGGAGAACTGGGTGGTGGCGGCTCCACACAACCCCTGGCTCATGCTACACCTGCAGGAGTTCCTGCAGAGCAAGCGGAAAGGCAGCCCGCTTGGACTCCAGCTCGGAGGCCAGCACCCTGCTTAAGCCGCTAATGAATTAAGCGCCTGAAACAGCCATCGCTGTTTGCTCAGGAATCCTGAGTCAAAGCTCTTTCACAAGGGTCCTCTGAAGGATTAAAACAATGAAAGAAAGCACTGATGACAAAGCTCTTCAGGAAGTGCTTCTCCCAGATGATGACAGCAGTTCCGATGAAAACATTGCATTATCTGGTAAATGCAATCTAAACTGGGCACTAGATCCCCACCTGGTAAAGATGGGGAAGATGGATTGATTTAGACTTCACTTCTGGAGGATCTTCAAAAATGCCGACCTGTGATCCATGGGAAAACTCTTCTAACTCAGGAAGGAGCTGGAGGGGAGTTCCAAACAGCCAGCACTACCATACACGCCCTTCTCCCCAGACATAGGTTTTACCTACTTTTATTACTGGCAAAGCCAACCAATTCAAAACAGTGAAGAATAAGATTTCTTGCTAACTAAAACTGTATCAATTTCAAAAAATAACATATTACAATATGTTCAGTTATCTTAGAGTTAACCATTGGAGTCCAGGTGAACAGGGACCAAAATGATTGTAGTCACTGGAATAAAATTGTAAACTCTGTTTTCAACCTTAAGCGATGAAAATCACAATTCTGAAGACAAATCCAATCGTGCAAGACACCAAGATGCCTTTGGTTCAAAGCAGTTGGCAAGACAGCAAACACTGCATTTCTCACAGAAACTTTCCATGAAACAAAAAACATGGTTCCCTACATAGGGGTCTGGATTTTACCACACTATACTGTCCAAACAACGAGGTCCCAAAAGCTTGTAGTTAAAAAGTCCGAACATTTTTAATTGTGCATGCCAATGGTGACGTACGGTTCATTAGACACTGCACAGCAGTATAATATTTTTGGCTTGGGCAAAATTCATTAATTCAATGAATTATTAATTCACAACGTTTGTGTGCTCCCAACAATATTTCGCTTACATAAAGACTAGTTTTAAAAGATTTTGAAAGAACAGTAGCAACTGCTCACCCAGAAATTTCAAAGTATTTTATCTAATCAAGGCAAAAGTAACCCACAGCAGTATGCAAGGGACAATTTAAACACCAATTCAAAGCTTAAACCTGAGAATTGTCATATTTTAGATACCTAAGTAATGTACACAAATATGAGCATTTTTTTTATACTAGGGTTTACACTGTTTCTAAAATAATACGATTTATTTTCTATATCAGTAGTACATTTAACTTTGCTATAGTGATCAATTTAAGAGTGAACAATTAGTTATTTTCCTGTTATTCTGTAGCTTCTTAAGCAACCATGAAACAGTTTTCCAAGGTTTAGCAAGTTTCTTTAAACAACATTAGTATTCACAACCAGTAAGGCTTTCTCTGTACTTGGCTGGTAGGCTTTTTAAGCTGAGTATGCAGATCTGACTTAATATGCATGCAGGCATTTTTATATAAGCATTATATGTATGGAATTGACTTCCATTTTTCTTATTTAGTTCTTTACATTGCTTAATATTCTCTGCCATTAGATGTTTTTTATTAGTAATTTGAGGTTTTTGCATTCTTACAGTCTGAAACTGATTGTGTTTACAACACAACAGGGGTTTCACTGTGTTTTGTATTTGTTCTTTTAATATATGGTTAGGTATTGTATTACATAACCACTACAGTTTGCACTAATAACAGTGTTGTGAAACTAAATCTAATCACAGGCTATTTTTCAGACTAGGAAAAAAAATGAACCAAGATAAACTAAAAGTCTGCATTAAATTTTAGCTGTAAACTTACATAGACTCCACAATTATAAAGGAACTTTTAAGCTTTTACAGCTAAATGCTGGTTAACTCTCAGCCATCACTAGAGTAGGGAACCTGAGGTTAGATACTATTTGGCCTATGACAGTAGTTTAAAACAGGAGGTAGAACATCAGCTGAATTTCTTACCATTTTAAATATAAATATATTTTTAGTTTTATTACCAATAGGATGTCTGCTATTTTAGGCAATTACCTGGACTAGGCAGGTGAAGTAGGGCCTTTCAGAGGTGTGGTTTGCTACTGTGACATATATTAAAAAACAATCTGCATGACTATTTTTTTTTACACCGTAACATATGAAATATTTGATGACCCCTCAATATCATTTGGCAATATCAAAAGCCAGTTGTCTTTACAGCTACATCCAATTCAGGGTCGAGCACAGAAAGGATAAGGCACTGACCAAAGAGGCTGTAGCATTACTCCGCTGTAACACACACAGGGATCACTACTGCGTCCTAGATGGGCAAGAAAAAGAAACTTTTGCTTTAAAATGACACCAAAGACCGCAATTTGTATCATCTTCCAATTACAGCAGATCGTCGGCAGCACGTCAGCGTGTGATATTGAGAGCTAGGCTTGTCAGAGGTCAAAATTAGATCCCGAGGAGCAAGCAATGGGAAGCATTTCTGGCACTAGCTCTCGATCCCATACCAGTGTCTATAAGAAGGAGCAAGGCAGGGGAGGAAGCACTAAAAAGAAGAACAAAGAGGTGAGGAAGAAAAGCTAACAAAAGCCACAATATTTATCTCCCTCAGAATAAAATCCTCCTTGCAGAGGAATTAATGACACTTGCAATAAAGACTGCCAGGCCTCTTGCTGATTTCCATTTCATTTGTAATTTTCACCCCCCCAGACACAGAACTGCATGCCAAGAGTGCATCTACAGATCCACCCAAACCTAGGCCTGCAGGTTTTTAATCAACTTTTCTGTAATATCATATGTGAATACTTCAAGGATTATACTTAATTTACCGATCAGACGGTTTAGACAATAGGCAAATATTATTAATTCCCTTATTCCAGCAATACTTTTGTTGATTCTTATTGCTTCAGCACTTTATATTGTTTTGTCAGCTCTTCAGACTAAACTCAACCGACCAACTTAGCAAAACCTCACCTTTGTGGAGATGCACCATGACTGGCAGTTAAGCTAATCTTTTAGAATTTATATTAGGCATGTGGGAAGATACGTAACCAGAGGGAAACTTGATGGCAAAGGTTTTCAAGAGTTTGGTAAGACTGGATTGACCAATACACTAGGTACCTCATTTCTAGTCACTCTTGGGACAAACACTGTTGACATACAAAAATGAAAAGAGAGACAAGAGCCGGAGCAGCATCCAGGCAACTGTAGTTGTATGATAAAAAACAGATTCCCAGAGAACCAAGGATATGGGAACTGAACCCATTCCAAAGAAAACACAGAGGGAGCCTGGCAGACTTCCCTCAACTCTTCAAGGATTTTTAACAACACAGTGGCAGATTATCTCTCTATTGTACACTCAATCCTCTTCTAGGATGTTTCTTATTGTACCGGGGGGAAAAAAAAAAAGCAGCAAAAAAATCCTCCATCCAGTTCTGCTTGAAAAGCAAATGGAAACATCACACAACACAGAAGGAGCCAAGGATGAAGCTTTTGCTCCTGGGATTTTATGATGGTGATCAGCTGGCATGCCCATTAACTTCAAAGGAAGTGAGCAGAGTTAAACCAGTGATGATTGTTCTCAAAATCCAACCCAGATGCCCAACAGTAACTTGGATATTTTGTCAAATCAACTGGTGGCCAAAAGCATTTTACCATAAGTGCTTAACTTTGTACCTGTTCTAGCTGCATGAAAGAAAATGGCATGCCACACTAGTGATAGTCATCTTCCAACTAATAGAAAGCAATAAATAAAGGCTGGTCTACACAAGTTGGTCTGAAATTAGCTTAGCCTGATTTCGAATTAGAAAATAAAACTAGAAAATAGCAGTTTACTTCTTCCAAAACACAAACGTTACATTTTGCATTATTTCAAATTACCCACTCTGTTAAACCTTCTCACATGTAAACACCCTTAAAGCTTCCATTACTAAGGCGAGACCCACACTTAAAGACAGCAAAAGTCTCAAAACATTTCTTGGGTGTTCAGCAATGAGAGCTGCCCCAAAGCAACAACAGTCCCACTCTTTCTGTCCTTCCCAGGTAGGTTATGCTCAGATTCAGAAAAAGATTTTTCAACAGTAAACCTGCACTGCAGGTTGACACATCAGCTAAGAGAAAAAAAAACATGATTATTTCTTCCACCTCTTCAACTTTGACAGAACATCCGTGCCGTAGTCTCATGCTACCTGCTCTGTTTTGAGCCAACACACTCAGGTAACACAGCTCTGAGCCACAGCAGCACAGCCTTTACCAACAAGGATATCCCAACCCAATTCTGAGCTCCTTCTGGTCTCTAGAAGAGCCTGAAGCCATGCTGGGAGGAAAGCAGCAGTGCCACCAGTCTCCCCAGCACTCAGCAGCACAGGCACCTCCCAGAGAGAGGGAGAACATTTTGCTGCCTGCTCTAATGGCCTTATAAGTAGGAAATGCAGAGCAGGTGAGAATCACAGAAAGGCATAAGGATAGCAGGGGATAACAATCATTACTGAAGATGTCATTTCATAATATGGAAATTAACAGTCAGTATCTCACACAAGACATTTTCCAGTGAGAGTCAAAGACACGGTTTTTTAGACCCACGGTAAAACGGGTAATCCAGGAAAGAGCAACAGCAAAACCTGCAGATTATCAGAGGTGAGACTATCAGTCTTACAGCAAAGTAACAGACCTCCATCAGCAACACTCTATTTAATATACATTTTTAAAACACATAAGCCACCACATACATCCCATGGAGTGATAAGACGAATTCAGAAACATGACAAGATAAGGAGCTAGAAAACAAGCTCTGCCAGCAGAGCTGTGTACAGGTTTTGGGTTCTCTGGAAGTACCTGTGCATGACGCAGCACAAACACCGCTCAGCCACTGATCTCTCACTGCAGCACTCTGCCACCTGCTCTTCTTGCAAGGGCAATCAGCTTTATGGAACCTTGTCAGTGACGGCTTCAGTAGCACACAGAAAGCCTTTTATTTAAGGCGCAATAAACTCTCTTTCATTATATTTGCAATGAACAACATTGTACAGGGTGATTATCACATCTTGAACAGTTTCCTACACCTGTAACCTTGCCATAGCAAACCCTCTCACTTCAATGGGTCCAATTCAATCGGTTTTATTTCTCAAAGCTAACTCCTGAAGCTTAAACTTTCCACCAGATCTCACCACATATCTCAATTCTACAAGATATGAAATAATGTTAGAGATGCATAAGCATATTCATACGTTACATATGATTTCTGCTATAAATACTCTGCATCATGCCATATACCTTGAAGAAAAATGTTGTGGGTTTTTTTGCTTTGTGTGTTTCCCCTCTTCCCCACCAAAAAGGATTATTATGGTAAGGCAGATTTCAAGAAGTCGGTTTCTGAATGCTTTCATTCTCCCAGGTGTAATTTCTGGATTAAGGTAATTAAAAGATAAATACAGATGTAATTTAAATGCTAAATATATCCGCACAGACTGTGTTTTACCCCTGAAGATAGTACCACATACAATATTTACAGACGGGAACACTGTATGCTTTGAAAACAAAGCTTTTACCAAAAAATAATTTTAACATAAAGGCAATCCAAACTGCAGAAGACACGAGCATCTTGAAAATCAGAAAATACTTTAAAGCCATGCTTCTAACTTTATCATTGCTCCCAATCTGCTGGGATGATGATAAAATTTGACCTTTTCCCTTTGCATCACTGGAATTCTCAAACACCACTACAATCACTTTGAAAATCTCCTGCTTTCAGAGGTAAACTTGAAGGTCCAAAGGGAAATGGGAAAGAAATAAGGTCACAACATGCTGATTTTTCATGAAATTGGACACTCAGGTATGAATTTAGAATGTTTGAGATGAGTAATGAAGTCCCTTAGGTACTCAAAGGATGTATTTTGAAGACAGATGCTGCTGTAAGATGACCACAGCTTTCATACGCTACCTCTAACCTTCCCATCACCTATATTACACAACCTCTGTGCGCTCTCCAGACACAAAGGGCCTGAATCTTACCATTTCCATTCCAAATCCCTGCTGTCCTGCACGCAAACCCACCCATCATTTTACATATCCTGGGTGAGGAACAGTCACTACTTCTGAAGTCACTACATTTGGTACTTCCTAACTTCTTCAGTTTGATGGCCTCCTTCCAGTAATAGCTCTTACTGACGGCTTTAACAGGAAAGTACAGGAAAACTTGTCAGCAAGTAGCTGTGGAGTTGCCTGCCCCTCCAAACTACGCTTCTTTCTAATCCCCTGCAGTTCAAGGCCCGCGGGGGCAAGGATGCAGAGGGAGAGAGACACAGATACAATCTAGCAAACACGCTCTCAGCACCGTGGCGAGTATTACTGCTTCTGCTCAGTCACACACACAGCTACTGCTTCCTTCTGATGGTTTTGTAAGCACACATTGAGTTCTACCACCCACATCCTGCCAGTCCCTGCAAAGCAGAAGTGAATAAACACACTTTTACAACCCCGGGACAGAAAATGATGACACGCTCTGTGCAAAGCTGGTATAGTTTCCTTAATTCTGAACCAAAATTAATCTCTGAATGGCAGACAGAGGGAGAGGATGGAAAGGTATGTTGAAGCCTATCTGCACGAGGGATACGACCCATTGCTGGCAACTGCAGCCAATATAACACGTTCTGAAGTGCCTACAAATAACCCTCACTAGAGAAACACGTGCGGACCAAATCTGGTATTTCGCCAGAGCATGATCTTACATATTTTAATCTGTAGACCTTAGTGAGATTTACAAAGGTCTATGTACTTTTGACAGTTGGATAGCACCTGGCACACGCAGGAATGGCTGTAGCTGGCCCAGCATCATCTAGCATTTCACTGGCAAAATAGGAAAGACAGTCTACACAACCTAGATTTTACTAGTGCTTTGATGAGTTTATTTTTTACCTTCATAGGATGTTCTTTACCACATAAACCAAACCCTTTTAAAGACTCGGTTGCCTTTAAAAATTAGAGCAAGGAAAAAGAAATTGCAATATTTTCACCAAAAACAGTCCATATAAAAACTAAATTACACAACCAACCAGATGCAGCTCATCTAGTAACTTCCTCTCAGCCACCTTTTGGAGAAACTTTGATTACTACTCTTGTGCACAAATGCTCTCAAATGTGTAAGCTGTCAGAGATCAAAGGCTTGTAACCAGCCCAGGGTCGAGAAGCGTAGGACCACCAGGCAAATAAACCAATACAGAGTGAAAACACAGCCCTACAAGATGTATTTCAGTAACTGTCAGTCACAATATAACAACTGAAAACTGCCACCCGCATCCATCTGGCACATATGGAAGTAACATCCTAAATATATCTCGACTGCCACATTTTTTCCAGGTGGGTACCTCCTGCTCGTTACTGATCCAAATTACAATTCTGGTATGCTCCAGAGGAGCAGGAGAGGATTTGGTAACACTTGTTTAACACGAAGACTGTGACACAGTTTCTGAATCTGCACGCCCCCTGGTATTTGCCTTTAGCCCCCAGTGCTCAACAAGAGCCAGACCTGCCTCCTGGGAGCCTTGTGCCTGGCGGGACGGGGGCTCCAGCCAGAAGTACCTCCCACGTGCTCAGCACCGAGGCCTCCAAAAGAAACCCAGGAAAAACAGAACCTTTTAAAACTTGACTTCATCTTCCCCAGGCAACGTACTCAGGGCGTTGCCTACACATACAGCAGCACCGAGAGGCTCTCACCTCAGCTAGGTGCCGCGACTCAATCCCTCCTTCCTTACATCCATACCCTGAACTCAAGGCCTCCAGTCCTTCATTGCTGACCGCTGCGAGGAAAGGGGCACTTCTACACCACCAGCAGTGGCCTGAGCACCGGGTGCTGCACCCACACACGTGGGGCCGTGGGGAAAGTGTGGCTGGGGTAGCACTGAGGGTCTCCGAGGTTGCTATTCAGGGTGTCCAGGGAGGCACTGAGGGTGCATGGGGAAGCACTGAGGGTGTCCGGCAAAGCACTGGGGACGTGTGGGACAGCACTAACGGTGGCCCGTGTGGCTACAGAGGGGGTGTGGGGAGGCACTGAGGGTGTGTGGGGCGGCAGGATGAGCACATTGGGCGTGTGGGGTGGCAGGGTGGCCATGTGTGGGGTACATGGGGCAGCAGGGCGGGCACACATGAGGTGCGAGGTGCATGTGAGGCACCCAGCCATGGCGGGAAACTCCCCCACAGCAGGGACTTCCCCTCAGAGCCTCTTCAGCCCCGGTCTCCAGCCAAAGCCCCTCTTCAGCGGGTTTAATCCCCACTGCGGGGGGGGGGAACAAAAAAAAAAACCAAACACACAAACCAAACAAATAACCAGCCATGGTTTGTAATGCCCAGCCTTTCCCCTCAGGGATTACCTCCATTCCTACCCCCACGCTGCTGGGCCACTCCATAAACTGCCCGAAGTAAGGTGGAACCGGCCTGGCGCTGCTGGAGAACGGCTCCGGGGGCGGGGGGGGGGAACGAACGACCAGGCCCCGCCAGGCCGCTTTTTCCCGCCGCGGGCTGAGGAAACGCCGCAGGTGCATCCGGGCGGCGGCGCAGGGGCGGCGGGGGGGGGAGAAGAAGAAGACGAAGAAGAAGCGGCGGACAAAAGGGCGGCGGCACCTGCAACTCACCATCGGTAGCAACCCTGGCTGGCCTCCAGCGTGAAGTTGACGCGGGTGCCGCGGGTGAAGGGCAGCAGCACCTTGGGGATGTTGAGCTTGGAGGAGGCGGCGAGGTGAAGGGAAAGGAGGAGGAGGAGGAGAGGCACGGGGGGAGCCATGCTCCGCTAGGGGCGGGAAAGGGCGGCTGTGCCGCCGGCGGAGGGACGTCAGCGGCGGGGCAGGGCGGCCCCGGGGGGCGGAGGGGGCGAGGAGAGGGCCGGGCCTGCCCCCGAACGGGGCAGGCCCGGCCCTCTCCTCGCCCCCTCCGCCCCCCGGGGCCGCCTTCCCTGAGGTAATTTCTAGTGGCGCCAACAGCCAGGAGCGATAGGGACGTCCGCCAAGTCAAACTCCCGCCGGTTTGGGCGGCTAGGAAGGCTCCTGTCGGGGGTACATCGTGTTGGGAGAGGGCTTGGGTTTTCCTCAGGCCGCCTCAGCTGGCCCGGAGGGGTTTATAAGGGAGCGGGTGCTGGTTTGCACCCCGTTGGGGGTGTGTGGGGGGAAAAGCATGGAGTTTCAGGCACTTTTGGCCCCGGAGAGCACCTGCCACAAACCCTGAGCGGGGTGAGGTGGTGGTCCTTTTAAAAATAGGACCTATGGTTTAAAAAAACCCCAACCAAATAATACCTAAATGGATTAAATCCTAAATCCTATGGATTAGGAAACTCAAAAATACATTGAGGGTATGGTTACATTACATACTATACTTTTTCAGTGTGTACATTATAGCACTTACAGTGATGCTAACAGCTAAGCTAAACAACTGTTCTTTTCTTATAAAAATACAAATTATCTGCATTCTTATATCTTTCAAGTAAGATGACTTATTTTCCTGTATTCTTTGTGTCCTAGGAGAGGGGGAAAAAAAAGTTAGGCAGACCAAAGTGCAGAAAAAGGTGAAGAAGTCAAGACAAGGAACTTGGTGGTAGGTGAACTCTGCAAACCAGGTGAATACCACAAGCGGTCTTGGTCTGAGCTGCTTGGAGCTCCTCCAAGGAGCACAGTAAGTAGCTGGATTTCATCAGCCAGCCTAACACGAGCTTGACCTTTTCCTGTGTGTTGCTCAAAAGTGTGGCAGAACGGCATGGGAAGTAGGACAATGTAGGAAGAAGAAAAAGGAGGGAAGTTTTAACCAGCACTGACAGATCTGTAATCATTTAAGTGTGTTCAGAGCCTGGAATGGAATTCAGGAATCGCAAGTCTCAAATTGATAATTTTTTTTTTACCATATATTTTGTAAACATGTTGCAAAATATATGTTTTATCTCCTGCTGGTGATTGGACTTTGTAGTGGATGATATTGTACTACTCAGTTCACTTTGTTACAGATATTTTTGCTGAAGACTTAAATGAACTGGTGATCTCTGTAGCGATAAACACGATTCTGTATGATGGAATTTGTGTATTTAATAATTTGCTTTTTTAGAAAATTTGAACACACCTGAAAGTACTCTGAAAGACCGTTATGTTTTGTAAGTCAAAAGTCAGGCTGACAGTCTTCATTTGTCCTTGTTGTCAGGCTGTGTTCATATGTATCATTATTTCAACATATGTTTAACAGTAGGATCTCTTCAGCATTCATGGTGCATGGGAAAAGTCATGCTCCTGGAATTAATCAAACCTATTTAGTGAATGAAGTTATTGTGTGGAGGATCTGTCTGTCATTACCTCGACAGAAGGACGGTGTATATTCAGTGAGAGAAGGGATTTTAAAAAGGGGAGAATCATCTTTGAACTAAGCTACTTGAATTCTGCCCCAAAAGATCAAATGCTGTCCAAGCACACCACCTGAGAGTTTAACCAGTTCTAATTTAGGTAGTACAGCAGTTAAGGAATTCTTATCTATTCTAAGTGAGTAAACTTTCCAGGACTTTTTATTTACCTAGGAGCATTTTTTTTTCAATATTTATTCACCTAGTGTTTTATTTATCAGTACCTCAGCAAGGCTATTCCATTTTCTCTCCCAGAGGACTGTGTGCTGCTGGACAGTTCACTTCTTGCTGCAGCTTCTGTTGGTATATTACTCATTTTCTGAATGCACATCTTGAAATTGTGTGGTCTGATTTAGAGAAGAGCTGAACTTTACAGCTGCAATTTAAGTCACTGGGAGCTGGGCCCAGAAAGATATATGGTATTAAAAGCTCTGGCAAATCAAGCCGCTACACCTTAAATTGCTCCCCAAAATACAGAGTTGGTTTTTTTTTCTTTATTCTTTCTGTCAGTCAATCCATAACCTTCCTTCATAGGCATGTTATGAAGATAAGTTCAGTAAAGACTCGGCTATTAGGGAGGGGTGTGATAAAATAGCTTGTGATTAAATCAATACAATGTGTTTACAGTTAGTACAGTCACAGCTGAGTAGATAAGATGTAGATAGCGAGCACCTTGCATCCTGTGCAATGAATGAGGTGAGAAAATGTCTGTATCCCAGTACCTCCTTGCTTTTAAAGGTAGGTTTTGCAGTCTCAGAATGTCTTTACGTTCTTTCATCAGTAGTTATGGTGATGAGTATTCAGTGTGTAACCGGAAAATTATTGTTATTCTCAAATACTTCTTAGACTTGAGTGATTTTCATAAGGAACAGCAAAGTGCACTTGGGACCTTAAAGCTTTTTTGATGAAACGTGACAGTTAAGTACAGCAATTAAATACCTGACATATCTTTCAGTGCATACTCAAAAGCATGCTAAGAAGTTGTAAGAGTAGACAATTGTAAGGCAGGAGACACTGATGAGCAGCTCTGCCATTTCTGTTACACAGTGAAATTATGAAGTGAATTTTCTGCTTGCTTAAACTGAAAGTCGTGCATTGCAGCACTGTGTTTGCGTTAGAGACAATTTTGGATAGAGGAGAGTAGGCTAGGAGGCAGAGAGTGCAGCTGCATGCTTGGTGAGAAGTTATTAAAATCATGGTTTGACTTAGCATGGTTGCTGCAGTGCCCCACTGTCTTTTTCCATACTGCAGTGATGAGACCAGTACGGAGCTGGTGCGTCCCTCAGACTAAAATGAGAGTGCAAAGATACCTCCAGTTAGTGGGGTGGTTAGCTGGCATGGTGGAGGATTGGAACAGGATAGACGTATTAGAAATATAAGATAATTTTACATGCATACAATGTACACCTGAGCAAGTCTGATAAAGAACAAAAATGGAAATTTCTTAGTCACAAAGAATGCAATTATACAACAACAGAGGGAGTACTTTAATGAGCTGCTTAATTGTGAGAGGGATAAAGGCAAACAATAAATGGTTATTCTCCAAGCAGCTGAGCCATTTGTGGAAGAATTACGTTTTAAAGAGATTTAAGAGGCAATCAAAATACATGCAGTAAATAACAAAACACAGGTGCTGATAATGTTTCTACTGAAATCTGAAAATAAAAGGGGGAGAATTACTGAAAGATCTTATGAACTCACTTGTCTGGTCTGAAGAGCTGAAAACACTCCCAAGGAAGCAAGCAGACATATACTTGGATTAAATCTTTTAAATTAACCAGTTTCTGGCGGAAAAATACTTTTTTATAAAGCTAGAAAAAACCTGTATCAGTATAGCATGAGGTGATCTTCTGTTTGCAGTGAAATAATTTAAAATCCATGTTCAGAAAAACAAAGTATTTTGAATGGCACAGTGATGATGGTGCCTGTTTGCCTGTCTTCCCTTTGATGCATCCCTCGATGCTTCCCCAGCCCTCAGATTTCAAGGGTACTCAATATGTGTGTCTCATGTCTTTCGGCACTACAGGGACTTGCGGGGCTCATCATGTTCAGGAAGGCTAAACCAACTTGATATGAGTACTAAGCATGTATCTAATATTAGGGTTATGCGTACACGTTTTCCTGGATTGAGGCCTGAGTCTCTGATAAATTTTGAATTAAGAAAACCTCAGGTTCTAGAGTTCATTCAGGAAAAAAAGGTTACTAAAAAAACATCTGGCCAAGGAACACCTGACTTTATTTTCAGGCATTTCATATTTTAAAATTCTGAATAATTTAAAATCTTTAAAAATGCTCCTCTACCAAAAAAAACCCCAAAACCACAAAGCAGATGAAACCCCCCAAAAACACAACTCTGAATAATTGCAACTCAGAAGGTGAAATTCCAGCAAAATGATAAGGCAACTAGGTGTGGAAGATTATTTTAAAGTGTACTGGGTCAAGCTAACTCAAAACAGTTCCAAGCATAACTCTTGCAGGTATGACTATACTTGCGTGTTAACAGTACAGGGCTGGCTCTGTGTAGTGTCAGCAGCTAAATGCATTGTGTACAATTTAATTGTAAGAACTGTCTCATTAAACTGGAAGAAACAGGGCTCCCACAGTAGAATGATGAGAAATATTCTGCGCTATCATGCTCCTGAACCTCTCAAATAAAATAATATTTGATTTAAGGGCTAAAGAGTGACTGGCAAATAATACTAACACATTTAATGAAAAGACTGTTCCTCTAGGGATGAAGCTCTGGTTGAGAAGAGATGGGGAGTTGCCTACACCAGGCCCAGTAGGAGATGAAAAGGGCAGGGTAAGAGACTTGGAGAAAGAAATTGGTCTGGGAATAGTAACTTAAGAGGAGAATAACAGTGATGGGCCTTTTTTTGTCTGATGCTGTCTGTGATTAAGCTGAAGAAGTATCCTGCAAAAATTGCTGGGAAGGATGGTCAGTTTTCTTCCTCCTTATCAGGCTTCATCTTAGAACACTTCAGCTGCCCTCTTTGTGTCCATCTTACCCATCGCTGATCTCAAAGTACAGTGCTTTACCTGTATTTCCTGAAGCTCTGATGGCTCTCATCGCTGTGCTTTTTTCCTGCTTAGTTTGCTGTCTGGTTCCATCCTCATAGCTGAGGAGCCTTGCAAAATATCTCCACCAAAGAAAACATCAGTCGAAGAAGTATTTAAAGTAGTCCAATATATGAAAAGACACTTAAAAACCAGTCAATACAGGAACAAGATTACAACTGGTATCCCTTAGTACTAGCAAAAGGCTTATGGGAATTAGGAGTTCATAGATTATTGTATTTGAGCATGTGGTTATAACCATCCATTATTTAAAAAGCCAATGGAAGATCTTACATACATACAAATGTACACAGTCGTTAAGCTTGACTGGCAAAACTCATTAATTAGGCATTGATCCCGCCACCAGAAGTGCACGGGATATGTTCCTGCCTCTGCATTAAGTCTCTCTTCAGCTGCTCCTGTCTACTCACAGAGATCCAATTGCAAGAGGGGGCATTACACTTCATTACTTTAAAATAAGTATCCTAGACTTACAGAGTACATAAAACAACATTCCTTTTTCAATTATTTTTTTATCACTTTCTCTGCTAGTAGAGTTATCATGTTCCATTTACTGCATTAGACTTTCTGTATTTTCATAACGCTTATTGAAGATTTTATGAGAACATCCTCTCAGCCTTACAGCAGAGATAATGATGGATTGATAGCATCTGTAAAACTGAATGCTTTGGTTTTGCCTGCCAGTATTTCCCTTCCAAGAGAAGATGTTTGGCCAAAGGAAGGAATAAATTCACTAAATTTCTAAAATTAAGGCAGCCAGTTAATGGTAATAAGGAAGGAAAATTTTAAAATTCCATCAAGGTTGATTTCCTTCAAATTATTCAGAAGGAGCACTAGTGTTTAGAAAATCAGTAAAAGGGCCAAACCTGCCATTCTTTGCATAGTCTAATCTGCCAGGGATGTCACTGGAAGTTCTGAATGTGGACCAGGTAAGTAAGGCTGCGTCCCAAAAGAGAAATGTTGGTCTTCTTTAAGTCTCTGTTCCTATCGTATTAATCTGTTTGATATGCAAGCCTTTCTCAGATGGTATAAAACCCCAAGACCTTACTAAATTATTCAGGATGAGCCTGATAACACTGAGATTATGAAACAGTAACATCAGATAAAAATAAACGTTTTTCACTTCAGAGTTTATCTACCTTTCTAATGTAAATTTATGGTTATTAAAGTAGGTTATTTATAGCTGTCTTTTCAAACTGTTACATAATAGTGCTTTTGCCGTGCGCTTTTATACTCAGATAGAAATCGTGTTAATGAGCTATTCACTGAACAACTGAATGAATGCACAAGTGATAAGAATCCACAAGAAATAGAGACAAGTAAGAAACAAACAAACAAAAATCCCAACCTTTGTTTCTGCTTTAAAAACATCAGGGAAATTTAGTAGAACATAGTAGTCTTAAATCTTGAAAACAATTAATACAATTTATAAATAGGCATGTGGATATGTTTAATGACTTAGTTAATAGCACTATGGAAAGTGAATTATGAACTTTTCAAGGTTACTTGGTTTCAAATTATGGTATGTACACCTCAGAAATTTTAAGTGGGCAATCAAGTACGATAATTCCGAGCCTTTTCAAAGGTTAACACTGTTCTGAATTGGTTTGTTATTTTCTATGCTTTAAACACCAACATGGGGCAATTTATGAAATTCCATCATCTTTTCTGTTTTCCCCATTCTCTTCCTGCAGTAGTCTGCTGACCTCACTTATCTCAGCACTGGCAATGGTCAAGAGGGCTTCTGTTCCTGCACAGCAAGGCTGTCAGGCTTCCTCTGTTTCTCCATATATACTGGTAGTATATAGTGTGCATTTCAACTGTAAAATTACATTTTTTATTCAAAATAATTTTTTTTTCCATTTGAATATATACAGAAGTACAACAAATTTGGCACCTTTTGCTAACCTTGGAGAAACCTAACACAAATTCTGTTACGTGTATAAGTCCTTCCAAAGGAGATTTCACTTTCAGCAGTAGAATGATAGTTGAGAAGCAGGAGGTGCTGCAATACACAATGGAATATAATGGATCATGTACACATTGCACTGAAGTAAGCTGATTTCTATTTTGTCTCCTTAATTCCTTTCAGAGTCACTTTTTTCCAGGTAGGCCACCTACCAATCAAGTTTCCTTGGGGAATGGAATAAAGCTATCATTCATGAAGCGCAAAAACAAAAAAAAAATCTTCAATATGAATTTGCAACTGCAGATTTGTAACAAAGAAGTTAAATACAGTGTCACTGAGACAAATTCAGTGCAGATAGTGAGGCACTGGATGGAGATTTTAAAGGTCTCTTGTTTTTTAAAAATACTTTCAGGATCTTGGTAAATCAAGGTCTAGTCCCAGCAACACAGACACAGCTTGCATGAGTAAAATTGTGCCCAGGCCAAAGTATGGCACAGCAAGCCAAACTCCATGGCTTTTGAAACTGAGGTCTGAATCATGCTGCTTGTAGCCATCTCTACATGCATACAACTTTTTCCTTTTTTCATTTTTGTTTCTGTGTTGACTCTGACTCATCCTAGTTACATGCAAGCCTGATTTTCACTTTTGCTCTTTCTGTCCTGCATCTTACACTGCCACTTTACCACTGCTATGGCATGCTTCACAGGTATTTAATTATTGTGTTTTCACAGCTGCCCATTACGCCCATTTTGTGGACATGCAACAAAGCCACATGAAAAAAATCAGAGATTGTGCTAGAAATTCCATTCTTAAAGTTCGATATCCCTCCCTAACATACCATGCACCTTCCCAGTCTACTGTATGTTTGGGTTTCCCAGGTGGCCTATATCATGTCGGGAAATGTGATTTGGATGACATTTGGAGGCTGACTAGGACTTTCTCCAGAGAGGACATTGGCATTAGCTCTTGCTGGGCACCTGGAAATCTTGCACGCAGCCCCTGTGCACACTAAAATCTGTACAGATCTGAGTACAATAAATCTGACTGTACTATCTGGCCCGATGTTCCACTGAACAACAAACATCTAAATTGCCACGGTGGATATATGGAGAAGATCTAGGACACCCTGACTGCTGCCCGATTCTGGCGCGACCACTGAAAGTATAGTCTAGTCCAGTTACAATGACCTTCACGTAGGTTTAGGCCCCTACTTTACCTTTGAGATGGGATCTTCATTTCTTAAGTCGACGATCCAGATGATTAAACGTGAGTGTGTATGTAATGATGCAGACAGCATCCAATAGGACTTAAAAGGCAGAGTGCCCTTTTTTTTTTTTAAACTTTAGCAGAATTTTCTCAGCATCACACATTAGGAACCTGTGTCCGCCTTTAGGCATTTTGTAGAATCTTCTTCTAACCTAAGTAAAGAATCTGCTTTGACTAGAATCTATAATGAAAAGTTTAGTAAAACAAGGCACATCCTCCAAAGAACTTTATGGCTTCCTATGAAAAGGCCTATTGGTTCATCAATACAGGTTATTAAAATGTTGATAATTTAAATGCATTATTACACTTTTATACTTTTTGTGAACATTTGTGCTAATAAAATTTGATCTCAAAATGTTTGTGAATGAAGGGGGTTCATTTCAAGAGCATGTGAATATTCATTAGTATTTTTCGTATTATTCTTCTAGCTCTTTGGTACAAAATTCAAACAACAGGATTTGTACTTGGAAGACACTAATTAGAGCATTTTAAAGCTGCTGTATAAATTACACACTTTTTTACATGCTGAAGTATAACAGTTTCAGAAATAATTCTAGATGTTCTGATGATGTTTATAACACATCTAAGTTTTAATACATTAGTTTTTATATCAGTGGCAGAACACTAAGAAACTGCCCTTTTTTGTGTGGCTTGGTAATGTTTGTTCCAAATATATTTTTTGCTTACAGAAATGTCTGCTACAGATACTGTATCAAAGTGTCAGAGAAGCGTGAGGAATTTCCTGATATCTAGAAAAAACTAAATGACTTTGACAAGGAAGCATGTCCTGCCAACATGATTATAGCTATAGTAGTCATCAGTTTAGTTCAATTTGTTCATCTTTTTCTTTAGGCTTGAATAACTATAAATTTTATACCTCGTCCTCTTTGGCTCAAATACCTAAACAAGTTTTGACATTCCAAGGATATTCTAGCCAAGCCACTTTTAACAATTTCATAGAAGGAAAAATGCTTAAGGTACTGCTTGTTAGCTCAATGATTCCATAAATAGCAAGTGAAACAGGTATGCAGAGGTGATGTTTCCTCTTTTTTTTAAATTGGTGTTGTTTTTTTCATTAATTAGCCTGTTTTTTCACATGTCACATAGAAGTCTGTGGAAATTGCAGGTGCTTCTACTTGCAGAGGTTTGGGTGGTTGGTTTGGGGGTTTTTTGCCTTTTTTTCCCCCCTTCAGATTAGGGATAAATCACAAGTCATCCTGATTTTCACTCTCAACACTCTTATTCTTAGGTAGGAAATTTAATTCATTAGGCTGTCAGTTTTCAATTCAGCAGGAGGCTAATATTATTATGTCCCAAGGATCTGTACTGTAGTTAGTATTTCATACATTCATTAATTATCCAGAAAGGCAGAAATGAAGGGTGGAACAAAAAAATGAGGTTAGCAGGAATTACAGATGACAAAATTGTTTAGTGTAAGTCTTTGTAAGAGAAGGCTGTGATGAACTTCATGGAAACAGAACTAGACAAATTGGCAGCATAATGGTTGCTGAAATTCAGACATTAACAAACACAGGGTAGAGCACGTTAGACTGAAAAATCTGAACTGCTTGGACACATGGCCCTGTTCTAACTTATCACTAACTGCTAAGGAAAAAAAGAGAAAAAAGAGCACACAGCACAATTAAAAACTCTTCTCAACGCCCAGCAGCTGTCCAAATCTGAATAAGGGGTTGTAATACAAAAAATAGCATAGAAAAGACACCAAATACAGTGGAAAAATATTAGTTCCTTTTTTTTTTTCTTTAAACTTTACAATAAGGTAAAGTCATTCTATCTCACATGAGATATGATAGGAGAGGGCCGTACCTCTAGTAATTCCTAAATCCAGTCTGTTTTGTTTCTGACGCAAGAAGCTGGAAGGCCATTGTTATAACACATGCTGGGTTGTGTAGGAATCTGTGAAGATCATTTGCCTCCCTTTGCTTTTCATTATCAAGCTCAGTGCCATTTGGTGATACTCTCTTGAATGTACTCTGTCGATTTATCAAGAGAAGATCTGCCCTCTACAAGATGTCATAAGTCTACTTTTATTCGTTTATGATCATTCTGAGCAAATCAACATCAATCTTCCATTATATTTCTCCTAACTAGCTGGCATCTTGATGACACTGTTTTTTATGTTCTTTATAAATATTTCCTCTTGGGATCCTGGAGACACATTTGTATTCTCCTTTTTTCCCCCATTTGCTTTTCTTATTGGTTTTTGGTTCCTTTTGAGTAAGTTCTCACTATCTCAGATCAGTTCTGTGCATAACACGCATACTAATCGGGGGATAAAGAGACGGGAAGATCAACTTCTAAGTTCATTAGTATTACACACACTGAGGTTAGAGCCAAGGTTAGTTGCACTTTAAGCAACAGTAATCCTACAGGACTAAACAGTTTTGTTAGATGAACTCTGCTCCAGCGTGAAATTGCAATTTTTAACTTTTTCTCCAGTGGAACTGCCAAACAGCCCTCTGTAGTTGTGGTGGTAACCCAGAACCGAAACCACAGGAGGGTGTTTCTCAACAGGTTTTCATGCAATTTTGAAGTTTTGGCTCATTTTAGTAACAGTAGACCAACGTTGTTCTTACTTTTCTCACGTAAGAGATTTGCAACAAGTCGCGTGAAACATATGAATAAAATCTGAAGAATCTCCACATAGACCAATACTGGCTTATTTTACAATTACGGAGTTCTACTTAAAATGCGTAAGATTCTTTAAGAGTTTCGGATTATAAGAGCCCCACAAAGTACCATGCTGTTTTATATAACTAGGTGCCTGACATCATTCATAAAGGAAAAAAGATTTAAAGCAACTCTGCAGCATGTAGTTTCTCTTTGTGAGTTATTCTCTCCATATTTTTATGCAATAGCGTAAATTAATTACAAGGATGCCAATTTTAGTGCTGTGTTTATCAAATGAAATTACACAGAGATTCCCATTAGTATGTTGTATGAAGGCCTACGTTTTTGGAAATATTTAGGTTGATGAAAAATTAATTTTTCACTTATTAGTTCCCATTTCACAAACAGAATCTTCTTTGTTCACACTGGACGGCTGTAACAGCTTTGAGTCTTTGATTATTACCAATTATTTGGATAAAGATTTGTTATTATTTGAAAGTTTGAGCCTTTTGGCTCTACGTAATTAATAGGACAGGATGAAGGGGAAAAGGCAGTGAATTATTCACTAACATTTGGCTTAATTACAATCAAATGACCCTTTCAAATTGAAAAGCACTTGGTGAAAAGCAGAAGACAAATGAGATTTTTCTCTATAAATAATGAATGAACCCCCAAATTTAGTAAAACAAGAAATACCCTATACTATTTTGTAGCTTTGTAATATGATGTACTTTGTTTTTGTGACTTCAAATCACATTCTGTTTGACCTTCATGGAGCTTTTCTTTCAGATCTGATCTTGCATCTGCTTAGCTTCAGGGACTGTAATTCTATTCCACTTTAAAAAAGTACACTGAAAGCTCCATAAAGAGTTTTTCCTTCCAAATTATGCCCGATTTTCATCTTGCAATGAACTAAACAGATGAGTTATTTTGCAGGACTATGTGCATGTGCAAATACAACATTTGCAAAAAACATCATTTGCTTCATAACTCAAATATTAAGCAATATCGCAGTCATTCGACTATGCTCTTAATCCTAGATCTTCTTGTAAAGGACATAATTTAATTATAAACAATTCAGTAGAGCATAACATATTCTTTCAGTGCAAAAACTATCTGTAAAGGATATACATATTTTATTGACTTTCTAAATTCTTTAAAAAATCGCATCATTATAATTACAGGTGCTCTGGCCCTCAGCAGATTTGTGCATGGCTTACCCTTGTACACTTTATGCCCTCTGACTTGTTATATTGAAGTTGCATCTTTTGCTATAAATTGATCCAGATTTGTGAGATGAGCGTATCCGAAGTGGATGTGTGGCCTGGAGTTCACACTTGCTTGCATTTTGCAAATACTGTCCAAATCCTGCTATAGACGCTACATTCCTTTCCACTGGCACTGCGATGGTGTGGGTAGAGACCAAAGTTCAACTTTGATGACACAGAAGGCCAAGCAAGGTATCTTTTTAACCAGATAAATCTACTTTTCTTTCAGAGAGGTCTGTAATGAATTGCCAAGTAGGAAATGGAAGTTTTTTTAATGTTTTCTCTACTTAAATGAAAAAAAAATTAAAAGTCTGTCTTTTAACGCATTAGAGACAATTGGAGAGGACACATCCTTCCCAAAACAGAGCTTATCTGCCCTGCAAGCTGGGACTTCTAGTTCAGGCTGGTGACCTGAATTTATATCTGGCTATTGCTTATATCCAATTACATACTTACATACATTATGTGTTTGCATTTTGCTGCAGTTCATTGTTTACTCTTCATCTGTGTTGCCTTTTTGCCTGATAACGGAGCAAATCCCCAGCGCGCTAGCCTACATTGATAATGAATGAGTAACATTAATTACATTTTAGCTATGGTATTACGAATGGGTATTACATACTTGCCTTAGTAATGCAGTTGAAATAAGCAGATATACTTCGCGAACTGCTGAAATTTAGCTTATTGTGAAGTGTAAGGATTTGTTTTTTGATTAATGAACCAACAGCTTATGTATCTGATATTGAAAAAGAGAAGGTGTCTGAAGTTTTGTGTTTACATGGAACTGTCCTTCACCCCTTTTCCTCCTTCCCTTTCTCCCAGCTATCCCTTGTGTCCTGGCTTATACGAAGGGCAGACAAATGTGATTGTCTAATAATTAACAAAGTGGGTAAACTGCTCAGTAGTCTAAGGCAGACACCAGGAAGGAGGAACATTCTCTAGAGAGGTCAAATTAGTGTGTATGCTGATGAAATTAGAGAGGGATAAAGAGTACCTACCCTTGACTCCATCACTGCTAGTCAGTCAGCTCCGTACAAGTGCTCCAGCAAGAGGGAAAGACGAAGCATGGTCAAACCCAAAGCACATTGCACTGCCAGGAGACAGCATCAATCTGTGTAAATATTATGTGTAGCTGATTTCAAACCCAGCCAGAATAACTTACAATCTTCTGTTTCTGGAGCTAAGTATTTACTAGGGAGTTTGTTTCTAATTATCTGTAACTTGTCGTTATCTGTCAGCTCACCTCGAGTCCAAAATATGCTATGAGGTTTTGTGGTCTTCTCAGTAGGACGCTGTCGTCATACCAAATGAATGGAGAATTTGCAGGGGAATAAAAGTAATCTGTGGTGACTGATCTCCTGCCTCTGGCCTTCCGCTTAAACACACTGGAAAGTATGGAGAAGGTGCCTCCCAAAGGCTTAGCTGTCTTGACAATTTAAATGAATGAAACATACTGGAACGGTTTGGCTGGGCTTATATGGAAGGTGGCTTCCAATTTGGGTTAGTTTTGCACCATGGAGAGGGGAATATTGGGTTTTATAAGGAGGGTAATCCATTCAGGGAAAACAAAAACCCCACTATTCAGTTTTGCTTTCTTTTTTACCAAATGCCACTGTTGAGTCATGCAAATGTTCAAATAAAGCAATAATAGCTTGTCAGAGGACAGGCTGTTATAAAACATACAGACAAGTTCAAATAAAATTATGTTAAAAATTTTGTAAAAAATTAAAAGAACTCTGAAAAGTTAGGAAATACCATAATAAGATTACTCGGTCAAACTTAATATGCCTCTTTTTTCACATGTAAGATTTTGTAATCTTCAATTACCTCTTCAGACAGTGCTGGTATATGGACAGGGACCTTTCAGAAGCAGCCCTGCTCTACTCAAGGGCACAGAAAGGATGATATGTAGCTATTTTGTTTTCTCCTCATTTTTCAAACGTGTGCCCTGAAGCCTTATCTACTGCACATAATTCAAACCATGCTTTGGAGAAGAATAATTAGTTTCCTTTTCTGTCACATCTAGCCATCACTAGTGAACAGATCTCCTCAACATTTCTCCAAGCCAGAAAAGTTGTATTTGTCATCATTATAGGAGGAGTGGTATTAATAATACTAAATATGCTGGTGGACAACTGAGCCACAGATGCACCATTCACAAGTAGCTACTCATTCGAAATGCCCTGGTTTAGGGACGTGCTTAAGGATTTCTGACATTGGTATGTTCAGGTTTTACTTTTGTTAATTGTATGTATAAACAAGTCTGTAATGCCAGCTACAAAGTGCCAACCTCCGGCACCCCCTAAACAACACATTATTAGTGAGCATTCGTGAAAAGCTTTAGTCCTAGTTATTAAGAACTCCGTTTCAGAGGCAAGGTTGATACGGCTCTCAAATGGGGAGAGCCCAGAAAGAATAAGCTTCATTGCATATTTTGGTTCACCATACTCTGCCATAACAGTTTTTTTACATAGATGTGAAGTTGCAAATTCCTGGGGGCTCCGCCAAGTCCCAGTTGGGAGATTTTGTCCCCCTCCTCGTAGCCACATAACCCAAGGATATATAGATTTTACAAAGATAAATAATATTAACTGAAGCACCAAGAAAGACCAGGCTGACCCAGTAGAATTTACTCACCTTGAAGTTAATCCCTTATTTCCTAAGAAAAAAATAATAGTTAAACTCGAGGCAGCAGCAAATATTCTAATGAGTCTCAATGATTAGAGAGAACTGAGTAGGAAGGGGAAATGGAAGCTGCAACACACAGCAGTGAGGAAGCTAGATTGTCTCACCCCTTGTTTTGGTGATTTTTCCCAGCTTTTCTAGCAGTGAGGGAAATAAGAAAAGTCTCCACCCCCTGCTGCGGCTTTAAATCACCACACACCCCAAATCAAGATGATATAAACTGCAATTAATGCAGCACTAGTACAAGAATTGGTGTAATCACAGTAGCTAAATGAGAAGGGTGCTAATTGCTGGTCATTGACATACTTCAGTTGATGAGCAGCCTATTAGCCTTAGAAATAAGGGAGGTTTATTACTATCACGTTGCGTGATTAGCACATCTTTGTCAAAATAACTTCCTGTGGAATAAAAATAAGAAATGAGCTGCTCCTTACATATTAAGAGGAGTTTTGCTGAGATAGCTGAAAAATGTGTTTTTGTTTTGCTCTGATTGTGTTAGTCAGATGGAAGATGGTGAAGAAAACACAAGGGGCTCATCTTTTTCGGAAACTCTCTTCCTCTGTGAGACAATATGAAGGATCCCTGGTTTTGATACTTTCTAAAAAGCAAGTATTTCTTAAACTGGGATAACATCAGGGTGCACTACATCCCTATTTGTTCCCATATTGCTTCTATTATCTTTTTTTTATATAAATACATGTATATATATCTCCTATGGTTCTTCACCAGTAGGAATTTTTATTGTAATACAGCTAAGAAATATTATTTTGTTCTACAGAAAATAAACACAGATCACATCTTGGATGTGGCAGTGTGATGCAGCAATACTTGCCACAACTAATTTTGGGTAGATTCGGGCCGACAGCTGCTCTGGCCACCCACCAGAGCACCCCCGAGTCGTGCTGTAGCCACATAGCGCCAATGCAGGCTCTCCTTTGGCACTCTGTTTTCTTGCTGGTGGGGTTTATCTTCACTTCACTTCACTTCCTAGATTTCTGGCAGAGCAAGCACTGTTGCAGAGCCCTGTCTACTCCCTCTAATTTCTGTGAGCAGTATATGCAGTTCTGGTTCAATAGTAATTAAGTCCATTTTAAAAAAAATGTTGCTTAAAGTGACTGAAAAAGGGGTTTTAAAATACTACTGAGAAGTTCCTTAGGGAATTTGATCATCATGACCTGAAGTAGCGTTCTTTGCCCTTTGAAAATAAAAATATCCCTAGCATCCCTGTGTATGCCACTTTTCGTTTGAATTGCTTTGTGTTTAGTTCTTTCCTTCTATAACCACAGTTAGGCTGAATGCACTGGTGTACGGCAATTATCTCGGAAGCTGCGTGGCCTTATTCAACTACATTTTACTATGTCTGTCTTCTTGTGATCATACTTCATCGTCATTCAGCAGCTGAAACATCTGTTCGGTAATGCCAGCCATACGGAGCTGGATCGCACTAGCTGCTTGTTTGCTAAAACAAGCAATTCAGAATGTTGATATTAATTCATGATGCCTAATATAGTTTGAGTGCCAATTATCTGATAATTCACCTCTAAGTTGTGCCGTGATATTTGAGAACAAATAAAATGTCCAATTTAGTTATCGCATGACATTCCTATCTAAAGGTGTAAACATCTCATGGTGCCGGGGAGGGATTTCATCTGAAGGCCTCCGATTCTGAAGGGCTGTTTCTGAATAGTTCTGAGCTTATCAAACCTACAAAGCCTGGAATAAAGCCAGGTTGTTTAGTAATGGTTCGTATTGTTGTAGTTCCTTCGCTTTTCTTGGCTGTGCTCAGGTAAATATTGATAATGAAATTCTTTCAGGGTATCACTTGAGGTGTTGTTACGTTGCGATTTATGAATCTAAAGCTAGTTACAGAAGTATGAAAATATCAAAGAGGAATAGTGGATTTGGAAATGTTTCAGGTATGTTTTGTGTCCTGACGATTCTTCCCACAAGCCCCACCTCACTTCCTTCGCTCAACCCCTCACTTCTCTTGGGACACTGGAAGTGTTCCTACTCGTTGCAAACCCTAGTTGTGCTGCTGGTGGCAGAAAACTCTTGCTCCTGGTTATGCTTTATGTGCCTGGCTTTAACCTGTAACAAAGGAATAGTCAAATATAACTGCCCTATATATTTAATACAGAAATCTGGTTTAACTTAGGTTTTTAGAGCAGATTATTTCAAGGGAACTTGAACTTTCATGTGTATTTGCTTTCCAGCGTAAGCTTGCATGTCCTTCTGTACAGTACCTTTTCTAAAGAATGTTGTAATGCCAAGAAATGTGTAGTGTGTATATAAGGAACATATCAATGATTCTTATTAATCTTTTCTCATGAGGCTGTTGGGCTCGACATTTTAGTCCGTTCCTAGACTTTATTCCAGTGGGAATTCTCCTTTCTACTTATTGATATCTTTAGAAATATTCTGTAAAACCGCTTTTCCTTCCCCACCCTTCCACCCCCAATTCGATTAAGTACCAATACTAATTACTAGGGAATTGTTACAGTTGTTAATGGGCAAGGTGCACAAGGCCATCAGAAACAAAAAGATGTCGTGAAATCTGATATTTCATCTTTTCCCGGTAGCATAAGGAATAGTATACTTTTAAACATTTTGCCAATGTTTATTATACTTTTACCCCCAGCTGAGTATTAGATGTCTGAATTGTCTATTGAATGTACTCGGAAAATACAGAACAGAAATTTGTGTTTTACTTCGCCACTTTCTTGCATACTGTAAACTGACTAAATCTCAATCATATTATCAAAGCACTTAAAAATCAGAGCAGAGCAAATATCAACTAAATGTGCTCACTTGAACATGCTAATTATTAGATGGAAACAGTTTTTCTGTATCTGGTTGTTCTTAGGACTGAATATTAATGAAAACTTTACATATTATACACAACCCTGTTTATTTGGATAGCTATTAGAGTACTAGACATCAGGTTGTCTCTGTAATTGGCAATGAAATTACAAAATTATATACCATATATATATATTTACAAATACACTCTAGGAGAGTGGACACAAACTAATTCGGAGACAAATTTGCAGTAACAGAGACTGTGTTATTAACTTAATTGTATTTCTCTCCTGTGCTCTTGTTCACCGTGTAAAGTAGCTGCCTGTACTTCTGGAGGGACCTGCAAAGGAATCCCTTCTTAGAAAAATTTTCTTGCTTCAGAAAGCACCTCATTGTACTAAACATTGTTTTCTCCATTTTGATAGTGACTTGCAGATGTTTACAGCGTATGAGAGTTAAGTCAAGTCGTATGGCTTCCTTCACTGGTTATCAGCTCAAGGCATTAAGCTGAGTCCCTCTGGTGAATTTGAAAAGGCCATTTAAAGTCTATTTTGGATAAACCCTTGCTGGGATTTGTATAATCTGAGTTCTGTTGCGATAGCCTACATCTCTCATTTTGAAAATCACATGACAGTGAAGGCACGAAGTGGTGGTCAGTGGTATCATGCTCTATTGTTTTAAAAACTGAGGATTTCAGTTCGATGTAATTCAGCAAGGGAGAAGGACTTAGGCTAATAAGAGCGAAGATAAGACTGTGAGGAGAATAATGATATCTTTAAGGAATATCCAGGCCTTGCTTTTCCAGTTGCTCTGAGCAACAGCGAGGGAAGAAAACTGTATCAGTTTCTGAGCTATAAAAAGCACAGACCTTTTTCTGCTCTGCTGGATTACAGGAATCAATAATTTCACATTTTCTACCCACCATGGAAATAAATGCCTGATCTCAGTCATGTCACCACGTGGCAGATCAAAGCCCTCAGGATCAAAGAGATTAAAGTAGCACAGGTTCTCAAAATATTATTTTCTGATTAAAAAACACTAATTAAAATTTCTGTAGAAATTCATGTAATGAGTTAGTAAAAATTTTACAGAAGTCAGTCTCAATATAAATAACAATCCCATTCCTTTATGTTCCTTTAAAAGCGTTTCATCCCTGATTTTATCTGTAGCACGTTTCTTCATGTTAACCTCTTTCAAAAGCCTCAACTCAAAGGAGTTTGACAGTAAACTATTTGTGACGTGGGTTTTATTTCAGTTCTGAGGGTGTTTCGCCCTTGAAGGAAGGATATGCTGCATCTCATAACTGAAACAAAATGAGCTGATTTGCACACTGATTTTTTTTCCCATAGAGGACAGGCTGTTGTGACAAGAGGTGGGGATAAGACCTTGGAGGTAGCTGCATGGGTCAGGCCTGAGCAAACCTGCTGGGAAGATTCCAACTCTTGCGCTATTCCAGCTCCAGGCAGTAACTGGAAAGTTTCTGGGAGGTTAAAATAATACCGTAAGTTGCTACAACTCTTAATTTGGCATCGTACTGCTTCACCTGTGAAGCAAGCGATCCGAAGGTTACCTCACTGATACAGGTTATGGATGAGTGGATCCATCGTCCCAATTTTCATAGTATCGTGAATTTGCTGCTGCTGACTTTTGTCTCTAACTTCACTGTTACTTGATGTGGAAAAACCCTTATCATATTTCACCATTCATCATGTTTAAGTCATTTCACCATCATGGAACACCAGAACTAAGAAGTCATTTTCTGTTCTATGGGAGGTTGAGAAGGTGATGAAGGGCTTTTGCCACATTCCCTCAGTGTACTGAAGAATGAATGTGCAACAAATTACCTGAACAAAATTTTTAATAAACTGGCACAATTCTTGGCAGGCCCAACTGGCCAGTCTCTTTCATATGGGACATTAGTCAGGCTAAACTGGCTGCTAAACCAACTGCTAAAAGTTGGTTTTGCTAGCAATTCAGACTCTGGACCCACCTTCAAATGGATCCGCACAAGTGGATCCCTGAACTTTAAAGAGACCAGTCACATGAACAGCCTGAAAAGAGTTCCCCAGAAGGACAGGGCCAGTATCTGAATCAAACTGGAGCCCCGTTATAAAAAAAGTATTTCTCTTTGCAAGGAAGCCTGTCCTCCCAGAGGTGCTGTTTATGATTTTCAACATGAGATGAATGATCTCCTGGCTGACGAAGAACACGTTAAACAGGCCAGACCTTGGGAGTTAATAGGCTGCTTGTTATTTATTATAACAATGATATGCCTGCACTTTCAAGTATGCAGCAATTAATAAACTCCCTTACCACAGGACCCCAGCGTTATCCATAAGATTGTCAAAACCATTCAAGTTGCACTTTGTCTCAACAGAAACAAAATGGTATAAGGAGAAAACATTTCCTTTGTCTGCACGAGCTGGGTTGCAATTCATCTGTTTTCTCACTTTGATGGTGTATTTGGGGCCTAATTTTGAAGGATTCCAGGAAATTTAGAGAGAGGTGGATTCTGTATGGTCTGTAACTATTTTCTGCTTGTTATGAGTATGGGCTTTTCTTCTAAAAGGTCAGCTTCTCATCTTTGCTGCTGAGTTATGCTTGTTGCCCTGCCTTCCTAATTTGTAAAGAGAAGATTAGAACTCAGCAGAACTTTTAAAAGAAATACCTTTCAGCCAAAAGTATGGATTCAGATATTCCAGTACATTTTGTGGATGTATATCAATTTAAAAGTTTATTATTTGCTTGGGTCTGATTTTTTTTTTTTTAAATCAAAATATTTCATTTATATGTATTTAAAATACAATTTCAGGACAGACCAACTTTGAAAAAAAAATTCACTTTGTTTTAAATATTGCCATGTTGTATAAAATACTAAGAACCCCAGATTTTCTTCAAAAGAAGTTTTTTTCAAAGTGACTAGTGAGCCAAAGGTGTTGTTATTTCCTCAGCTCTGTTTCTTCTACCACGCTGTAAGGTTTCCCAACCCACTTGCCTCGAAAAGTCTGCTGGCAGAAAACTGGAGCTCGGAGTATGTCCAAAATCCACCACGGGTCTGTCTCTTTTGCGTATCTTGGACCTAATTCATGAGGAAGTAATTACCTTCCGAGCCAAAAAGATAAGACTGAACGACAATGTTATGCCCCGTATGGTCTGTTTAAAAACTGTTAAAAACTCACGGGGGTAACAAGAGTAACTGTGTTTCTGCAGCAGGACTGTACCTCCTCTGGGGTGAGGAGTGCCCACCCGCAGACGGCTTGTCACACCTCCGGTGTCTGCAACTGCAGTTCCTTGGAATGTCAAGAATAACGATCGCAGAATGCCCAAATGGTAAATACATACTATAAACAATATTTTCTAATTTATAATATTGCAAATAGTGTGTCCTACACTGAAATAGGTACACGTCTTCATCGTATTTCTTTTTTCTTTTTCTGCTGGAGATAGAAAGACTCGTACCCCAGCAAGAGTGACCAGGCACTAGTGTAAATCTGCAGCACCTCCCTGGGGAGCCTCCGAGAGAGCCTGTCTCTGCCCCGACGCAGAAAGGAAAAGGTATTATTGGGCGCTGGGGGGGAATCAGCCTGCAGGTAAGAATCCAACTTACTATGGCAGCAGAGGAGGAAGACAAAAGCATCAGGCCTCACGCCCAGCTGGAACAGAGGAGCTCGTATTTACATTCGATTTTTGGTGGTGAAAAAAGGAACGACGAAGCAAACTTTACATTTGGAGACGTGTGTGTGTCATAGTTTAAATGTGAGCAATTAATGGGAAAGCACATAGGAAACCCAATTCACAATATCTAACAAATATGGAAACTAATCTGCAAGTTTATTTTTAATTTAAGTTTAATTTAAATGAAAATGAAGTAACACATTATATTTGTATCTAGTTAACCAAACTACACTCAAAAACCCAATTAAGCACCAAGCATTAAGTAGTTGGTAACAAGGAATAAAAGGTAGATATGCTGAACTGAGGCAAGTGCACAAAGGACCAGAACAAAAAGAAATGTTAATTAAAAGATAATGTCACAGGGATGGAATGTTTTCTTGGGATAACAGCCTCCTGCTGCTAAATAAATACCAAGGTGAAGCCCAGGCATCCATCAAAACTGAATGCCAAGCCTAAGCCAGCATATTTTAAGAAGAAAGACATTTATCTGGAACTGTCATAAAGAGACATTATTCCTCATGAGAAAATAGGGCTTCTGTACATTCATCCTTGATTTGATAGATATCGCTGCTATTCATGGACCATTTTTCATGATGGTATTATTGATTTAGCTGTATAACCACCCAAGAAATGCTTTATGTATACATTTAAACTGGATTAGTAAAGTATGCTCAGAAATTGGCTTTTGACTTGAAACTAGCTTATTTCTCCCGGGTGCCTGAATTTAGAGGTGGTGTTGCGGGGGTGAACCCTGACCTGACAAAATCAGTGGGAGCTCTGCAGCTCCGTTGGATTATCATGGAATGGTTTGGGTTGGATGGGACCTTAAAGATCATCTAGTTCCAAGCCCCCTGCCATGGGGGGGTTAAATATCACTACTTAACTGTTATCACGATTTAACTAACTAATATCACTATTTAACTAACTAGATAATATTTCACTAGCTAATAATATCACTATTTCACCCTTGTTTTCCTTATTCTTCTGCTGCCCTGCTCTGTCTTTTCACCTGGAACCTCGTTAATTTTATTTTACAGCGAGAATCGTGTTTTCTGACCAAAGACCCCGTTTGCGCGGTGCCGCTTTCAGGCCCTTGATATAAAACCACCCGCGCCGTGGCGCCGGCCCGGGAGCGCCACGCCCCCGCGCGTCACAGCGCCGTGGCCACGCCCCCGACCACGCCGGGCCCGCTGTCGGTGCGGGCCCGCCGCGTCCCCTGCGCGGCCCGGGCGGCGCGGCCGCGGAAGGCGGGGGGATGTGAGTAGGGCGCCGGGCGGTGCTGGCATAGGGAGCGGGCCGGGGCCGGGGCTCCTCCGGCGGGGGGCGGCTCTCTGGGCTGCGGGAGGGCTCGGCGGGAGGGCTCGGCTGGCGGTCCGGCCCGGCGGAGGCCCGGCCCGGCCCGGCCCTACCCTGCCCGGGGGCGGGCCGCAAGGTGCGCCCGAGGAGCCCGGGCCCGGCCTGGGGCGGGTGGGGACCCCAGGGAAACGTCCCCTTCCCGCAGCGCCGAGGCCCTGCCGGCAGGCCGGGAGAGGAGCCGGGCCCGGGGTGGTAGCTCGCCCCCTACAAAAGCCGCCTTTTATTGCGGGGTGGTACGAGGGAAGGATCCAGGGAGCCCCGGTTGTGCTTGTGGGTGGTGTGTGGGGTTGGGACTGCGGACTGGTGAAAAACCTCCATTGTCTTCCCGTTTGGTTTTTGTTTTGTTTTTAACTGCATTTTGAAAGGGTATTTTTGAGCATATTTAGGCTGGAAATAAAGGTTTTTCTGTTTGTATTGTTCACCTGACAAAGGACCATTCTTGTCTCGTAGAGCCGTTTGCAAAGTTCAGCCAAATCTCGGGGAGCACGAGAGGTCTCAGCATAACTCAGTGTTGTGGGGTCTGGGGCAGAGGAGCCACAGCTGGGTGCGAACAGAGTCACCTCTTGGTGTGGCCTGGCTGCTGGCCCGCGTGTGCACACCGGTGTCTGCCCAACATCCAACCTGCACAGAGCACACCATTGCCTGCTGGTCTCGTGAGCGGCTTGTGAAGGAGGGCTCTGAGCTGGCTGTACCGCTGAGTTTAGGAGAATACGTGAATTTGAAGGGAGAAAGTACTAGGTAAGGGTTAGAGGCATGAGGTCTAGAGTTGAGGGCACGTCCAAGCCTCTTTACTTTTGCTGAGCTGAACTTTGCTGAATGAAATAATCTGTTGCTCCTAGGAAAGGATCCTAGAGGTCTTACAGACCTCGTGTTTTTATCAGCATCATGTGCAGGAGCTGTGTGGTTTGGTTTTTTTCAATTGCGTTGTGATGCAGACTTTAAAACGTGAGTCTGGTGAGGTATTTGTTGAAGGTTACGTTGTCTGTAAAATGGAATGCACCTTCTAAGACACAGGTGCTGCCTGATGAATTTGGAAAAATGAGGGGAGAGAAGTAAATGTTTCAACTAACTAATGTTTGTGGTGAGCTTTGTATGCATAATTCATTGATGTGCGTTCTGCAGTTATTCTTTTTTCCCCAGTACTGGTTAGTTCAAGGGTTTAACTGTACTGCCTGGCAGTGAGTGATGCGCGGGGTCTCCCTGACCCTGCTGCTGAAGAGCAGTTGTTTAACTGCTCTTGGTGGTCCCTTCAGTAGCTGTGGGAAATAGCATCTTCAGGGATCATTCTATATGTAAAGTTGGTATTAATAAGGACTCTTAATTTGGGATTTTAGTGAAAAACATTTGACTTTGTAAATAGTTGCTAAAAATGGTGACTAGTTTGGTTTTTTTGCTTTTCAAGGCCTCACAGAACTGAGTTGTATGAGGACGCTCCATCAGCATGCTGGCCTATCGTATATTCTCCAGACTACAACATCACCTTCATGGGACTTGAGAAACTGCATCCATTTGATGCAGGGAAATGGGGAAAAGTAATCAATTTCTTGAAAGGTAAAATAACAGAAGGTACCTCCTAGATGTTGTTTCGTGCAACATTTGCACAAAAGCTAATGGGAATTATGTAGTTACTGCAGACTTATGTTAATAATTGCCAGTATAATAGCGACTGTACATCTTCATTGCTCATTGTGTAGATTTAAGCTATGCTCCTTAATCATATTTGGAGTGCTTTAGTATTCTTACATATTTGCAGACTTAAATCTCAGCAAGTTAATTTGGTTGTAGGATTTTTGAGGTGAGTTGAACTTCGTGCGTTATGTATTGTTGAAGATCTTGCCTATGAAAGGTTTAGAAGATGTAATTGTAATGTTAGAGCAAACTTCTACAGCAGGGGCTTTTTAATACAAAGGCTTGTTCCACCATCCTTTGAAAACGTATGTTCTAGCCCGCTCGACTAAATAAACCCACAGTTTTGGTTTCGGCTCTGTCATGGTGTCTGTGCAGAGTGAAACTCCTGAAATGTGATGGAAAATTCAAGCTCATTAAATGGTCTCCTCTCCCCACAGGCATAAATAATACTAGTCAGAGTACCTAGTTTGGTTCGTTTCACTCTGGCCCAGAGCTTTGCAAGACTATGAGTAAAATGGGGTAAGAAGAAACATGAGCATAGCAATGTCTTAGTCCATCTTAAAATATTTCTGGTCTTTGGGATTTGAATGAAAGCATGAAGTGAGCAGAATTTCATTGCTTGGCCTTTACAGCAGACATCCACAGGGGATATTTGAGAGCTGTTTCCACCTCTGAAGTGGGCACCAAAGCCTTGACTTTCAGCCTAGCCTGAGTTAGGTGCCGAATGCTGGAGTCTTGTGGACGTAGCTCAGGGTGCCACGTTTTGATACTCAACAGGTTTTTAATGATTCAGACACTTTCTTTCACTTCTAGATTAATTTATGAGAACAAGATTTCCTTTAAGTTTCCTCTTGAGGATAGCCGCCATTTGCAGTTCCTGTTTCATCTTTCTTTGGAGGACCAAGCCTGGATCTGTAAAGAGAACACAGACTTCAGTTCCGTAGCAATGAATGGGAAATCCTTCCTGTGTTTGCTGCAAGCTTACAAAGGGTTTGGCTTGCAAAGCCTGAACTGCAGGTTGGGAGTACTGTTTACACCTGGTGCAGCAAGAACTGGGGCCTTCCTCATGGCTTGTGAAACTAGAGGTGCTAATGACTGGCTTGCTGCGGGGTGTGACTTAGTTTTCAGGCTGAAAGATCAGCGCAGCTGGGATAATCCATTCTTTATCAACCTCATGATATTCTGATATTGTTTGGGAAGAGCTTTGGGTTGCCTCTGGTGACAGGCAGAACTTTTTGTGATGGCGCTCACTATTGCTGTTTAGTCAAATTGGAAGATACAGGCAGAAATACATTAAGGAAATCCAAATGTAAGAACCAAGGTTAGGATCAGGGCCTATAAAATCTTGGCATCTCCTCATCTAAAGTTCAAGCTTGCTCATCAAGTTATAAAAAAAAAAAAAGAGCTTTTTTTCTTGCCAAGACAAAGGTTGTCTGAGAGCCAGGCCTCTCCCATTTATGCGGTCCTAATGACTGCTTCAACTGATGAACTTTTGCAGTTAAGTATTGCCCTTCCGACTTTAGGCTGTCTTGTGTTCATTTAACCAAGGTTAAACAAATTCTAATGCTCTGTTTAGTTGATGAGTTTTGGATCTTCCCTCGAACAACCTTAAATAGTTAAGTCTTGGGTTCCATGACCATTTTGTTAATCAAAACCTTTGCCTTTCTGCTCCTTCTCTGTGTAAAGTCTTTTGCTCCAGCTGTTTTCTGTGCAGAGCGTCCACTCTTTACTCTCAGTCTTTCACAGAAAATTGGTTTTCCCAATCGTTTTACTCTCCTTGCTTTGTAAAGGAGAAAGAAGCCGCAGGGCGCTCCTGGTTTTCTCTGGCTCGGTAGCAGCTCCTGCCAACAGCTGACCTATGCTGTTCCCTATCATCTTCTAGAAAATCACCAGTGAAAATCTTCCTACACTTGCTTTCTCCTGCCTCAAGAATGAAACTGTTAGCATGTTTGGCTTTCCTTCTGATGCTCGTGAATCAATGTTTCTCAAGCCTCAGTCAGGAGAAACAGGAGCTTGCCAAAACAAATATTGTTGCAGGTGCTGTTCTTGTATAACACTTCAGAACAAAATCTCTCACGTTTGTGGGTTGTTTTCTTCCTCCTCCAAGTATAAATTCGAGAAAAGGTAGTCTTAGAAGACTGTGGCCGTGCAGCAATTAAATATCAAAATTTGTCTGGGGAGATCAGCGTGGTGCCTTCTATTTGTTGTTTGTAGTGATGATATGCAAAGCAGCATTGCTTTCATACACTGTGTGGATTGTTTTAGTTGACCCTAACTTAAACTTTCTGGCAAGTATACCCAGATGTATACATTCCAAGGTATTTAATCACATTCTGAAATCTTTGTAACTTGTTATTTTGTAACTTGCTCATATAGAACTAGGTTTTTAAATCCTTTGGTCTCTAAAGTGAAGAATTAACAGCTGGTCATTGGTATTTCTTGAAATTAAATGGAGGTAGGGGTGTGACAGAAATATCCTAATTAAGTGTAAATGTTTGCTTCCATGAACATCCAAGCAATTTTTTTTTTTTGAATTTTGATTATTTTTTTTGTTCCCCACTGATTTAGGGAATTAAATACTAGTGTCAAGTGTGGAATTTCTTAAAGCATGTTAGAGTGGTGAATATTTGATGGTATGAGCACCCCAGTTTATCAAGCCCTAGTCTGTAAGGATTCTCTTTTCTCTGTCCATCCTCTGTCACTACGTCTTTTTCTTTTAGTTTAAACAAGAATTTACCATGATTACACTCCGAAAACTTTCTGTAGACAATATTTATCATATACACACTAACTTAATAGCTCACACATATAGGGGGAATGTATTTGTAAAATTTGTAAAGACCAAGTAAACAAAAGTTGTTTCAGTGCTTTGTGTTACAGATGAAGTTATTACATCAGGGTCGAAGTAGCTTCTGTGGCAGGGTGGAGTATGGGACGGCACGCGATGGTGTACAATGCCAATTGTTATTTCTCTCCTGTTTCAGAAGAAAAACTAATTGCAGATGACTTGATTGTACAGGCACGGGAAGCCACTGATGAAGATCTCTTGGTTGTTCACACAAGGCGCTACCTTAATAAGTTAAAGGTGCTGTACTTATTAATGTGTTTTTCAAGCAAACTATCTAGAATTAGTGTCAAAGGCAACAAATATCCTGCTGTATTTGTTATAGAATCAACTTTTACAGGTTATAGAATGGTGTATTTTGATAACATTGATAACATTATCACTGAGAATACTGAAAGAAAAACAGAAATAGTAGGCAATTTACACTATAGAGGGGTGGTGGGGAAAGAGGGTCTACTATGTTATATAGGTGACCTGGAATGATGTTTCAGGAAAGTTAAATCAACGTAAGGAAAATTTTAATGTTTGAGATGTAAATAATACTCTCCTTAGTACCAGGGTTTTAATCTTCAAAAGTGTAAGTTTTGATTTATGCTAGTAAAATAAGGTTGTGAAATTGAAAATACATTGGAGACCACTAAAATGGGGTACGTTATTGAATGTTTTTTAATGCAAGGGTTGCTTTATGGGCTTGAGGCTTATGTAATCTTGAAAGAGCATCCTTATAGGGATTCTGTCGTGGAGGGAAGTACTGGCTTCATACTTAGACACAGCCTGTGTCAGTGGAATATGGAGAGAGCTGAAAGATCAACGTAGGGCCATAACCTTGCATGTTACCTGTGTGTGAAGGTTTCCAATGTGCCAGCTCATACAGGATTACATATTCACAAGTGATAAAAAGCATTCATTGGGTACTTCTAAATGAAACATCCATTTGTTAAGCTTCAGTCTGATTTTAAAACATAAACACACAAGATCTCTGTTTCTGAATATATTCAGTCATCTGTAGGTGAAATTGGATAGTAGATGAGAGCAGGTGACATTGCTTTCATTTTGCAATTCTTTCCTTGGAAGGCAGAGAATGGATTTATATGAGAAATAATCTTCCATTTCATAATTCAAAAGAAGTTATTTTGAGTCATCTTTGTCCTTCCACAGTGCAAGAGTCCTTGTATTGCTATTTCTGGAATGTTTTATTTTTCTGTGTAAGGGTTCTATTATTTGTGTGAACTTTTGTCACTCCTGTTCCTTTTCTGAGTTCTCTTACACTTCTTCATTCTATGCTATAAAGTTACATGCAATTTCGTACATCATTAGATTTGATCTTATTGCAGCTATTCTTGATATTAAGATTTTTAATTCCATAGAACCACCCACCACTTCTTACTGAATCACTTCTTTGAAGCAGGGTGTAATGTGCGTAGCTCAGTGTGGAATACCATAATAATATTTTTAGAACCTACGGGGTGGCTTCACAGGGAATTGTCTGTATAACTTGTGTCTTGGTGTTCAAAACCAGTACTGTCGTCTGTGTTCAGATGTGATTAACTGTGTCTCGTTTCCCTTTTCTTGAGAGAATATTTCCTGCAACAGTAGAAACTGGAAGATGTTGCATTGGCCATGCCAGCAAATTCCTGCCAAGCAGTCAGGATAAAAGTGCTTAGTTGCAAACGAAAAATAACATGGCTAGACACGAAAAGGCTCTAGGTATCCTCTGTATCGCTTTATCCAAAGTCTGCTGCGCTATTTCTTTTTTAAACCCAAATACAAATCTGACAGTAAATGGCATGGTTTTGTGTTAGATCAGCACTGAAGACTACAAAGGTGCTTGTGTTTCTGGGAATGCCTAGGTCTCTTAAAATAATGGATCACTTGTGTATTCTTCATTTTAAAGTTGAGCATGAATCTGGTAGGAAATTCCATACACTTGCAAGAACAGGTGGTGGTCGGTATCTCAGCAGCAGCTGAAGAAGCTGGCTGGGGGCTGGTTGGAGAGAAACAAAATGGTATACACAAAGTAAATCAAACAGTCCTGCAAATCAGTTCTGCGTTGGAAGGAAGGGTCTCTCCCTTTCCCTGCTTCAGGTAACATGATTAGTCCTTACAACAAAATCTGGATTTTTGAATTGAGGTGATTCTCCCTCGGTTATTCCTTTGAAAAATTTAGATCTCTAAGGTAATTACTGGACTTTGGATAATTTGCTTGCAGTACTTTTCCACTTACTGCCTTTTTTTAGTGTTCCATAAAATAGTGATTTCCTGCATATCAGCATTCTGAAATTTTGGAAGGAGATAGGCAGTGAGGTTTAAGCTAGTTTCAGACCATAGAAGTCTTTCACTTGGATCTTTTCTTATGTACAAGAATTTCTATGATAACATACGTGAGCAAATAGTGAAATGCAAATGATGAGGACAATGCTTGGGCATCAGTGGAATGCAAGATGTGCTTTTCTGAAAGTGATCTGAAACAGGTGATCAAGCATTTGGACTTGCAAATATATAGAACAGATTAAAATTTATAAATCATGTAGGTTTAAAAACAAAAAGTTAATCACTTTATTAGTAATGTAAATTTTTATGCCTAGTGAAAAGTGGATTGCTGTGATTACAGGGAGCGTTGATGGTGCTCAAGGGTTTGTGTGCTTTGCCTCTTGCCAAGAGGCCAGAGGTACCTGCCTGCTTGTTGCGTGGTGGTGTTGGCCGTGTGCCTGGGGAGGGGGGTGGTAGGGCTCTCAGGAGTGAAGGCAGGAGGAGCAGGCTCTTCAAGTAATCGGTTCAGCTTGTGATACTTCTGGCTGTTTGGGGTGTTCAGATAAACCAGATAAATACGTCTTGGGCTGCGTGCATTGTGTTGGAAAGCAGCCCTGCAGAGAGGGACCTGGGAAGTCCTGCTGGACAACACATTGCCCGTGAGCCAGCAATGTGCCCTTGTGACTGAGACAGCCAATGGTCTCCTGGGGGACATTAAAAAGAGCGTGGCCAGCAGGTGGAGGGAGGTCATCCTCCCCCTCTGCTCTGCCCTGGTGAGGCCACATCTGGAGCACTGCGTCCAGTTCTGGGCCCCCCAGTTCAAGAAGGACAGGGAACTACTGGAGAGAGTCCAGTGGAGGGCTATGAACACCATCAGGGGGCTGGAGCATCTCTGTGCTGAGGAAAGGCTGAGAGCCCTGGGGCTGTTCAGTCTGGAGCAGAGCAGGCTGAGAGGGGATCTCATTAATGCTCATCAATATCTAAAGGGCAGGTTGTCACAAGGATGGGGCCAGACTGTGGTGCCCAGTGACAGGACAAGGGGCAACGAGCACAAACTGGAACGCGGGAAATTCCATCTCAACCTGAGGAAAAGCTTCTTTACCTTGAGGGTGGTGGAACACAGGAACAGGCTGCCCAGGGGGGTGGTGGAGTCTGCGTTTCTGGAGACATTCCAAACCTGCCAGGACATGTTCCTGTGCCACCTGCTCTGGGTGACCTGCTCTGGCAGGGGGTTGGACTAGATGATCTCCAGAGGTCCCTTCCAACCCTGACCATTCTGGGATTCTGTTAGTGACCAGAGGTGACTTGGCAGCTGAAAATGAGTGGTTTTGGTTTAGATGAAATGGGCACCTTCAGGGGTGCTTAAAATTCCCCTGTCCAGTTCCTCAGTTCATGCAGTTCTTGTGCTGTCATCCGTTGTCTCTCTTTGCTCCCTATGTTATGCTTTTTCCTTGCTCAATTTTTTCAAACTTCATTGGTGAAAAATTTGCGAAGGTGAATAGTGGTTTGCTGTAAGATGTTAATTTAAAAGGTCATGAGAGCAGATAAGTGAATTTGATCCCTTTTAGCTAAATTTTCATGGAAATGGTAATGTGTCAGATAAAGGTCTGTAGGAATATATAAAAATGTTATTTTAAAGGTAACAATATTTGAGTATGTTTGGAAAAAACGCTGAACAAGAATACTCGGTCACAGGGAACGCGGTTTGACAGCTTTCAGGATTTACAGTGCTGCGCAAATGCTGTAGGGCGTTCTCTGCAGCTAAAGCGACTAGTAAACCTCTTAAGGCTAAGGTAGCGTTTGGTTAACAGTGATTTGTTTCTTTCCTTTAAATATTTCCAACTCATTGGCTGGGAGGTTGATGCACCAAAACTGGTTTTTGGCTGGTTGGTGTTCTTGGGTGCGTGACCTGGCTGTCATCGCTTTCTGCCAGGTCTCTTATTCCTGATGATAATAGTGCATTCATACCTTCATCTGGAAACTTCTGTGACAATTACAAGCTTCCTACTGTCCTTTATCATTTTATCTTCTGTTGATTTAAGCTAAAAACATACTTTTCTTTATTGAAGATGGATCCAAATAGCTTCGTCCCAAGTAAGCTTCTAAATAAATAAATAAAAAAAATCACGTTAGTTGCTTGACCTGCATTTGTAGGTCCATGAATTTTCCCTTGAAGCTGGGACTAGCTGCAGGAACTTCTCAGAGATTTAAACGCTGGTTAAATTTAGATATTAAAGAACAAAATTGCGTATTTTTAAAAAAATGTCACATGTTGTTGGCTATTCTAAAATGCTGGAATGCAGTGAATGCATAACATAAAAGGCAGTACATCAGAGGTTGGCTTTGATCATTAATCTGCTGTTTGTATTAATCCAGGATGTATCAGCATAAAAGCAACTACTTTACCTTTATCTTCCTAATATTGGGTTTTCAGTTTAACTTGTAGTCCTTGAACACTAATAATTCAAAATAATTTGTAAAGTCATTTAACCGTACTAAGGAGAGTTTTTATAGTTAAGGAATTAAAGTTAATGGTAATAATACTTTGTAAGTGAAGTCCTGCAGGAATATCCTCATTAAGTGTATATGTTTTTAAAGAGTTTGGGCTTAAGCAAGGAAAATTAAGAACTCTTGAAGCTGGTTGAGTTTTTTGTTTGTTTCATTTTGGTTTGGGGGCTTTTTGGATGTAACATCTTGGTATGGTGTTACGCTCTATCCACGTTTAGTGATACTGCCTAGCAGTTAATTTGGTAGGAGGCATGTATTAAAGGAATATATACCTGGTTAAAGGTTAACCTGACTTCTTTACTTCTTTTCAGAAAACAGGGAGTGAAATTATTAAAAACATTGGAACTTAAATTCATACATTGAATAATTTATCTGAACCACAGGGAAGTAAATAACTTAAAATCTTACGATATTAGCAGTAAAAATAAAGAGTTAAATGGAGTTGACGACTATAAAGAATAAGTAAAGGCCTATTACTGACTAGTGTTTATATATGATTATTACTCTTTTCTGAATCCAGACCAAGTTTTTATTTCTGTTAAGTTACATAATTGCGTATCTACAAAACTTTTGTAGAGAATCAGTAACTTGATGATGGCTGGGTGAGAGCGAGTATCTACTAAAAGAAATAGTAACTGATGTTATTCTAATATATGCAATTTGAATGCAAAAAGTAGTGATTTAAAAAAATGCGAAGGGTTTGTTCTCTGTCAAAAGAAAACTAATCTTTGTGAAGCCTTGTGTTATGGAAGCCAACTGGAAAATGTAATTAATGTAGTTCTCATCTATTCAAAATAAGTTTTTATTTTTACAACATAAAAAAGTATACAATTATATAAAACCAATTCCTCTTGATTTCTATTTCGAGTATATACATAGCTGTTCTGCGAATCTATTGCAGGAAATGTTGGAAAACAAAATTAGCGCGCTGAAGGAAAAAAGCAGAAAACTTGCCACAGTTTGAGGCCATATAATTCTCAGTTGTTATAGTGGTGGGTTTTGAGAAGCATTTTCATTAGTCTGTAGCTGCATTCTTGAACCGCAAGACTTTGCTCACGGTCAAACGGCTTCTTCCCTGTGTGTTAGGAATTACACAAAGACGGTAAAGAACTAAGTCTGAAGCAGTGACTGTGTTAAAACTCTCTGAAATTTCACTATCATCCTTCATATTTGAGATCAAAATGTATTTTATCCAAATGTGACCTTTTCAATTCCATTGTAGAGCAACAGGATTAAATCTAGGTTTGGTTTTTTTTACATGATGCTTGTTTAAAAGCTAAAGTATCTTGCAAAAGGACTGGATCAAGATTGACTGTATTACAAAATAACTAAAGCACTTTGCTAAAGACGGAGAGCTGACAGTATGATAACAGAACAATGTCATAAAAATATAAAAGTAGTAAGAGCTTAAAACAAACTGTTGACAAAATATAGTTAGTACTTCAGAACTTTGACTAATGCCACCCCTCCACCCTACTCCGTAGGACTTTGTAGTTCAAACAGTGATAACTGGGAAGCCAAAGTAGGTTACGTTTTTTTGAGTATCAGAGGACCCTGAAATTGGCATGCGATTAGATTCGGTTAAAATTGACCACTTGCACATCCTGTCAGTTGTAAACAGACAGCTAATGGTAATTGGGCAACGGAGGTACTGAATCTAGTTAAATTTTCTAATGCTGAAGAAAACAGGATCTTGTCAGAATCTTTGTACAGGTTGTCAAATTCATAATTCTTGGTACCCGAATGTTGCGGTATTGGACGAAGAGGTCTTTTCTTGCTTGTGACTTATGCATTGAAATATATTTAGAAGTCGTATCGCTGGTAGCAATGTTGGTAGAAGTTCTTTGAAGTAATCTGCGTGTTTGCAAAAAAAACATTTACGTGTTGCAAATATTTTGTGTTCTAACCTTCAAATCATATTCTTGATGATAGGGCTTTTGAACAAAAATGTTTCCTTGAACCATTTTCCAGCAGTGTTTAATATGCTAAATAAATTTGAATCAGTTCTCCGTGCTAAAATTTGCACTGTGTGTTCACCTAAGTATTTGAACTTCTCAGACGAATTGTCCGTTTGTTTGTTTTTCGTTTCTCCTTGGTATAGGCTTTTGACTTGACATGGGAAAAGATATTTTAGGTTTGAACAATAGATCAAGTGTAGCTTGCTATTAATACTGCTGAAGGACATTCTACAATTCTTCCTCCCGATCCTAGGGATATTAGATACTCTGAAATACTAACTTGCTGAAAAATTGCTGATTTATTACCATTTGATACTAAAATCTGAAAAACCTAGTGATGGCGATTGAAAATGATGATTCTTTATAGTTAACAACGTTGAGGACGAAGCTATTTGCAGTTACTAATGAGGACTGTTGTGGTCACCTCCGTCTAAAAACATGAAAAATCTTGTGAAGCACCTGTGAGCTCCTTTCCAGTAAATAGCAACTGATAAGATTGAAACGTCATCATTAAGACAAGCTACATTAACATTAATTGGAACTTTTTTCCCCTCTTGTAGTGGTCATTTGTTGTGGCTACAATCACGGAAATTCCACCAGTTGCCTTTCTTCCCAATTTCGTTGTTCAGCGAAAAGTGTTGAAACCTCTACGAACCCAGACAGGAGGAACAATAATGGTAAGGTGCTCCTGATTCACTCTTACTGTATTTACACTCGTTGATCAAAACAGCGTAAACCTGTATGTTGTGATATTTTGGACAACTCAAAGGCTTGAGACCCGGAGGCCCGTAGAGGGAATGAGTTAATGTACAGTCCTAAAGGTGAGCAAAGTCCATCGCTTGTTAGCAGCTACCAAGGTGAAGGACAGGCCTGATTTTACGGTCCCTAATTTGTAGAAGCAGCAGAGACAGTAAGGAGCAGCCTGGGCAAGCAACGGCAGATGTGGCACGACTGCTAGCACATACGGAAACTGAATTAGTTTTGAACAGAGTACAAATACAGGCTAATTCTAGGAATGGGAGGTTTCAAAATTGACAACATGGAAGCTATTTTTAAAGCACAAATTTAGCAAACGGCCTTGGTACTGTATGGGAAGAGATGCATGGTTTGTTTGGTTGCTCTTGAGACTAGATAAGTGTTTAAATTTAAAAACTGTCTGACCTTGCTCATTTTAATGATTACTTTATCTACTTCTTCTATTGTAAGTACTACATAAGCAGCTCAGCAGAACTTGAGTGACACGCAGCCTGCTTCACCTTAAAGAATAGTTTTCTAATTAGTTAAATGAGCGCTCTGGTCAGGAGAGCTGTGTAAGTGTTGCCAGACATTTAATTTTGCCTGAGAACTGCCATTAGAGATGTTGAGGAAGTAGGAGGTAAGAAAACAGTTAATAGTTGGAGCCAGGAATGAGTTATTTAAACCATGTATTGAGGGAAAGATGCCTTCCTAAGTGTAAACCAGTAACTAAAGGAACCTTTTCTCATGTATTGAGGAAAAGGTGCCTTCATAATTGTAAACCGGTAACTAATGGAACCTTTTCTGCCCTTTTTATCATTCCTTGTCATATTAGAGCTAGAGTTCAGAAACTGTACAGCATGGTGCTGGGAGAAGATGGTGACAGTCCCGGTCTCTCTTCACAGGCACTGAGCTGTAACAGTTACATAAATTGAAGACAAATAATCCTATCTGAAATCATTAATATTTTAGCACAAATAGATCTTTGCTGCATTTTAGCTACTCTTCCTGAAGGTGGCTGTTGCATGTGAAAAGGGTAGAAACCCATATTGCTTTTTCTGTATCTATTTGAAGCCAGTTTTTGAAGAACACTATTCTGTGGGTTGGCAAACCTTTCAGAGCATGTCTGTGCCAGATATGAGAAGACGATTTATTGCAACCACTAGATATTAAAGGTGAGGGAGACTGGGAAGCCATAAATGAACGACAAAGTAATGGCATTATTTTCAGAACTAGGCTAGTAGGAAGCTTCCCATTTCTGTCGACAGAAATGTAGGTACTTAGTAATCTGAGCACTGGAATCAAGGTTTCTTATTCTTAAATGCTTCCCTTTGTGAATGTATCAAGAATTCATTAAAGACATAAATAACATAAAGAGCATTTCTGTGACGAGGGCATGAAAGGCGGTGCAATATGGTTTTCAGAAACAATGAGAAAGGTTGAATCGGTCTGTGAGTCTGACCTGTGAGGAAGATGTGGGCCAGCCCAAAAGTTTGGTGAAGCAGTTCTCCAAGTTTTCTTTAATTTCGTGGGGCTGACATGAGGTTAACTGTTGCCACTGTCATTTGTGTGTGGTTGAAGTGGGTCTGGGCACTATTAAGTTTCCGTCCTCAGGTTTTACTATGTGAAATGGAAGTAGAGAGCCAGTTGTTGGCAGATTTTAAGGCAAGGTGAAATATCCTGCTTTTCTGTTACATTTACTTTTTTAATGATAGAACTACTCAATGCCCTATTCTTTATCTGAAAAAAAAGGCAATTTCTTTCAGTATTTTAGTACTTTGTCGTTAAATCTGTGTTTCATCCGCCTGCTGGATTTGCAAGTGTGTATGTAAAAGTAACTCTCCGGCAGTTGTTGGTTTTTGTTACCGAAAGATAGTAGAGAAAGGAATCGAATGGACTGGGCACCTTGTGATTGAGCTTAAATATCTACTGTTAAGATTCAGCGACATCTTCTAACAGCGTGATTTGTTTTAAGCGTGTCATCCTACCTCCCTTCGTAATATCCAAAACACTGGTCGTACATACTTAAAAACCTGGAGCTCTTCAAAAAGTTTGAGTATAGGTTTGAGCTGTGTTGCAAAGTTTATTATTTATAATGGGGAATGGAGTGTTTAGGTAACAGAGCTCTTCACAGTTCTAGTTGGAAAAAGTAGTGAGTGGGAAATGGCTGTCTTGTATAAAATAAAAGTTGCTTGTATCTTGCCCATCTTGGACTCTTGTTTCTCCAACTGTTGTTGTTCTCACCTCTTAAATCCCATTTCCTAATTCTACTTTAACTCTCTTGTGTTGCTCTGTCTTCTTGGATGTACGTGTTACTTAAAGTCAAAGAATAGTGAGGTAAGGAAATCTGCGGAAGTGTTTGTACAGTGTAGCGATGTCTGGTGCTTTTGTTGAAGCCTGAAAGCCTGCATGAGTGTGAGAAAACCAGATAAACTACTGAAAATGTTAAACCAACCTTTAAGGACAATTTGAGTATATGAGTTTGAAAAGAATGTGCACGTTCTGGATAAGTCTTTAGACTTAGTGGGTTATGGGAATTGGTTAGATAACAAAAAGTCCTATCTCCTTCAGTAGGTGGTAACTGGGAAAAGCGGAGATGATCGAGGTGGAACACGGAGCATCTCCCTGATGCAACCTGCACAGGCCACCTGGGACGCTTTCTGCTGGCTACTTACCAGCAGGAGCTGGAGATAGCACCAGGCTGTGTTTGGTGATACCTGTGTAGTCGGCTTGCTTTCAAGGACTGCTGGGAAGTTTGGGGGTACTTTGACTTTATTTTTGTTTTGTGGGGTTTTTTTTGGTTTGGGTTTTTTTTTGTTTGTTTTTAAAACCTGATGTTATAGACTGGGGAATATTAGAAAGAATTCTGGTTTCATATGGTTTATATAGTTCAAGGTGCTTAAAAATTTTTGGTTGTCGCTGACAGAGAAAGAATTAACTCCGTTCTGTCTCCATGTTGTCCTTCAGCATGAGTTCAGACACCTGGTCAGTTGTCCCTTCAGTGCCGTATTTCTGCATGCAGTCAGTAGAGGTTATTGAGATGAGGGATTTTGGTCTGCAAAATCCTGTCTGAATAGGAGGAACACGCAGAGTCTTCTCTTACCATGGCCACGCTGGCCTTCTGCACAGTAGTTATGAGGAAGGAAGGAAATGGTAGAAGAAAAAAAGAATTGGGAAGAGTCTAGAGTTTCCTAATATTCTACCTTTGATATTTCTTGAAGGTCTTAACAGCACATGCGTGTGAAATCTATTTCAACATGGTTCAAATTAGTCAATACTTTTATATATTTTGTGATGTTTTTCATGGTGTTTGTGTTATCTTTAATTCACAAATGTGTGTTCACTAGTTATAAATGCGGTCATGTAGAAGAGCTAGTCGTCTGTTATGTCTTTGTATCATGCCTCCTGAAGTACGGATGACATCACTGGTCACTGTGGGGATGATCTTGATGCCATATGCTGTTATTTTTTTACCTTTTTTATTTTTCATTATGGGGAAATAGGTGTGTACTTTAAAAGCAGTTTTGACTCATCAGACAATAAAATTTGTACAGCACAAGTCAGAAGTAGAATCTTCTGCTGTTCCTGATGGTCCTGTTTATCAGGAAAATTCCTGTTGCGTTTCTGTACTTTTTAATGATTTATTTTTTTTTTAGCAATGAGGGAAGATGTTTTTTGGTGAGGGATCCCTAGGAAGTATGTTAAATCGCAGATAATGTGCTTTCCCTGTGACTTAATGGCTTTTATAGTTCAGAAACTACAGTCTTTTTCTCAAGATCTAATTTGTGTAAGTTAGCACCTTCATAACAGTACGATGTTCACCTTCCCAGTAGTTTTCTTAATACTGAATTAGAACTGTTCAAATATGAATAGTGGTGATGAAGTATGCTCAGCTGTCCAAACTTCCTTTCACGTATGATGTGTAATATGTTCTTTCCATGATTATGGAAAAGAATAATCTGTTGTTTTGAGGTTTTTTAATTATAGCTACTAATATATATTTTTTTTTAATGTGACACTTAAGGAATACTGCAGTTAGACACTTGTTTAACTCTTCTTGGCCAAAATAAGTCAGGTTTTTCAATTCAAATTTAATTGTTTAAGCCTTGTGTATCTCTTCTCTGTCAATTATTTTCCTTCCCTGAGTGTCATTTGAGCTCACAGGAGAGATACAGGTACAGTTTTTCTGTATTGGAGGGAAAAAGTTTGGTAATATGCTATACTATGCATGTTATAAAATTTTAAAAAATAAAAGAAGTCCCAGGACACTTCATAGTATAGCATTTTTCTGTCCCCACCCCCAGCCGAAACTATGTTCATCGGTATTTTCAGGATTTTGAGCTTATGTTCCTCCTATTTTTACATGAACAAGAAGGATTTAGGAGATTTCTTGCTTATCTTTATTCTTACCGATGCTTGTACTTTCCCTTTTTCATTTGTCTGCTAGGGGTCGGTGTTCTTCTCTCCAAAGCGCAGTGAGGCTTAGATCCCTTCAGCTGCCAGAGAATGAAATACAGATGAGAGATCAATTTTTTTTTTTCCAACTAATTATGCTGGGGATAGTTTTGTATGGTTTGTATTCAGAGATCTGATTCAGAATGACGTGCAGTGGTAAAACATCCGAAAATTCAATGGGCATGTCAGGATGCCAAGAGTTGCGTTTGGGATGGAAGCAGACGGTGCTAAATGTTTGCCTCGTTCATTCATGAAGTTCTCACTGTCGTTTTCTCAAGGCAGGAAAACTTGCTGTTGATAGAGGCTGGGCAATCAATGTGGGTAAGTACAAACGTAGTGCATTACGTGATACTTGGAAATAGTGTGTTTAACATCGTCTTATTTTCATTGAGCATGATGTGTGTTCTGTTTGTAACAACAGAAAGTGAGTGGATTGTGTTTAACTAAAATCAACTCTAAAGGAAAAAAATAAATGGAAAAAGTAGTGGATCTGTTTTCTCATCCACTATCACCCTTATTGCAGTTTTATAAATAAATAAAATATTTTTTTGCAAGAAAAAAAGATAACTGATAAAGATATGATACCATATATAAGGAAAAGTATTTGAATTGAAGTAGTGTGAAAAAAAAAAAATTAAGAAGAAAGATTTTGGGGTAAATGTGATTATTTCAGTAAAAATCTTTGCTTTCATTAAATTATGAAGTAATTTTCCTTGACTTATAATCAGTTACTTTATAGACTATGCCAGATGAAGGGATTGGTTGGTATGCTGGAGAGCAGGGCTGTACAATTAGGGTCTATTTTTAGCTGTGCAGTTTTTCCTGAAAAAGACTGGAATAAATGAATTGTGAACATAGTGACTATAAATCTCCTCTCCTTCTCATAGCAAATAACAATGTAAAACCAGTAAACTATTGAAGCGCTTTTTTGCGTCAGGTAAGACGTAGCTTGTTGTTTTCATAGAGCTCATCAATTCTGGGATTTTTCCATTATTTCTTACACACATCTTCATCTTCTACAACATGAATATCCAACCCTAAAAATTAAATAGACATCAAAAACAAACCCAAAAGCCTGTCATGTTTACTGATCTCTAAAGTGAGCTTGTTAAATCGCTTGCTCAGATATTTGCAGTGGGTTTCTCAGTAAGAAATTCTGCTTTGTTGTATAAAAATATAAGGGGAGGTCAGAGTACTTTTTTGGTGTAAAGAGGGTGTATGTTTGTGTTTTAAAGAGGAATTCTTAAAGTTTCTTCTGGCCTGAGTGTTTGTAAAAGACAGTGGCATGTGCAAATGATGATAATACCATAGTTCTTAGTTTGCTATTTTTTTGAGACGGTGTTCAGCACAGGAAAGAACTTTCTGCATGTCCTTTCCACCTGCCCCGTGCTGTTAATTGCTTTCATTAGGATGTGCTGCCCGGGATACAGGAACCCAGGGCAAGTCCGGCATGCTTGGGGAAGCTGAGCTTTTCCAGTGGTGTGCTTTGTCCTGGAGGCACCAGTAGTACGCGTGTACGTTTCTCAGTTCTTAGGGTGGTTGCTAGATGAAAGGGAGCATTCCCTTTAAACTGAGCATCTCCAGATCCTTTCCCTGGTGGTCTGGTAGGCCCCACACAAGGTACCTACAGAAACCCTGTGAGATGTTTGGTGGTGCTAGGTAGGAGTTTGACAGCTCTAGGCACGGTATTTGCTAAAGAAAGAAAAGTGCCTGACACGTAAATGATCTTTGTCTCTTTGCAAAGACCAACTATATTCCTTAGCATCTAGCTTTTCACCTCGTCAACGTTTTTTTTTCATGTTTAGGGGGTGGTTTTCATCACTGTTCAAGTGACAAAGGTGGAGGATTTTGTGCGTATGCGGATATCACACTGGCAATAAAGGTAAGAAGTACTCTTAAACCAGTATTTTCTACTATTTGTGCAAACGGGGGAAAAAAATACATAAATTCATAAGAACTAATTTACATCTCAATAGGAGAAAATAAAGCCATTGATAGATGGGTAGGAATAGGAGAATGGTGTGGTACTTGATGCTGCGGAACGTAACGCCTATGTAGCATTGTTAAGTGGAAGGGAGGAGTTGCAGGGGTCAGAATTATCAATGTAAATATGAACCGCTACAACGGCATTAATAATGCCTTCTTGCAAAAAACCCGCTCAGAATCAAACCAGATTGTCTTCTAATATCCTCAATGATGATTATCCTAGCCTTGCAGTTGAACCTGAAAATTCCCCATGAGTTTCAGTGGTTACAAACGAGACAAATGCGGAGACAGAAATCCTCTCTCTGAATCAAGCTGAGCCATAGAGTGCTCAGAGTGGTTCACATTCATCAATAAAAATGTGAATGTCTCCAAAATAATCACTAAATGTGAATGAATACATTTGGTATTTAGCTGTTGAAAAGCTGAAGCAAGAGCCTTCTGCAATTAGCACTTATTTTTATCAAATGTACTGTGGTATATTTGTATACTAGAATATTTATAAAGTATCAGTAATAATCAAACATGAAAAGCTCTAGTGATTGCAGCACACTGTATGACATAACGTCCTAATTTCTGCAGATGGTAATTTGCACAAAAGTAATCCACAGTGTTCTATTTTTCCTGTCATTAAAATACCGATTGAGAAATTATAGTGGGTGGCAGTTCGTGCAAAATCTTTGGGTTTTACCGTGTCTAAATTAAGATAGTAACTTGTCAAAGTTAAGACTCAAAGAATTAAAAAAATTTTTTTTTTCTTCGCAGACATGGAATAAGAAATTAATTCTGTCACTAAAAGTGGCTTTAATGCATACAGTCCCTATAGCAGCTTTTCCTAAATGGTGGATTGTGTGCTTATGCAGTTGGATGCCATCACAGTGGACCCTTTCTGCCTTCCTGCTGGTAGCCCCACTGGTGCTGTGGTTTGTGCCCCATGAAGTTTGTGCCTCCGCGTGTGGGGCCTCTGCAGCTCTTGCTTCACCTGTCCCAGCCCACCCTTGGTGCTGTTGCTGGTTCCACTCCAGCCTCCGATGGCACCAATGCTGCCATCAGCTTTCTAATCCCTTGCTGGCCCTGTCCTTTCTGGAGGGGCTGGCGTGGGATGCAGGGATGAACCAGCTGCACTGGGGTAGCACCAGCCGGACCACAACTGGGTTGATGACCCTGGGCTACAGTGTGTCACTTGGCATCGTTGGACTTAGGCCTCGTTTGCAGAGTCCGCTTTACAAGTTAGTGTGGGATGCTGTAGGAAGACACGAAAGAAATTATCTTTTTGTGCACATTAACTAGAGCCTTTGTAATTAAATGTATTGGAATCATTTAGCCATTTATTTGGTGAATGAAATGAGTGGACACGTACTACATTCCAGTCAGAACAGTAATATACTTCAAGCCTCCAGTTTAACCTAACTTCATAACTTTCTCCATCTTTTTCTTTGTTTATGTATGTAGTTCTTATTTGAAAGAGTCCAAGGCGTGTCTAAAGCCACAATTATCGATCTGGATGCCCATCAGGTGAGTAGCTTACCTGTATTCAGCGCTGCGGGTGTTTTGCTTGAAATACAAGTGTGATAAATACCAATTTTTCTACTAGTAGTATAAACTGTCATCTTGCAGAATACAGAGGTAATCATAGATGATGGAAACTGTGAACAGGTTAGTTGGTTGATTATTTTATAGTCCAAAAGGCTGTTAGGCCAGCTCAATAATATTAAACTGAGTTGTAGCTCCATCATGTGGCTAGATGTAAAAATATTTTTGAGTTGCGTACTGATCTGAGGCATAACAGTCTCCAGAGTAGACCAGCATCCCAGAAGAAACGAGAATCTCTTGAAACAGAATTACGGTTAGTTCAGCATGCGTGATCATTGCAGCCACCTTTGCAGGGGATGAATTTAGTGGTTTAATGGAAAGCCTGGCTTCGGGCTGATGAAGTAAAGAATACATCTCTCTCCACCTGGTTGAAGTGATTTACTGTGGGCACTGAGAGAACAAATCTCATCTTTGCTAGGATTTCCAAAATAAATCCTGAAAGGAGGGAAATAGTATTTTTAGAAAAGCAGCTAGTGCGCCAAAACGATGTCCAGTGTAAAGCACTGAAGATAATTCAGTACGTGTAAATAAAGCATTTTTAAGTAGGTCCATTGCAGCGAGGAAGCCTAATGGCTGCAAGTTTTCCATCTTCTGTCATTTCTCTTATCTGCAAGTTAAGGCATCCTAAAATTACTATAAAATAAGGACACAGATTATGCAATAGAGAGGAGTTTTGTGTTCGTGATTCTCTTCAGCCATCACCGTCGGGGTGTGGATTTTTTTTTGTGCTTTTTTGGGGTGTTTTTTGGTTTGTTTCTTAAAAACTTCTTAGAATGTATTTTGATTTTTCATATATCGTGCTGTAATCTCAGTCTGCACTCGAAATCACCCCTTTCTCTAATTGTTTCCTTTCTTTGGGCAGTGAGAGGTGTGTGAAGTAGTAGCTCAGCAGATCTTTTTTAGGTATGCAGATATTCTCATTTTGTAAGTGTTCCAATTCTTGGCGCATTGGCGAATTTCACCTTTCATAAGAAAATGGTTCACCCAGAGGCTCTTGTATTCCTACATTTCTGTTCACAAACTGTTTATTTGTGGACCAGGAAGTAGGAGGTGGCCTTTTTTTTTTTTTTTTCATAAAGAAGCATAAAGAAATGCAATTCTGGAGCTTCCCGTTCCCCTTTTCACACACATTGGCTAGCTTTAGCTCAGTGATTCTTTCTTTTTTCTTTTTGTTTGTTTCCAGGAGGGGAAGTTGTACTAGAAACATATCTTACCTGTCCAGGGAGAGTTACAAAATGAACACAAATCACGTAACTGAATTACAGCAGATATATTGGTGGAAATGTCTGTTTCTATAGTTTAAATGAAATTCTGTTGGGGGTAGGAGCTGGGGTTCTGTGTGATACACTGATTTCAACAAAATGATTGTGATTGCTGTGAAAGATTATTTTAAATTTTGTAGTGGAAAAAAGTCTAAATGAGAGCGAAAAGAATAACATTGAAATTCAGAAATGGGGAGGGGGAAGTATTCAGAATCTGAGTTTTCTCAAGTATCTGTCTTTACACCCAATACAGTCTTTTTGTAGGGAATCTCTGGTGTTAAATAAAATATTAAGCTGTTGGGTCTTTAGCATTTGTAATTTTTACAGGGATTACTTATCTTGCCAAGACTTGAATTCTCAGAAGAGCTGTAGTCTGATTTTTATTTACTTACTTATTTTTTTAATCCTTGGATAAGAATATGAGTATCCCTGCAGCAG